>NC_091129.1:70596411-70932661 GCF_040183065.1 Periplaneta americana | reverse complement strand
AATTTAAGTCAGGTGATTTAGCAGGCCATGCAATACAACAACCACGACTGATCCATAGATGTCCAAAGTTTCCAGTAAAGAATTTCTGACAGATTCGACTTCCCATACAGTAAGGATTCCAATAGGCTTCTACTATATAAAAAGTCGAGATATTTGCTGTGAACATACCCAAGTTCGTCGATAAAATTTGGGTACACTCTCTGTATCGACGAAAATGTCCGAATTTTAGTACAGGATGAGGACCACAAAATAATACGGAGGTTAATGGTCCTTTCAGCAATAATTGAATAAAACATGACACCTCGATCTTGAAAGATTAATAAACGTGACTATTATTAAACATTTGTTAAAACAGCAGACTTTCGCTGGTCCAATAACAACAGTGCAGGCTTTCCAAACAGGACAGCCGGAATCGGATCTCACGAATCCAAGTACATAACTCCAGAAAAATATAGAGTACCTCTTTCCAGCTATAGAAGTAGACAAAAACAAAACCGAAATGTATTACTTCGCGTTCGCACGTGCTACACAGTTGATATATTTCAGACATTTCAACACGAAAAGAAAACACATTCATTAAACTAAGAAAATAACCATAAATGCTCGCAAAGGGTTAAAACAAATCGTACATGATTTTAATAAAATGAATAAATGTAATTAATATGACAATTCGATTCTACTTACGTCACTGTGTTATCAGCTCTGCTGCGTGACGTAGGTCACTTGACCTTGGGAGTTCTGCACGTTACCCATTTAAATCAATATTTAACCACACATTCCATTTATAGCAAAACACTCTATTTGCTGCCCACAATTTTGAATAAAATTAGGAAATATATATCACGAACATATTTTAATTATAAATTTCTCCTAAGAAAAAAAGAAAGAAACTGGCTGGATAAGTTAATAAGAAACTGCCTACTGAAGGATGTAATGGAAAAAATAGTGAACCCAAGAAAAGTTCGTGGCAGAAGAAGATACCAGATGATAGACAACATTTAGACATGGATCATATATGCGGAGAATAAGAAGAAGGCGGGAAATAACAAGGATTGGAGAATGCTGGGTTTGCAGTAAAGACCAATCTTTGGGCAGAAAACTATGAATTAATTAATTTCTCTTAAATAATTACACCACCACTTTAAATTTAAATTAATTTAACAAATACGCATTCCACATAAGAAATGACAGACCAACCTTATATGAATGAATGAATAAATAAATAAATAAATAAATAAATAAATAAATAAATACTATAAATACTGTAAATAAATATATACTATAAATAAATAAATACATAAATAAATAAATAAATAAATAAATAAATAAATAAATAAATAAATAATTAAATAAACCTCCTTTAAGTACACTATACCTGAGATGAGAAATTTAAAGGTACAGTACTTGCTTATAAAATAAGTTTTGAGTGCCGCCCCCCTTTGTTCAAAATCCGGGAGACGTCCCTGCCTGCCACCCGCGCGAAGTGAGAGGTCGAAGCCTCCATGAGGTTACGACGGCCTTTCCACGCTTTTATTACGACTCGCTGACGTTGTTTTCCTTTCGCGCGAGGTGACTGAACCAGCGCCGTCGACGTCACTCTGGTGGCCGTGTCTGGTACGAGAATGTGGGATTGGCTGCTGCATGATTTGCAAATTCAGGTTCGCTCGTCGCTACGGTGATGCCATTTGTTTTTGCTCGAAGCGACCTGGAAATCCATCACGCGTTTCTGAGCTACCTGCAAGAAACGCAAATGAAGGCAAGGCGTTCTGATTGGACGGGCGTTGTCCGAGTGACAGACTCCCTGAATGCCTCTTCAATTACTTCTTGAAACGTTCACCTGAAAGACTCTCTTTAAGTAAACAGAGTACCTACGAAGAAACGAAGATATTTATTACTATTATTTCGGGGTTCCATCCGCAAATCACACCCGGATACACTGCAGCCTACTGACTGCTACTGTGTCGTAATGTGCTCGCTCCCATGCACTGGTTGGCCAACAAATTAGGAAACAAACTGTAGAATATCCTAATAACTTAATGGATTGGAATGTGATTCCTTCCAAAGTTATTATGCCAATTGTAGTGATAAAATATTTCTGGAAATTAAGGACTGATATACAGAAACATTTTCATACAGAACGGAACTCCGTACTATATAATACCCTCACAACCAAAATATTAGGCTGGGATGAACACAAAAGTAGACTAGACGGCATTTCGGAAGGCGGTCAGCTGCTATACTCAATTTTATTTCAAGGAGTGCAGTTCGGTGACTCCTTTGAACACTCACTTGCAGATTTATGACTTCCTACATAATCACTTCTGACAATTCCATCCTGTCCCCTCGTCCCAACATTGCACAGTTGCCACAATCCTGGTGACCCTCAAAATGAGACAGTGAGACTGACGGGATTCTTGGAATTCGGAAAAGATGCGGCAACTCTGCCTCCACTGGATTTGACGGGAGCCTGTCAATTCTTCTGAACGAGGCTTGTGATTGGTTACTGACAGGAGAAGACAAGAATTCCATTACAGTAAGGAAGACAGTTATTTATGACAACCAATTAGTAGGGAGCCAGTAGAAGGTCTGTCGGCAAAGTCCTTTCTATGAAACTGCACGCCATGAAATAAAATACAGTATACATGCGCCGTAGCATTTCTGGTATGTGACGTCACAAACTTGTACAGTAGAACCAATCATAATCAGTCTATAACAAGTACTTCCCGAGTTAGTTTGTTTACGTATGAGTGTTTTAATACATTGAATAAGTAAAACTAACATTTACTGTGTATGTGTGCGTGTAAGAAAGTAAATGAAAAAAGTGACTGTAAAGACAAGCATTGCACAGGCAGGCGCGGGAAATAATGTTTAAGGTGTATGATTATTTTAAAAACTTTGACAAGCAGAATGCTGTCGGTCATCGTGATGTTGGCTGCAACGTTGCCAACGCGCAAGAAACGATTGCAGAAGCATGTGGTGTGGAATTGAGAGCAGTGCAAAGAATATTGTTAGTGAAGGAAAGAGGGTTTGTTTGGTGTCATGCTTACTGTAGTCAACGACTAAGGTCATTATTGTCCTTTGAGAATTTAAATTCTCTCCTGTGTTATTTGTATTGCACGTGCGCGTGAAGTACGATGTGGCAATGTTGTACGCTGCCTTGCTCTCTCTATCTGTCTCTCTCTCGGCGCAAACGCTAGCAGACTACCGCTTTCCGAATTGCCGTCGACTCTAGCAGGACATGAATATAATTAATAATGGGTGGACTTTATAAAAGAATTATGGTAACAGATGGCGGCTGAATTGTGAATACCTTTTCACAATATCCCTTTCCTTTTTTATATATTTTCTCTAATTCTGTGACCCCTTTCCCGGTTTCCACACCTCTTTTCTGACACGCAAGCTTCAGGCAAGATATTCGAATATACTTAAGATAAGCGAAGATACTGCAAGTTATTAAGTAAAATCGTAACAAGTACGTAGGCCTGTTGTTACTTCATTGTCTATTATTCATTAAATTAGACTCTTTAAAAGAGTGAACTTCCTACGTAAAAAGTGATGTAGTCAGGTTTTCATTCACTTACACACGCAGAAATTATAAGGCGAGATATGGACTTAATGTAACAGTACATGTTTCTACCAGTATATAGGACTACATGGAATATCACAGAAAAACACTTGCAGTGGAATAAAGCGATAAATGTTTCATTTGCATTAACCCCGTAGAAAATTCACTTGAAACAAAACTAGGAGCACATCTCAAAGACATCTTTCTTTGTTTATTTCTCTAGCTCTTCTACTCCATAAAGCAATAATGAAACAGAATATTCAAGCAGAAGTTACAGACAATTCTTCATTCCTTTCTTTACTCCTCCGGGATACAGCTCTGAACAAATTTAAGCCGACAGAGGCAGTGTACTACCTTCTTCAGAATTCCTTCGCAGGTGTTAAAATTATAGAGGTGTTATGCAGGAGTCAAAACAAAACTAAATGTCTTGACATACTTTCCCTAAGAATGCTTTAAAGTGTAAAGAAGCATTAGAAGAAAATTAATAATATGATAAAAGTTTCTTTCTGAAGAAAGAAACGCCTATCGCTGTAGAGTAACGGTTAGTATACTTGACCGTGAAACGAGCAGACCCGGTTCAAATCCTGATTACAAGTTATCTGGTTGACGTTTTTCCCGGGATTTTCGCTCAACTCATCAAGAGCAAATCTTTCGGCGCTGGAACCTGAACTCATTTCGCTGGAATTACCACCTCATATCATTCAGACGCTACATAACCATAGATGTTGATAAAGCGTCGTAAAATAAACCACTAAAAGAATCCGTTGCGCAACAGCCCATGGTGGGCCAAGATCTACCAGTCGAATGCTACCCCATTACAATGCTGGTTAGACACTGGTCCCACACACTGACCGAAATTTCATGATAAAACTTCTACTCGTGAAGAAACGAACCAGCGTTCATTCTGTGACGCTTAGACACTAAAGACTGGTTCACAATAAACCGGGAACTGAAATGACGAGAACTAGAACGGAAATAATGTTAAAATAAATGTATTTAATAATATTTCCGTTCTCGTTGTATTTTCCGTTCCCGGTTTGTGAACCATTCTTAGGCTACGGCGCGGGAATTCTTCGTGAACAGGTTGTAATATAATAGAATATGGTTTATTTAACGACGCTCGCAACTGCAGAGGTTACATCAGCGTCGCCGGTGTGCCGGAATTTTGTCCCGCAGGAGTTCTTTTACATGCCACTAAATCTAGCACGCTTAAATGCCATCGACCTGGGCCGGGATCGAACCTGCAACCTCGCGTACAGAAGGCCAGCGCTATTCTAACTTTGTCACTCAGGGCGTCGTTGTAATAGATAATGCAATATTCATAATATAATAAATTTTCGAAGTGATGTTGCACAACTCACAGACGTGCTTGTGGTGTTATTGGTCTATTGACGCCACGGAACCTTTCAAGTTATATCGAACAGTTATAAATCTTTATGAACCAAGTTTAATTTTATGGGCTACTTGATAAAAGCGCTATCTCTTCAACAACATGGGAAGAAGATTGAACGAAGATCTTTCGATAGGTGAGCTGTCGATTTTTTAATTCTACATATATCACTACATTACATAAAAAAACTTCGGTATAGTCTGACCCTAGTCCAGGAACACAGAACTGGCGAGAGAGGGATGGAAAGCATGGGGAAAGCGTTGGTTCCCCGTCCACAGTCCATCCGAGTTGAATGACGTATCTGTGGCCCGTACGCAATCACATAACACAGACACTGAATACAAATCCCCTCCCCTACCAAGTCAATGACGCGGGGGTGGAAGGAAGAGGTGAGTGACGTAACGCTACAATTGGTGCACAGTTCTGCAAGCCGGCCCTAGTCATTGAGAATGGAGTATGTGGAAGAGTATACCTCACTATAAAGACGGACACAACTGACCTGGTTGTTATAACCCGCCAGGATTTTCTGTCTATAGTGAAGACTTAAGTCTTCAACATTTGTTGAAATATGTATTATCGAACACGAATAAACAGTGCAGTACGTAACGAGCTACTTTCTTTAGAAGAGCTTCATGCATGAAAAGGGTCAAACGCCGTAAATTGATAGCCTCATCATTAATATACATGCTTGACTACCTCAGTCATGTATTTCAGAGAAATCCTAAAGACTCCAAAGTTTATTGTTAAGTTTTTATGTATACACTTTAATATCTATGGTCATATCGCTTTTTTAAGATCTGTAGGTATACCAGTAGGCCGTTTATACTATTGTTGAGTTCCTGCCTCTATTGCAGTGGTCGTCAGCACTCGCTGAAATGGGTAGAGTGCAACAAAATATGGTCCATCGTGCAGAAGGGATAGGGAGACAACATACCCGCCAGCAGCCACGGGTGCACGTTGGTACTGTAAGAGACCTCCGGGTAAGAGACGTTAGCCTGAGAGTGCAGTATGCTGATGACCGCTGCTCTATTGTGTGCATGTAAACGATTTTTTTATTTTGATTAATGTTTATGTTATTGGTGACTGAGGCGGTAATGAATCATGTCATCTAAATTTCCAATCCAACACTAATTGTCTTTGTAACTGAAGGAAACCATGAACAATCCAAGTCAGACTGGTTACGGGGTTAGAACCGAGACCTCCCGAATGCGAGTCTCAAACGCTACTGTCTGAGCCAACCCGCTCACGAAATCATGACTGTGGAGTCAGAAACGAAGTTCGAAGTAATTCTAGATGGAATCCGAGTTTATCAACTCCGACAAACACCGATCTCGATGTCTTTAACAAAACATTTAACATTCTCATACTGTGTGGGTCGCCGATAGTCTCACATTCCGGGAGACTTTCGATGACGAGTTCAGCCAGATGGTGTGGGAATAATTTGTGACTTTGGCTCCACCGCTTAAAGAACCGATTTTTTATGGTTACAACTATTAAATTTGTACTTAAAATCATTTACAAGTATGAAACAGAAGACTATGGTGAATACCACCACCATTTCCGCTAACATTTATCAATAAAATTGGTTTATTATAAATTTTGGGATTTTACTTTAGAGCAGGGAGTCTGGAGTTTTGTGTACCAATGCAGAGTCTCACAGCAACACACTGTTCATTCCACACCAGTGTCAATGTATAAAGAGTACAAAGCAGTGGTTCTCAACCAGTTTAAGTCTGAAACACATCTCGAAGGATATTAAACTTCACGCGACCCAAAATTGAAATTAGTACTCTTAGAAAATACTATGTTATTAAAAAACTAAATTATTTGAATGAACCAGATGTTGAAAATGAAAATAAAATGCATTAAAATTATCGAAACGTTTAAATATTAGCGAAGTGACTTTTTCTAAAGAGACTTGAAACAATAAGCTAAACATTAGCGTAAGTGACATTAGTGTAATAGTTGAAAGTCTGAATTGGAATGTAAACAGAGCCGGGAAAAAAATTCACATAGCTTACGTAGCTCAAATGATGATGATGATGATGATGATGATGATGATGATGATGATAATAATAATTTATTTATTTATTTATTATTTTGCTAATAATTGTAACATAATATATAATATATACAGAAAAATTTAGCTCGTCCCTGAAAGAGAACTCGTGCTCAGGGGCGGATTCCTGAATTGAAATTAATAATTAAATATACAATACAATTTGTCTTATGTCTACTATGCAATTATAGTATATAAATTTAAATTTACAATTTTTCAATTTTTATAAAATCCATACATAACTTTTTAAATTTAATACTAGAACTATTAGAAATAATATTATAAGCATTATCATTAGGGGGCGGATGTTGATGACCTAAAAATCTACTTAAAATATCAATAAAATGCCCTTAAAGTAAAGGAAAAATGACATGAAAACAAAATAAAATAACATTTAAATATTATTCACCGTACTTGCACCACAACTTCTTAAAAATTAGTTACCTTGTTTCAATGACTGCCCTGCAAATCTAGGAGAGAGGAGGCAACTTTCTGGAATTTGGCTAAGATAAAGGAAAAGAACATGCAACAAAATGAAGGTTTTAAGGGAAAATTATAGATTTTAATGAGAATTTACAATGCGTTTCAATCAGGGGTGGTCCATGTCAGTGCCTTCATTCTTCGTCTCCTCTTCCTTCCTTGCTTCACTTTTGTTACCAGATCTTCCAGATGAGGAAGTGTGAATGACAAAACAAATTGTAGGCGCAGAGTGCATTCTTGCAATCTTTGTGTTAAAAATACTGTCTATTACAGTGGACATCTCTTCCGAATCATGTTGAGGACACAACGTTCTGTCCAGGACATGGTGAAAGTTTCCCCCCTTCCAAACATAAATTCTACAGACACTCTCGTACCGACAAAAGAACAGTAGCGGTCGAAGTCCTCACTTAAACTAAGCTGCTATCAAGCATTTTATATTACTTCCGTTGTCTGAAGTGAAGCCTTCAGTGGAATGAGGGATGGACTTTAGAGTCCGTTCCAAACTATAAAACTCATACTTCACTGCTATTCACTTATTCAGTAGGAAATTACTTCTGACCTATTTGGTTAGAAAATGATTTAACAGACCTATCGGTAAAGAAGAAAGTAAAATGCATTCCAAATGATGTAAAAGTTCTTCAAAGTATTAAAAATGACCAACAAATGCCGAAAAAATATATAAATGACCTATTAGTTCAAAAACGTCATAAAATGCAATATAAGAAATTACTTTTTTACATTGATATTAACATAGAAAAGATTTCTATATTAATAGGCATCGTCCTAATGTGAAAAATAAGAAGATGACTTTTCATCAACATCCGCCCCCTAATTATCATTATCATTAGTCTATTATTATTATTATTATTATTATTATTATTATTATATTCCAAATTCATATTACATACATTTTTGCGGACCTCATGAGCGACCCACCAAACATATCCTTGGTACTCAGAGTTGGGAATCGTATAGAGATTAGAATGCAAAGAATATGGTTATAGAGATTAGAATGCAAAGAATATGGTTATGAAATATAAATAACTGATAGTAAAGAGTAAATCTCACGAAAAACAAGCTTTCCTTTAGTTCCCAACATCCTGGTTGGACTCTTAGGGCCGTATTCATAGACATTCTTAGCGCGGGCTTCCGGTGGATGATCAGCGAACTAACGTTTTTCGTATTCATAAACCAGTGTTAGCGATGCGATATGATATGTATCCTGTACAAGTAACCAGTCGATAGCCGGGGCTAGTCTAGCACGCTCGTAGCGTGGGCTAGCGAAATGTCTATGAATAGCACCCTAACAGCCCGACCACGTATACTGTACTGGCCTTTCATTCCCCTTCAGAGTGTGTAATACAATGACAGTAATACTACTGTCTCTGCATGGTAGTCTGTCTATTGTCGCTCTTTGCTAAACGTACCTCTCGCGATTTGACTCTTAACAGGACGATGTCTCAGAATGATAATTCGATGTTCTGCGTGGGCGTTGTACTTCGAAGAAGATGGATAACTGTAGTTGGCACTCTTTCGTCCACAGTCGCCAGAAGTCGTTGGCACACTTTTGTTCCAGTCAGTAAGCCCTTGACATATCAATTGCGGTAGTGATTTCTGGTTCCTTAAGGTAAGGTCGTGGAACGTTCTCGCTCTGAAATTTGTTGGAGTCAGTGGTTCATTTTTATCATTATCACTAATTCAAAGACTAAATACGCCGTTTACACGGGGTTCCTTGACGAGCGTCTTGTCAGAGTTTCATAATAATAATAATAATAATAATAATAATAATAATAATAACAGCAATAATAATTTATTATTATTATAATTATTATTAAAAATAAGCTTATCGCGAAGCGCCCTTGTACTAAATATTTCATTTATGACTATATCCCTGAAGCCAGAACACGTACTGTATGTAGTATGTAGTAAACTTAATCATTATATTACTAAAAAATGTTGTGATTCAGTTATATGACCTATCAATTACATGTAGTTTGCATTACATATATTACGTTTTCGCCTTAAGTCCGGCATCTTCAGACAAATAAAAAAAAATTAGTTATATAAAAATTGCATAACTGCTAAGTGACGTACACACATAGTGTGTACAAAAGGTGTTATTGTTTTCTTCTTTATTTTCACTATAGCGTATTTGGGTATCACATTGTTTTCTAAGCATTTACGATTGAAATAAATGTTAGTTATAGTGTAGTGCAATTTTGTTTTCAAATTCGGAAAACGACGCAATAGTAATAATTCGTGAATGTGTTCATGTTTCGCTATTAGAACTCTATTTCGCGATTTGTCGCGACTGTTTGATCAGCGTATTATTAATCAGAATCACTTAATTAGTAAAGATTAGTCAAAATCTATTGTATATCTGTTATGTCGTGATTTTCACGATCTCCATAAATACCCGGCCCTGTGTATTATGCTAAATTAACTTACTTCAAGATGCACGATTCTTAATAAAATCTAACAGACTCCGATTTCACCAAATTTAGAATTTCGAAGAAAACTTAATGACTCCATTCAGAGCGCTATATTATAAACTCTGCGGAAGAAGTTTCGGTAGACCTCAATACCTCTCTCCCCAAAAAGCTAGGTGGAATCATTTCTTATTGCTTATTTTACGACGCTATATCAACTGCTAAGATTATGTACATCTGAATGAAGTGAAGATGATAATGCCAGCGAAATAAGTTCAGGATCCAGCACCGAAAGTTACACAGCATATTTTGTTCTTAATGGGTTCACGGAAAACCCAGGAAAAACCTCAACCAGGTAACTTGTCCCAGCCCGGATTTGAACATGCTAACCGTTAGTCCACAGCGGCGGACAACTGGAATCATTAAGCAAGGAATCACCTACTGAAACTAATCTGTACAAGAACAATAATGTTTAGCCTAGACTATCTCTTGCTCCGTATATAGCCAGCCAGCCATATTCAGTGGAAACGCTTACCCAGAGCCGGTGCTAACGTCTTGCTGCTCTATTGATCATGGGGTTCTTTGCACCTTGCATGGAGGGGCGGGTGCCCACACCTAGGCGAGCCACTTCTGGTTATGGAGATGCGTCACCGCCCGAAACCTTAGTTCCCGCCGCGCCGGGGCGCGAATTAGGGAGGAAGCCTTACGTGAGGCCTTAGTCTTGTCTCACGCCATCGGTAACCGCGCTTAGGCCTTCCGGTAGCGCCGACGGCAATACCTCACATAACCCCTAACTACATTATGTCTGCCATGTAATATAGGCCTACAGCACTCTGATTTGCACTCAAGGTCAAGGGAGCAGCTTGTTTAATTGCTCTTTACCTGTAATAAAGTCCGTTGTTGCATGTATAATTGAAGCTGGAGTGCTGCAACACAGAAAGTAAGAAAAAAGAAAATCTGTACTTCTACCAATCTCTATAACCACACATGCACTTCATCCATCTATACGCCCATCCACCTACCCACCCATCCATACGTGTATCGACCCGTCGGTCTATCTATTCAACTACACATCCATCCATCCATCCATCCATCTTATCAATCAACTCATCCACCTATTCAATCCTCATCCTTCCATCATCCACCTACTTCCATCCATTCACATACCTAGCCCCTACCCAATCATCCATAAATCCACCCAATAACCCGTCCGTGAGATGTCTAGTGAGCTCAGCATCTATGTAGGCCTAAGTCAACACAGATGTTGCGATGATAAAATCTTTTCCCTATTCGAGGTCCATGATTTTAATTTATTGTTAATGTTGAGAGTCCGTTGTGGAGGACACGGCTGTCAGCTCTTCCAAAACGGTTCTTTTTATTAAGTAAATTATGATCAGGGCTAGCAATATGTATAATAAAAATTAAAAAAAAAATGGCTAAATATGTACATACAAGGTTGTTTTCAATAACTGATAACGTCATGTGCGTCAGGATAACGTCATGTGCGGCGAGAGGTGACAGATCAGTAGTGAGTGATTTCATAATCAGAGTGCACGGTGTATCACAGTAGCAATTCCCAAGAAAATCGAGCCTTTTTGGGAGGGATACATAATAACTCTTTCCGATGTCAAGTACAGTTACGTAAAAATCATAGGAGCCTGCAAGAAACGTGGTTTCGTTACTTCCAAGAAAGGCATCTTGTGTGTACCTAACAAGACTGGCAAAGCTCGGATGAGATTAATTCCAGAGTGGAAAAAGCAAGGAAATCCACCCCCGTCACAAGTCGCCGCACCCCACGAGATGATACAAATTGATTCCATTCGAGCTTTACTAATCTTATTAAGTACACAGAAGATGCCTTTCTTGGAAATAACGAAACCTCGTTTACTGCAGGCTTTTTTTATTTTCACTTAACTGTACTTGGCATCGGAAAGGGTTGTTATGTACCTCTCCAAAAAAGGCTCATTTTCTTGGGAATTTCTTCTGTGAGTCGCCGTGCACTCCGACTATGAGATCACTCACTACTGTCTGTCACCTCGCGCAACAGTTCAGCTGTCGTGTGGCTCCTGACGCACATGATGTCATTCAAATTCGTTATCAGAAATCGGAAACAATCATGTACTTATGGGGTAATAATTTTCAAAATATGGACTACAATTATAAAAATGGTGCAAAATAATATAAAGAATATTTGTAAGGTAGATCTATCAAATTTTTATGCTTACAAAAGATCTTTCATATTTACACAAGATCGTAGGCCTAATTTTACGGACATGAGTTACAATCTAGTAACATTTTAACTGTTTAACACTCCGAAAGAACAAATATATAAACCACACTGAAAACACACTCAAAGCACATACACGACTGTTGATGGTCCGTGAATTACAGAGCAGAACATATTAAAGCTAAACTCTTAAACCTGACCACCACTTTATCAATGATAAATGGACTTGACCAGGCGGCAATCGTAGATTGATTGTTACAGCTGAACTCTTAAACCTGAAGTGAACATCACTCTATCAATGGAAAATGGACTTATTACCTCACGTAGGCTATTCAAGATTATCCTCAAGTCCCACTACATCTCTTCAACAAGATCTTTCACAATTTTGCTATGTGGAAGATCGCTCTGATTCATTTGCACACAGTACTCCATTGCATTAAAACTACGATTATGTTCAAACACATCAATCACATATCGGAGTTCTGACTTTTTAACCTGTTTACGCTCAGGTGCATATGAAAATAGAGTAAGTAATGCTTCAAACATTTTTAATTTGTTGTTTTTCTTTGTGAACTTCTGAGAAACCGTGTTTTAAAGAGTTCACTCTTTTCAGTTAAAAGTTTTTTTTTCTACATCTAGTCTCACTAACTCTTTCAATATTGCATAACCAACCTTTATATTCCGGTTCCGTTAACCAGAAATCTCGATTTTTCACTTTTAGCTAATTCATACGCACTTAAAATTAGTTAAAATACATGGAGATTGAATAATTTCAAGGGGAAAATTGATTCGGGGCCGCATATCGATCCCCGGACCTTTGACTGAATGCACCAACGCTCTAACCGACTAAGGTACCCAGGAACGTCACCCGACACCGTCTCAATTTTTCCCTTTGTATCCACATAACTCGAGTGAGCTGACAAGATGCAGAAACCCACATCGAAGGCACACAAACTCTGTGTGACTTAAAATTATGGTTTTCTATTAACATACCTACAGTTAAGTACATATTATGCAAATCTAGCTTTCAGGTAAAGCTCCCTGTGAAGCAGACTTGAATAATTAATTTAAAGTATATTTGTACATAGAGATTCTTATGAATATTAACAAAAGGATAAGAAAAACCCTACAATTTCACCAATTTTACAAAACAAAAAAATCCTTCAATTCCTACCTGAGATCAAATATCACCTGGGGATTTTACCCTACCATCTGACAACACTGATCAACTCTATGAGTCCACATCTGTGGAGTAACGGTCAGCGCGTCTGGCCGTGAAACCAGGTGGCCCGGGTTCGAATCCCGATTGGGGCAAGTTATCTGGTTGAGGTTTTTTCCGGGGTTTTCCCTCAACCCAATACGAGTAAATGCTGGGTAACTTTCGGTGCTGGACCCCGGACTCATTTCACCGGCATTATCACCTTCATTTCATTCAGACGCTAAATAACCTAGATGTTGATACAGCGTCGTAAAATAACCCAATAAAATAAATAAAAATCAACTCTATGATTAGTTAAAAGACTGAATCCCGACCTTGATACGGGCGTGAGCGTACCTGCAGTGGGAATCGACCTTAAAGAGTATAATGAAATCTCCTCGGTTCAACAACCTTAAGATGTTTGCTTCAAGTATACGAAGTGTCCACTCATCGTTATGTAATTCTCTCTCCGCTCCATCTCAGTGAGGCCAAATTGCTCCGCAGCACGCAGCATGTGGCACAATAAATTGTTAAGTGGTTGTGTTCACAACAGCTGGCCAAAAAGAGGTATTAGTGTTATTACAATACCAAGTATTTTCTACAGTTTCAGGAAATTTTAGATATATTCTTCTTATTTAAAAAAATTAGGAATTTGCCCCTTCCGCCTACGCAATTTATTTTCCACAGAGTCTATAGTTTAGCGCAATTTCAAGTATTATGGTAGGGATCCGGATCATTCGCCATAAATTTTTCGTCACTAGGACGATTCGTAACACATCACAATTTCGTTACCGGACGATTCGTAACATATTACGAATTACGGATTATATTTGAAAAACTAAAGGGAGAAATTGTTACTCGACTTAACAAAACATTAATGCCGGCTTTTATTTCGTTGATTACGAATCTGCAGTTTTGAGTGCCATTGGAACATCAACGGTTGATGGATGTCTCTTTTACCTTGCCCAAGCATTCTGGAGAAGTACATAGCTTGAAGGAATCAATGAAGAATACAGACAGAAGAAAACGGTGACACTTGCATCTGACCAGCTACGACAGGTGGCTGAGGAAGAACTGCTCCCAATTTTTGACTATACGGAAGAAAATTTCATTAGACGTCAAAGCGTCGTGGGAGACAACAACCCCTTTTCCCACCAAACATATAGAACTGCTATGAGAGAACCTTAGTGGAATTACCAGAACAACAAACACCTGTGAAGCTTGACATAGGCGACTTAACCTATAAATGGGAAAAGCGCACCCCTCACTATTATCATATTCTGGCATTCCTTCAGAAAGAGACGGCAGAAATCAGCGTGGAAATAGAAAAAACGGCAAGTGGCATACTCCGCGCAAGAAAAAGAAGAAATACGTTCACTTGGATAAAAGAATTCAGAGAATGTTAAAAAATATGGGGAGTACAAGGATAACGATAATATGTTGGGGTACTTACGGTCTCTTGGACATAACCCTAGAACATATAACAGATTGGTCATCCCTATGTTAAAATCGGTAGCACTTTGAAGATAACAACCGCCAGGACCGCCATCCGTCTGCCGTAAACGAACACGAGATGACAGTACAGTCGCTAATGCAGTTCAAATGGGTGTTATGACGTGACTCCTTATGCAACAACTGGATGGCAGCATAGTAAACCTGACAAAACTTGTTACCGTCAAAGCCTATAAAGGCCGAGCAATCTGGGTATATATGATCTAGGACATAACGTAGGAGGAAATTTTTGACTTTTATATATTGAAAACATAATAAAATTAATAAAATTTTTAATATTACAATATTCAATCATTCATATTGGCAGCAAGTAGTACTGTTACCAGTTGTCATTGTAACGAATGTGTCACACGTTACGAAAAAACACTTGTGACCAATTTATCATTGTGACCAACAGGTGTTGTGATCAAATTTTCATTGTGACGAACTGCCAGTGACTAAAATAGCCGGTGACGAAACTTTTGTGACGAAACGTCCTAGATCCTTATGGTAAACGTCTCTTTACGTGTCATTGAGGCGCTGAGAGAGAAGATAATAGGTTGGTATCAAGCTCGGGACTATTTACACCCGAGAAAGAATCGATGCTCAATTTATAGTTGACTGATTGGAACTTAAAGCCGTTGTAGAAGTTATACCTAAATTTCGTTTCTGCAATCTGTAAAGTATAGGAGACGAAGCAAGTCCTTTGCGTAAGTGGCGAATGGAGGGGGCCAGTCCAATGACAGCTCTGGAGGGAAGCACTGTTTGAAGACGAGCGTCTAAAATGCCTCACTACCAAAATGCCACGCTACCTATCACTTTCTGCCATGCGCATCTTATCCCTTAGCGGCCGCGAACCGATTCAGCCCGCAGCACACTCCCGCACTGATAGGCTCCGCACATTCGCTTCTCATCGGCTCCACCCAAATGCGTCGAATTACTCTACAGATTTCATAAACCGAGTTCCGATATAAATACCCCATCTCCCCTCCACTGAGGATTGACTGAGATCTATTGCTCTACTCGCAGTTATATCTGCTCCATTCTTGCACTCTATGAATGTTCACAGACAGATTACTCCAAAGTTTTTAAATGCGAATTAATTTAAAGTATAGTAATTCATTCATGAAGTTCAAATATTTATTTATTTATTCGGCACCTATTTTTCGTAGAAAATTTATTTCTGTCGTTTTGGTTTTAATATTGTAATCTCCTTCATGAACTAATCATTTATTACCATATGCCACGCACTAGTGCAGCCATCTTCTTTACTCCATCCTATCAGAAAGTAAACTTTTCCCCCCTTGCAAATTCACAATTCCCAGTTCCACCTTTATGGCCCAGTTTAAGTCTCTTTCCCTCCACCCCGAAAAGTCGAATAAGCAGACGAAATTTCAAAAGTCCCTTTCTCAATAACAGTAATGCTCTCAAATCTGATTTTCCTCTACAGTATTTACCAGAATACTTTCTCTATAGTTGGCACAACGAAGAAGTAAAACCGAATTCAAATTTATAGCCTACACTTCAATGAAATAAGAGAATTGTTCTGCAGAAAAGAAAAGACTACGAAAGAAAGAAAGAAAAAATCTCCAGGATGCAGCTAAAAAATCTTCGATGTATGAGAGAGAACTAGTAAGAGTGAACTAATGGCACACAAAATATTATATGAAATAAATACGTAATAACTAAGCAAAAGTTATATTCCTAAGCTCCAGGGAAGAAGAAACATCATTGACAACTTCAATTATCAAGGAATTCTGATTTCTTGCGTAAACAAAGTAACAGAAAGAATCAATATCCAAACGCAAGAAGCAACAGGTGTTCTTATGCTCTATAAGATATTACCAACCGGAATGCAATACCATTTTATAATACCACGGTGAATAGAATACTTCCTTATCACAAAGCGGCAACGTGACTCTCGGAAGAAATGCTCCCACGCGCCGGTTACAGAAAGTAATTGTTATAGGTGAGTCGACAGTACTCAAACTACTAACGTAAAAAAAAAAATAAGAAAACGTCATCTGCTCACTCAAGTAGGTGTCAAAACTGTCTGTCTTCTTGTTCCAAACATCTGTATATAGCTCATAAAGATGAAACAAAGCCTTATCTGAAGAAGAACATTAGGGTCAATTTCGCATTTGCACCCCATTTAAATTCCACTCATAAAATCTACGCCTCATGTCGTCGTTCTTGCACCACTCTAAATTTATAAGGTTTCACTTCAAAAATTTTGCAGCATTTCGCACAGAATATTAAGCAATATCGTAAGCGTAAGTAGTCCAATTTTTCTCGGTGACGGTAGTAGACCTATGCTTTTCTTCTGCGTTTCTTAACACTTCCTGTCCCCACGCCCCAGAATGTATTCTTAAGGTCATGACATTGAACGACGTTGACGTTAACACCTGGAAATCATTCCTAATATTGTCGCCGAACTTCACGAGCCCAATTTAACATACAATTATCGTACATAAACATTAGCTGTTTAGTATATACCTGAACCATCATTTTGAGGTATAAATTATTACCACGAACACATGACCGCATCTTTGTTTCGAAGACTAAGGTAAACCAAGACGCAATCGAAGATAACGTTTACTCAGTGATAACTTGCTATTTCCGGAACCGGCCCGTAACAGCGTTGCGCCCGAGAGTCAAGAGGCTAGTGATGAGAAAGTATTACATCGATTCAGTAGGACGGATAACTGTCATCAATAAAAACATAGGTCACTGGCAATGAGAAATGAATTATCCGAACACTCTTCGAAATTAAAAAAAAGACAATTAAAGATGGAGCAGTTTATTATTACAACGTCATAAGAAAGAACAATAAAATTAATCAAATGTCTGAAAAATCTACTACAGCAAGACGATCTAAGTTGATCTCGACTAAGTGATTAGAAAACGATTTCAGACTTCAAATGACTAAGTGGAAAACGGCCGATAATAATAATAATAATAATAATAATAATAATAATAATAATAATAATAATAATAATAGAACTGTTTTCAGAACATGGGAGTGATAGTAGGAGGAAGAAGAATAAAGTGCATAAGATTTGCTGATGATATGGCGTTGTTAGCAGAAAAGGAAATGATACTAGAGGTTAAGCTTCTGGAGCTAAATGACAGTTTGTAAGCAGTATGGGATGAAGATAAAGCCAAATAAGACGAAGAGCATGGTCACAGAAAGAAAAATACAGAAGATAAACTTGTGAATTCTAAATGAGGCAGTAGAGCAAGTGGACAGCTTCGAATACTTGGGGTGTACTATAAGCAGTAACATGAGCTGCTGCCAGGAAGTCAAAAGGAGGATAGCAATGGCCAAGGAAGCTTTTAATAGAAAAAGAAGCATTTTCTGCGGATCTCTGGAAAAAGAACTAAGGAAGAGACTAGCGAAGTGGTTTGTATGGAGTGTGACATTTTATGGAGGCAGAAACATGGACATTACGACGAAGTGAAGAGAAACGAATGGAAGCATCTGAAATGTGGATATGGAGAAGAATGGAACGTGTGAAGTGGACAGATAAAATAAGAATTGAAGCTGTGTTGGAAAGAGTGGGTGGAGAAAAATGATGCTGAAACTGATCAGAAAGAAGAAAAAGAATTAGTTGAGTCACTGTCTGAGAAGAAATTGCCTACTGAAAAATGCACTGGAAGGAATGGTGAACGGGAGAAGAGTTCGGGGCAGAAGAAGATATCAGATGATAGACGACATTAAGATATATGGATCATATGAGGAAACAAAGAGGAAGGCAGAAAATAGGAAAGACTGGAGAAAGCTGGGTTTGCAGTGAAAGATCTGCCCTTGGACAGAACACTAAATGAAATAATAATAATAATAATAATAATAATAATAATAATAATAATAATAATAATAATAATAATAATAAGAGAAAAATAAACGTTGAAAAAAGTATAGATGTGGACAGATGAAGTTGGCTTAATTAGTAACTTAATTATTAAGTTACTAATATCTCGGTTATCTTCTGATTTCTAAGTTCAACAAAAGGGGTTCGATGCCTGTAAATAAAAACATTTGCGAGGGAGAGAGAAGAAAAAAAGAGAGAGATTCCAGAAGTTGGCGTGTTTTACGGGGTTTCACTTGAAGTTGTCAAACTATAGCTGGCTGTATAGAAGTTTTTCTTCTCCCACTGCTCCATTATGTGTACCGATGTACTGATATGATGGTATGTTAAGTAAAGAATTACAATTACAACTTATAATCGCCTGCTCTAGAGAACACTGCCACATTACACAATTGGGCTCTACGCGCAATGTAATTATTAGAAATCTACGTATATAATGGAGACGTCGATCCCGAAATACCGACTCAGCACAAGATCTGTTCATCGATATGGGGTCAAGTATCGAGAGCAAGGGTCACATATGCTTATCGGAGCTTTTCTTTGGCAAATAGGCTTCCGGTGTCTCAACCTTATGTCGTAATCAATGGCGTAACTATGAATTTAAGAAGGGAGGCCAAGTTGTGGGAATGTCACCTGATAAGTTTGCTCACAACTTACATACTTTTTTTTGTTTCAGTCAACTGTCGGAGACAGGTTTGAACCTCTTAAGTGACACTAATAAGTCATCTTTCATGAGGTAACTAAGCCAGGAGATAACGAGCCAGAGTGGCCAATTCCTTTCCCCCAACTTACATACAACATATTTAAAAGCCAATAATAATAAATCATTCTTTAATACTATGAAGAATAAAATTAATTTAGACGCTCCAAAAGTAGTTATAATGAAAAATCCATTATCCGTCGTTACAGAGTGAAGCAACAGACACCGACCTTAAATAAATTACTTAACCTAGTTATGTTGAGAACGGTATTTTCATAATTTCTTTGAAATCATTAAAGGATTTATTATTCTAAATATGGTCATTGTTATATATGTTATATTACTGGTTGTTCTGTATGGTTGTAAAACTTGGACTCTCACTTTGAGAGCGGAACAGAGATTAAGGATGTTTGAGAATAAGTTCTTAGGAAAATATTTGTGGCTAAGAAGGATGACGTTACAGGAGAATGGAGAACGTTACACAACGCAGAACTGCACACATTGTATTCTTCAGCTGACATAATTAGGAACATCAAATCCAGAGATTTGAAATGGGCAGGACATGTAGCACGTATGGGCGAATTCAGGAATCCATATAGAGTGTTAGTTGCGAGGCCGGAGGGGAAAAAAAAAACCTTTGGGATGGCCGAGACGTAGATGGGAGGATAATATTAAAATGGATTTGAGGGAAGTGGGATATGATGATAGAGACTTGATTAATCTTGCTCAGGATAGGAACCGATGGCGGGCTTATGTGAGGGCGGCAATGAACCTGCGGAATCCTTAAAAATCATTTGTAAGTAATTAATATGGTCATTGTCGGTAGAAAGTCAATTTTTTTTTGTGTTCCACTCGCAACGCCAATGGTGGATTGTTGCTTCATTCTTTAAATCTGATTTAATTTAGTTTTCTTGAAAAAATGAGAGGGTGAGATTTTCAGCTCGGTGAGGCCCACCCTTGCCTACACCACTGGTCGCAATGAAGAGTTGAAATCTATCTTGGGACAGCTGACTAAACCAGAAACAATAACATGTAACATGTCGTACTTGACAATCGAACAGAATAGATTTCCAGTACTATAGCAGCAGGTCGTAGCCTCGGTGAACGCGCTACTGACCCCGAACCCTGCGCAATGCTGACGTCACAATTTTTTTCTCTTTCTCCCTCTCCGAGCATTTAAGGTTTCCATCACCGCGAACTGAATGACACTTCTACGGAATAATCTGCTCAGGTAAGGAACTCGGTTATGTGCGCCGCCGTGTCACTTGCAATAAGCTCCGATGTCACCTGGGTAGCCTCGGATTACATGCAGACTGCGAACCCAGGTTCCGGGAGATCAACGAGACGCCTAATGTAACGGCTTATCCTTAGTATTCTGCACATAGCCAAAGCAAGTTTTTATGGCGAAGCGCATACATTTTAAGGTGCTTACCGAACATAACACACAGACAAAGGCGCCGTGCTTCGTTGTCTGTTAACAACTTCAACAATTTCACAAAACTAACTACATTGAAATTTTGCTGAAACGTGACTAAGAGCCCAGATGAAAGGTAATAACCGCACGAACGCAGACACACAGTTATACGGAGGGAGAGAGAGAGAGAGAGAGAGAGAGACATAGATAGATAGATAGATAGATAGATAGATAGATAGATAGATAGATAGATAGATAGATAGATAGATAGATAGATAGATAGATAGATAGATAGATAGATAGATAGATAGATAGAAGTTGGGTGGATAGATAGATGTAAAGATAAGTGTACAGATGAATGGAAAGATTGATGAATGTAAATATAGATGTAAATTTATTTCAAGGTTTCTCAATCGTATGATTTATCATTTGTTGCAAATTATTTGATAATACATCTTACAGAAGAAAATTTATTAACGTTTTCGCCTATACGGCATCATCAGATAATCAAAATGTTACAATGATATCTAAAAACGTAACAACGATTTAAATAAATAATTGATCATGAGTTATATGCAATAAGAATCTGATATTGGTGTGAGAAATGCTCAATTTGACTGATTTATGTAATAGTTAGTCGACTTGCCGAAAACTAAAATATAAAATATGAATGTAAATTACATAGAACTCATGTTACATATTTTGCGTTTGTTGAAGAATATCACTATTATATATATATATATATATATATATATATATATATATATAATTGATAAAATGTAAAATATTTGTACTTATGTCTGTGTGAGACAAATGATAAATCATATGATATAAATTTATCATCTTGAACTGATTTATCTGAAAAATAAAAAATGAATTGTAAGTTAAATATAGATGGACAGATGTAAATGTAGATGGACAAATAGATGCAAATATAGATAACAGACTGATGTAAAGAAAGGTGGACAGATGGATGTAAAGATAGGTGGACAGATAGATGTAGAGATAAGTGGACAGATGGATGGAACGATAGATGGAAAGGTAGATGGAGAGATGACTGGAAAGATAATGGGTCATATGGATGAAAAGAGAGGTGGACAAATGAACGGGGTATGTGTGGACATTAGAGCAAGAGATGGACAGTTGTTTGAATTGAATGGAGAGATGAGGCGGGGAGGTGGATAGGTAGATGGACAGTTGGGCAGTCAGATGAGTGAATATATAAATGGATTGCACGACAGACTCAAAGATGGGTGAAAACACGGACAGACAGAAATAATATAGATTGTCCGAAACGCTGTCGTAGACTGAAATGTCTGAAAGTTCAGTATGAAGTAAATGTTCTAAGTCACTTCAAGAAACTTCCATCCTACGCAAAATACCTTGAGTACTTATGTTATTAATTTGCGAACCAAATGAGGGAGTCGGCAAACGTTTGAGCAGCATATTCCACTTCATGTCTAAAATCCGGGCGGGCGCAGCTAAACTATTTATGAACTTGCTTGATTTTCCGAGGCTCCCTTTGAACTTTTGTCTTGCACTGTGCATGAGCGTGTCTCTAATTCCTACAAAGGACCCGACCCGGGTGTATCGACTTGGTGGATCCTATTTTTGAAAAAGCATTAATTACGCAATGCCTTCAATCTACTGGTCGAAAGCCTGCATTATTTAGAAAGGTCTCACAATCGAGAAGTTTTCCCTCTATGTGGGCGAAAATACTCTCCAGACTTAGAGGCGGAGAGCTTCGCCCAGTATTGAAAATTACAGGGAAGCATAATACAATGGGACCAAGACAGTACAGAACAGAAACACCAACATGATTAACAATAATCATAATCATAGTCTCAAGGCTTGGTCCTTCGGGTCGTTATGGTCGCAATTTTCTGAGTATAGATAGTAGACTTATATTACAATTGACAATGTGGTCGACATGGAGCAGGTACTCTGCCTGAGTCACACAGAACAAGAACAACATACAAGTGGTAATCAATAAGTTTCCGAAATGTCCTGAATGTAGGCAACACACAGGACATAGCAAATGGAGAAGTTATCTAGAACCAAGAAAACGCCTGGAATCTATACTAAATGCATCACTTGAAAGGCAGAGAATACTAGCCATAAGCCGTGCATGGAGAGATTCCAAGAAAATCGCAATAGGGTTTATGTTTTTCCGGAAATAGTCAACAAGGGTTAGGTCTTCTATATTAAATAAGTTTAAGGGCCGATTGTATAAACCATTTAATCCTAGATCAGAGGTTCAATTGATCCTCGTTCTAGCTGAACTTGGAATTTTGTGTTGTATAAAGTCGAATCTCAGATTAATTTGTCTTAAACTAAAGTCAATTTTGACTGGAGAAATTTCTCCGTTAAGTTAGATGATTTAAGTTCAGTTATTTCTTTTCTGTTTGAAACATACGAGTGGCAGATTGTGAAAAAAGAATAACCATTATTATTAATATTAATAGATATGGTAGGTACTTATATATATTCAATTTCTTGCCTTAATACACAAACATTCTTATATTTTATAAGGCTTTATCGTGTTCAGCAGTATCAAATAACATAACCTATAATTATATTATGTTTATAACAATAATTAATTATTAATGGATATTATAGGTACATTCATAAATTTTCAATTAGATCTAACTGTATTACTAAACGAAAATTATCATGTTATAAAGCTTTATTATGTTTAGCAGTATCAAACACCATAACATGATAACAATTTGGAGAACGGTCAACCTTCTTATTGTCCGCCATTATTTACAATTCACAAAACAAACAAGTGTCTCCAACAGAGTGTACGGAAATTCGCCAAAAAGTAGTTGGAAAGTCGCTAGATTTCTCATTATCAACAAAGAAAGATTAAACTTGGTCACTATGGGGTACTAAAAAGGTCGCTAAATCCCTATTTAAGCAATATAAAAGTTAAAAGAAATTGTCGTTGAAAAAGAGTTAAGTCGCTAAATTGGCAACACTGAACAAACCTGTACAACATGGCCCGCGCATCACATACTTCACCTGTTTATGCGATGTTGCCAAATCCTTTTCACGTGAACTTAGATTGCATTTGAACCAAGGTAATTTGATCGCGGAAAAGCTTTATACAATAGAAGAAGTGTCTGAACTCTGTTCACTTTCCGATATTCGATCAAAGTTGATCTTTAGTCAGGGAGTTTTATACAATTGGGCCTAAATGTATTTATGTTATTTACAAGTAAGAATTATTTAGTTATGAGTGAAATGGGGGTGAAGTTGAATGTGAAAATTAGTAGCTAGGAATAAGAGAAGTGAAGGAGGATAGTTAGGGTGATAAATTAGAATGAGAAATAAGTGAAAGTGAAGGGACATGAAAGACATAGTTAAGAGCAGGTTTTAAGGTCACGACACGCATGTGTTTTAAGCTGTAAACAGTGCAAGTAAGGGACTGCTAGCCCGAATACAGAAATGTGAAGAGTCAGCAGGACCGAATATGTTGAGAGAAATATATATCATGTATCGTATCATATCATGTATTATTATTTATCATTATTATTATCATCATCATTAATATACTTTACGAGTAATTACAACTTTATACACCCAATGTATATAACAAAAGGTGTACTACATTAACAGAGTTGATACAAAGCATAATTTTAAATAAATATGCAAGAACAAGAGCTAGGCCTACATTAACCTATAATAATCTATCTCTTACCTTATGCAGAGCCGAGATAAAATTAGACGTTCGAACTTACCTGAAAGACAGAGAATATATAATTAGAAATAATACATATTATTCCTGAAAACATGGCAAAAATACTTGGCTAAATGCTATTCATTATTTTAAATACACCAAACGTCTAAACCCATTACACATGAAAAGAGTTGAAAACTTTTTATGTTCAACTGTTTCGAAAACCACAACTTTCAGCTTACCTGCAATAGCTTCCGCGGGTAAAAAATAGTATTTAAAACGGTTAAAACAGTGAATAACACTCTTAACAATAAGTGGACTAAGGCATACAGTGTATATATATATATATATATATATATATATATATATATATATATATATATATATATAGTTACCAGGGTAACAAGTTGCAATGAAACAAACTCAAAAGGAGACAGCCGTTTTCAGAAATTCGACTTTGAGTGTCTCGGTCAAGGTAAGCAATACTTTAGAGTTACAGTACAAACAAACAAAAAATAACAAAAGGCGACTCCAATCTTCCATCCACCGATCCATCCATCCATCCATCCATCCATCCATCCATCCATCCATCCATCCATCCATCCATTCACTTAGCCAACTGAACATAACTTCGCGCTGATTTTCAAATTGGTGAATATTTTCACAAATTCTGGAGCATCTGTCCTTAAGTGCACCAGGTAGTAATTACATTGCATTCTTTGGCTAAAATCGTATCATTTTTTAAATTTAATATTTTCATACCTATTGAAGATAGGTCCCTGAAATTTTTACCATCTATTAAATGCAATTTTTCAAATAAAAATGTGGAAACGAATCCTTTGCGGATGCTTATGATTGACAGATTTTTAAATTATGAAATGCACAGAAAAAAAATGTTACAACATAATATAGACCTACAGGTAGGTGTCATTATCTCATAAACCGCACTCGAATGAGGTTCTGAATTATATATTATGCTATGTCCACATCTTATTTAACAGAGCTGATGAAGCCTTTTGTTACTTTTTCTATTCAGATTAAATGTAAATAATATAATTTCGATATCAATTTTTATGTCAATATTTTTATTCAATAATTTTATATAATAATGCAATAAATATTCAGCGGCTATATAGAGCTCCGTAAGATGTATATCCATGCAAACACCCACTACTTTATCTTTAATAGTTTCTGAGATAATATTTTCTTATTGTGTTCTGTGCACTCCTAGATCACATATATAACAGATTGCTCATCCCTATGTTAACATCGGTAGCACTTTGAAGAGAACAACCGCCAGGATCGCCACCCGTCCGCTATAAACGAACACGAGATGGCAGTACAGTCGCTAATGCAATTCAAATGGGAGTTAAGACGTGACTCCTTAAGTAACAAGTCGATGGCAGCATAGTAAACCTGACAAAAGTTGTTACCGTTAAAGCCTATCTGGGTATATATGATCTAGGGTGCACTTCATAATTTAAAAATCTAGTAATCATAAACTAACACCCCCTAAGGATTCATTCACACGTGTTTATATTTGAAAAGGTGTGTTTAATAGATCATAAAAATTTCAGGGATCTATCTTTAATAGAAGTGAAGATATTATACTTAAAATATGATACGTTTCTAGCCACAGAGTGCAATGGAATTACTACTTGGTGTACTTAACAAAAGACCTAAGTTAATATCTTCACTAAAAATGAACGATGACGAGTCAAAAATTATCAGTAATGCAGTTATAATTTCACTTCAGCTGACTACAGTGCTACAAACTGCGCGTCTTTACGTTTAAAGAAGTTATCTTCCCACTAAGCATCTTTCTTCTTTGTGGTGCAGGCACAGTCTAGTATATACGGTCACGAAGCTCAATACGTAGTAAATATATGCATCCATGCATATTGAAGCCTGGTTGAGTGGAAGAGAAGGCCTCATGGCTACTGCTGCTGCTACTACTGCTACTACTACTACCACCACCACCACCACTATTATTACCACCACCACTACTACTACCACCACTACTACTACTACCACTACCACTACCACCACCACTACTACTACTACTACCACTACTACCACTACTACTACTACCACCACTACCACCACCACTACTACTACCACCACCACCACTACTACTACCACCACTACCACTACCACTACCACCACCACCACCGCCACCACTACTACCACCACCACTACCACTACCACTACCACTACCTCTACAACTACTACTACTACTACTACTACTACTACTACTACTACTACTACTACTACTACTACTACGATAGTTGCTAACCACTAGGATCGCTAATATCGCCTCATTACAGACAATGCGAAATAGTACCGGCACAGTCTATTGTTCCTAGCACCTTCACAACTCAAGCTTCGTGACTGTATATACTAGACTGTGATGCAGGTTTCCACGTGTCCTGTTGTAGCTAAGGTCGCCGAAACAGCAGCTCCACTTTCATCACGCACAAATGAACAGCAAGAATCGACAAGCTGAGATACTGAAATATCCTCCGCATAGTTCTGGCCTGGCCTCATCGTATAGGAGTGTACAGTCTTAAAAGGCAGCCAATTTGGCACAGAACAAAAGTGAAAGAAGCTGTCCATGCGTGGCTTGTCAACCAAAACACTCTTTTTTCTTCTGGAAATGAAACTTGCACAAAGAGGCAAGCAGAGGAACTTTGTTGAACAATATATTTAGGGCCGATTGTATAAACCATTCAATCTTAGATCAGAGGTTAAATTGATCCTTGTTTCAGCTGAACTTGGAATTTTGTGTTGTATAAAGTCTAATCTCAGATTAATTTGTCTCAAACTAAAGTCAACTTTGACTGAAGAAATTTCTCCGATTAAGTTAGATGATCCAAGTTCAGTTATTTCTTTTCTGTTTGAAATATACGAATGACAGTTTGTGCAAATAAAATATCCATTATTATTAATATTAGTAGATATTATGTTAGGTACATTTATATATATTTCTTTCAATTTCTTGCCTTAATACACAAACATTCTTATATTTTACAAGGCTCTATTGTGTTCAGCAGTATCAAATAACATAACCTATAATTATTAATGGATATGATAGGTACATTCATAAATGTTCAATTAACTGTATTACTAAACGAAAATTGTCGTTTTATAAAGCTTTATTATGTTTAGCAGTATCAAACACCATAACATGATAACAACTTGGAGAACAGTCAACCTTCTTCTTATTGTCCGCAATTATTTACATTGCACAAAAAAACCAGTATCCCCAACAGAGTGTAACTGTATTGTATTTATTAACATTCCATGGTATTCATACATGCTTACAGCTAGAATATGGAACAAGTCAAAAAACTTAATACTATTATAAAATCTTAATTTATAGTCACAGTCTAGATGAAATATATATAGACGAGATTTAAAATATAGTCTACTAGTACAACACAAAATTTTAGTATCAATAATACTATATCAGTAATACGGAAAGTCGCCAAAAAGTAGTTGTAAAGTCGCTAGATTTCTCATTATCAACAAAGAGAAATTAAATTTTGTCACTATGGGGTGCTAAAAAGGTCACTAAATCCCTATTTAAGCAATATAAAAGTTAAAAGAAATTGTTGAAAAAGAGTTAAAGTCGCTAGATTGGCAACACTGAATAAACCTGTATAACATGGTCCGCGCATCACGCATTTCACCTGTTTATGCCATGTTGCCAAATCCTTTTCACGTGAACTTAGATTGCATTTGAACCAAGGTAATTTGATCGCAGAAAAGTTTTATACAATAGAAGAAGTGTCTGAACTCTGTTCACTTTTCGATCTTCGATCGAAGTTGATCTTTATTCAGGGAGTTTTATACAATTGGGCCTTAAACTTTTATATCGTTGAGAGCGTTCTTGTGAGGCCCACGCCCTTCTGACAGAGAATTTATTATGAGCATAATTTCTTGAGATAGGATATACTCGTAGGGGCTGAAACTGTGTAATCATGGTCATGAAATCCTCTATGGATAATCTACCAAAAATTAAATTTATAGAACTCGATATTATGGGTTACCGGAAGACTGAATGATTGCTTTTCCAGTTTATATATTATCAAAACAGAAGCAAGAAAATAAATATAGTTGTCGAAACCCAAAGTTCATATAATTATTCATAACCTATAATTGGATATCAGAATTTTACGGATCTCCAATATTACATCCGACAGTTTTATCTGAAACCGAGTGATCTTACTTCACAAGCCACGGTGGGATTTTTTAAGAGAAAAGTGATTATAAAGCACTGTTTGACTACGAGCAAACAGATCAAAAAGTTTACTGAACAAACCGACTTACAAACAATCTCTCTTCTTCTGCAAACAGCCTACAGTCCCTTAATTCCCGTTGTCCCATAAGCCTTCCTGTCTGAAAGTAACATTTTCCCGAAGGCTTGTTGACGATAAAAGTAGAGAGAAACTGGAGGTAACCATTATATTTTTCGTTATTTCATCTGACTTTGTGGCACAGCACATACAAACTGCCATGAAATATCTGATTTCTTGTACTGCTAGTAAAAGTGACCGAGCGTTATTGAAATTTCAAATATTTTGTAAGATATTCGATTGAGAGTACATTTAAAAAGATACTGAATTTAAAGTTAATTGCTTGTTTAGAAATACTATTTTCCACAAAGAATTAACTGAAGATGAACCCATTCAACAGAAATGTCCCGGGTTCGAACTCAAGACATCGTAACTTACATCTGTGTGTATACAGTTTAAGCGACTCGTGCAATTTCGTGATAGCAGAAATATTATGTAAAATTTGCAGTGCTTAGGCCTAAACCTTTATTTCTTATTCTCCAAAATCACCCCATTTCATCTGACTTACACATCACTGCGTGTAGGGGGGAGAGATTTAATCTTTCCGAGACTAATCAAATGATCTTGCTTTAGTACAAATACGTAGTAAAATTTTTGTCTTATAAGTTTTAGTTTTTGGCATGCCATCACTTAAGTTTATTGTTGGAACTGATTATATAACTCCGAAATATGATATGTTTCTGTAACTATGATAGTGTAAAAACCGAAAAATATCACATCAATTCGAACATCGTAAAATCCTTGAATCATATTTACCGGCTAAATTCCTTTACGTAATAGAGAAAGTGTGCTAGCATAACGAATAAATATCATCACTACCAATCCATTAGGCACCTATTCCCTACATTTCTTCAATTTAAAGTTTATTTTGACACCCCTTTGTGTTACTAATTAGTTTATAATTTTTAAACTTCTGTAATATTCACCAAGTTTTCATACACTGCAAGCCGATAATCCAGTTACCTCGTTATCTAGTATTTAGTATCTATTTAATCCGGTAGAGATAAAGCCACCAGGCCTTCTCTTCCCCTCTACCAGGGGATTACAACTACAATATGAAGAATACAATTACAATTATAATTACAATTAATATTAAAATTACAATTACAATAAAAATCGAAGTACAAAAAGATTACCTGATTAATAAAGGCTCACAATGAAGTGTAGAAGTTAAGAACAAAGGAAGAATTTTTTTTTTACTGAAGTACAAATTAAACCTAGGATAATAAAATTATATAATGATGAAATTACTGGGTACTGAAATATTTTGTGCTAGAACAAGAGAACTATTTTACAAGAACCCATGTCTGAACGAGTCTCAATTACCTGACAAAGTGCCTAGTAAGTTTGCGTTTGAATTCAATTTTATTTAGACAGTCCCTGATGATCCTCTGTTCATGTAAATCTATTATCAGGCAGTATAACTTGACGATATGTGTCAGAGGAAGAACACTTGTTTGTATACATCTGAAGTCTGACTAGTTTAATATGTAGCTAGTCGGCGATGTATGGAATAGAGGGGGAAAGGAACTGGCCACCCTACCCCATTACCCCCTAGTGTAGTTGCCTCATAAGTGGTGCCTTCTGAGTATCACTTGTGAGGTTCAGACCTGTCTTCGGACAGTTGACTAAAGAACAACAGTCCCTGATGCTAGCAAGTAGACAATTCCAGAGTCTTGGCATGACTATTGTGAAAGAGAATGAGTATGAGGAGGTACGATAAGATGTTAGTATTGTTTCATGGCGAGAGCGTGTGTTCAGATACTGGAGGGAAGAAAGATAAGTGAAGCGGACGACATGTACGAATGAATAAAATAGTTCAAGATTTCGAAGAGAAGGAGAAGTGAATGTAAATTTCTTTTCTGATCTAGTTTAAGCCAACCTATTGCTTCCAGGGATACGGTAATATGATCATATTTGCGAACACTGCTTACAAAACGTACACACTAATTACGAGCACTTTGAAGTTTCGTTTTGTTGTCGCTGGAGAGGTCAGTCAGTAAAATGTCGGCATTGTCAAAATAGGGGAATACAAGCGTCTGCACAAGGGACTTTTTTTCGCGTTTATAATTTAGTCAACTATAGTCGGGACGCTGTTATTCCCGGCGCGACTCCTCCTCTGTGCTTACGTCTAAGAAAGTCAAGGCTCTATAAAGTCTAGGTAGGTAGTATCGTTCGCCATTTTTGTTCTTTCGTTGCCGAGCTACCAGACGAGGGATCTATTTGCCACAACGTTAAACATTATCGTGTCATAGCTCCTACGATAATAAATCAAACGCAATGTAATTCAGCAAATAATTGAGCGTCAAATAACGTCCTCGTGTGCTTTTTGCGAACGCCAACGAAAGAGCCAAAATGGCGGGCGATTATATATATATATATATATATATATATATATATATATTTATCCAGCCTTAGGAAATGCTTAACATCTTCATCAGCGAATCACAAGATGCACAAGTTTAAATGTAGCCGACCTGCAACGTGATTGGCTGCCGGAAATTAGAGCGACGGGATTTATAGGTACTTTTATTATTCTCGTAGATCTAAGGATTTCGCATAATTTTTTCTTTATCTTGTCACACTTCTCAAAAAACTTCATTTCTGCTGCTGCAATTTTACGTTATCTCGTTTCATAATCCATATATCATATGTTAGGACCGATATTTAGGCTACAGCACTTCATTCCAAACCAAACAGCGTGGAGCTGAAACTAGCGACAACTTTACCTTTATCGGGTATTGGCGATCTCCTTTACGTAAATCACGGAGCAGTGATGCCAACAGAAAGAAGATTCTTAACGGAGATAGTAGCAGACCAGTTCCTTTTTTTTTCCTTCCTTCGTCTCTTCTCTCCCTTGTACAAAACACACAAATCGTACCCCTCGTCAAAACCTGATTCAGTGGCCGTAGCAACGGGCACATGTGTCAGAAGCAAGAAAACGCGTCAAAAAGTGAGGAGAGTATCGATTGCATTCTGCAACCCGCCCGACAGCAACAAAAAGTCTGGGTCGAACCAGCAGCAGCAGCAGCAGCAAGAAGAGAGAGGACAACGGAAGGGCAACGCGGCTGGCCGGAGGACCGGATGCAGTCCAGCAGCCACTTGGCAGGGTGTGGCCGCCTGGACCAATCGAGCGAACAGACAAGTGCATCTCTCTCGCTAATGCGCTTTCCTTCCCAGCCTCCAGGTAAGCAGTTCGCGGCACAAGCAGGGAACAAGTGCAGCTCGCGAAAATGTTGCACATTTGGATAAACATCCTACTGTATGTGTGGGAACAGTGAAAAACAGTGTTAATCCTTGCCACACAAACAGGGACGAAGAGAAAATAATGAGTATGTCTCTACTAAAAAAACAGTTTACATTACTGCTTGAATGGTAACAAGAGTTCGCGTTACACACACAAACACACACACGCACCTACATGTGTTCGCGCTACCGGTATTGGATTTAAAGCAGTGGCGGCTCCTGCTTATTTCTTAAGAGGAGGAAAGAAGTTGACAGTGCAAAATGACACCTTCTTGAGAGAAACAAGCTACAAATTAGCCTACATGCATACATGTAAGACCAGGTAGTGTTAGTTGGTCTTCACTTTTGTATAGCAATAATCTGTTTTTGTAAACTGAGTTTCCTAAATTGTCCAAAATATAATATGTTTGTGCGAGATCGTGCGTATTTGCTTAGTTTCCGCACAAAACCAATCCGCGGAAAGTCTACATTCAGTATTCCCAACCTAACACACATAACAATTTCCTTCTTCTTACCGCTTAAGTGACATATTGATTTTTACTGCTTTAGGCTTTTAACATATTATTTTTAGAGACGTTCAGTATAGTAATAATTATAAATTGGAAATTTACCACTGCAATTTCACCTAAATTGCACTGTTAATTATTGTTTTTAAATTTTTGAAAAAAAAATTAAGTAAACTCTACAACTCCACTAAAGTTACTGCATTCGTGATGCAAGTAACATTAAGGAAGCCGTGAAAAATCAACAAGATTCCAGACTCATTATAGACTGGGGAAAAAAAAAAGTCAGACGTATATCACGGCCTGCTGGAGTATAGTAAACACAGAAAACATTTTAAAGCAACAATGTTGAAGATAGAAATTTTTGTTTTGCAAATTTGCCATCACTGAACAGAAACCAGGATGGAGATTTCATTGCAACTAATTAGAAATTCCTCTTTCAGGTATGTAATAAACCATCTTCGCACAAAATAATGTACGATACACGAGCGGTATGTTTTCTTTCAAATCTCGGAAATTAGAAAAGCTCAACTACGTTTCGGTTTTCAAACTTTTCCTCGAACATGAAAACTTCAACATACCGCTCTTGTAACGCATATTACTATTTCACTTCCATTCATTCATTCATTCATTCATTCATGCATTCATTCATTCATTCATGCATTCATTCATTCATTCATTTATTTTATTCCATAGATCTTACATGAGCAATGAAGCTTTAAGATGTGGAACATGTCAACATTTTACAATATTACAATTACAATTTTTACAAATTTTTATAGTTTTACAATTTAGTAATTTTCTACAATTTTTACAATGTTGTACAATTTTTTTTACATTTTTTTTTACATTTTGGCGAGATGTAGTGAGATGAAATGAGGTCCGAGGATTCGCCAAAATATTACCCGGCATTTGCCTTTTCGGTGGGGGAAACCTCGGAAAAACCCAACCAGGTAATCAAATCAAAGGGGGTAATCAATCAAAGGTGTTGATGCCAAGGACTCGCCACAGACCATCTGGCTTCAGTCCCACGGCTGTGGAAAACCTCGGAAGAAACCAAAGTCCAAAGGGGGATCCAACCCAAGCCCGAACGCAGCTCCGGAACAGCAGCCCAGCGAGTCTGCCGACTGAGCTACATCGATGGCTCTACTAAAAGTATACAATACATAGCCAATCAGATTATTAAATTTACAAACGCAAACGATCATTCATAAGTTGAGCTATATTATAATACAAAACAATTTAATTAAATTTAAGGTATAAACAATTCAACCAGTTGTGATATACAGAAATTGATAATACATATCATGCAAACTACTTCAAATTACAAACACAAACAATTTATCAGTAGAGCTATATAGATTACTATTCAATTTAAAGCATATACAATTCATCGGCCAAAACTATACAAATATATACAATACAAAGTAGCATACTTTCATTAAGCTATACAAATTTGTGCGATTAATATCAAGTAGATTAATTCAATTTATAATCATAAACAATTCATCAGTTGAGCTATACATATAACCATTCAATTTACAGTAGGTCTATATACAATTCATCAGTAGAACTACACAGACTAGTAATCATTTTAAGAACATATACAATTCATCAGCCAAACTATACAAACATATACAATCAAATTAGTTCAATTTACAAACTTATTTTCGTTAAGCTATACAATTCATATGAAGTAGATTAATTCAATTTATAAGCTTAAACAATTCATCAGTTGACGTATACAGTACATACAATTCATCAGTTATGCTAAACAAAAAATACAATACATAGTAAACAGATTAAGTCAATATAAAAACATATTTTAGTTGAGCTATATAAAATTGTACATGTCATTTAAGTAGAATAATTCAATTCACAAGCATAAACAATTCATCAATTGTGTAGAAGGTATGAATATGTAGAAATTTGGTTAATTCTTTTCTGAACCTTTTCTCGTTGTTCTTCAAATCTTTAAGATTATTAGGCAGTGCATTGAAGACTGCTATACATGAATAGCGAACTCCTTTTTTAAAACAGCTTAGACTAACAGAGGGTAGATGAAGATCTGATTTATGTCTTGTATTAAAATGATGAATGTCTTGATTAGTACTGAATTTATCTTGGTTCTTAATATACAGCATCACTAGGGAAAGAATGTATTCACAAGGTAAAGTCAAGATTTCTAAGTTTCGGAAAATATTTTTACATGAGGTCCTTTTATGCACACCGGCCATTATTCTTATAGCTTTCTTTTGTAAAACAAAAACGTGTTTAGCTTCAGACGAGTTACCCCAGAATATTAATCCATATTTCATTACAGAGTGAAAATATGCAAAGTATGACATTTTAAGTAAGTTTATATCACCAATAGTAGATAAGGATCTTAATGCATAACAGGCAGAGCTCAATTTACGAGTAATACATTCTATATGCGTTTTCCAGTTCAAGTGATTATGCAATTCTAAACCAAGAAACTTTGTGCTTATAGATTCTTTGAGATGAGTTCCATTTAATCGAATACTGTAGGAAACCTGAGCACTATTGTGTGTACTAAATTTGACTGCACTGGTTTTATCAACATTAAGTGCTAGTTTATTTGCATGGAACCATTCATTCATTAGATTCAGCACTGTATTAGAAGTGTTTATAAAATGATCGTATTGTTTGCTTGAAATAATTACACTTGTATCATCTGCAAATAAAATTACTTTAGATAAATTGTTTATGGTCAAGGCTAAATCATTAATATAAACTAGAAACAACAATGGACCTAAAATTGACCCCTGCGGAACACCATGTTTAATATTTCTAAATTCTGAATAAGTAACTTTATGACTATTTGGTACATTTATTTCTACTTTTTGTTTTCTATTTGATAAGTACGATGTAAACCAACCCAACATCTTATCTTTAATACCATAAAACTTCAATTTTTTTACTAATATACTATGGTCTACACAATCAAATGCTTTAGCCAAGTCACAAAAAATCCCACCTACATGTAGTTTCGAATTTAATGAATTTAGTATTTCATCCACCAAACTAAAAGCAGCATTCTCTGTCGATTTTTGTTTTCTAAATCCAAACTGTTCTAAAACTAATATATTGTTGGACTCCAGGTAATGATATAATCTATTATACATAACTTTCTCAAACACTTTTGAAAATGTTGTTAATAATGATATGGGTCTGTAATTAGCAATAGTACATTTATCTCCCTTTTTGTATATTGGTTTTACTATTGAATATTTGAGTCTTTCTGGAAAAATACCACATTGCATTGACAAATTGCATAGATAGCTTAACGGATGGGATAATATTTCAGAACAAGCTTTCAGAACTTTACTTGGAATTTCATCATATCCAGAGGAATATTTTGTTTTTAGTTGTTTTATCACATGCATGATTTCTGCTGCGGTAGTGGGAATAAATTTGAGACCTAAAAACTCAGTGTTAAATGCATCAGTTAGGTAACCAAGTGCAGCATCTTCTGGACAATCTTGAATGTTTAAGTTCTGAATAATATTTATATAGAAGTCATTAAAATGATTTGCAATTGATTTTGGGTTATCTATTTTACTATCATTGATTTTAATGCAAGTAATATTTTCACTCTTTGAATATCGATTAGTTTCATTTTTAATAATATCCCAAATAGTTTTAATCTTATTATCTGAATTTTGTATTTTTCATTCAGATACATTTTCTTTGCATCTTTTATAACTTTTGTCAAAGTTTTACAGTAATTCTTGTAGTAATTAAGAACATGAGGATCATCACTATTCCTACTCATTAAATATAGATTCCTTTTTCTAGCACATGATATTTTAATTCCTTGAGTTATCCACATGTTTTTACTTTTACATTTTTTCACCACCTTGACTGGAAAACATTCATTGAAATAATTCGTAAATGTAGTTAAAAATGCATTAAATTTAGTATTAATATCAATGGTATCGGTACTATATACATTTTCCCAAGATTCATTTTGTAGACATGTATTTAAATGATGAAGAGATTCAGCATTTATAATCCTTTTTTTTATTTTTAGATTAACACTTTGGAATTTTTCACTCATATTGAAAACACTTAGAATTTGTGCATCGTGATCAGACAGGCCATTGACTAATGGTACTGTTGAATAGGAATTCAATCTACTTTTATCTATAAATATATTATCAATGGCAGTACTACTTCCAGCTTGTGTTCTGGTTGGAAAACTTACTGTGTGACTAAGATTATAAGTTTCAAGAAGTGAGTTTAATTTTCTTTTACGTGAGCTTTCTGATAGATAATCTATGTTTATGTCACCACAGATTACAAATTCGGTATGTGGTTTATAAAGTCTTTTCAATAATGAATCTAAGTTAGTTGTAAATTTCTTATAATCTCCCATTGGCGCCCTATAAACACATAAGATAATTAAATTTGATATCTCATAACCAATTTGTATTCCACAGATTTCAATATCTTGTTCAAGGCAAAAATCAGATATATCAATTTTACTAAATAATAGATCCTCTCTGATAAAAATACAGGCACCCCCTTTTTGGAAGACATCTCTACAGAAATGAGAACCTAATACATATCCATGTAAAGACAGTTGTAGTATTTCCTGTTGCTTCATATGATGTTCAGTTATACATAATATCTGAGGTTTATGCTTTTGAGTTGCTAAAGAAGTGATCAATTCATCAGTTTTTTGTTTTAATCCCCTAATATTTTGATGAAAAATAGTGAAGTTACTGTGTTCATTACTAGAAACATCAGAGCATTTACAATTTAGTTGAACTTGTTTCAAACACCTTGCTGGTGGGAGGTTTAACCTAAAAAAGGAGAAGCCCTAGCATTAACTAACACAGGAATATTACAACTCTGCTTTTTAACATGGCTGCCTCTGATGCTATTAGCAATAAGAACCGAAAGGTGCTCCTTGCCTCTACCATTCAGATGCAGGCCATGTGACGTATATTCATACCTTCTTATAGGGCTTACATCTATCAAACCAATGTGTGATGCCCCAGGTCTCATCAGAGCCCGCTCAAGCCGCACATTCACACTCCGCACCCTCCTGTGAAGATACGGCTTGCCGTACCTGCTGAAAAGACTGAGAAATCCCACATTGTTGAATAACTGCACAAATTAACAATTACAAGGAAATTCACAACCCCGCAGCATTTTTCACGCACACTACAGCATTACACGTGTTGGATGAGACCAGCTACTAACACGTAACCGGAACCGTTTTACTGAAATGGGAATGAGAAATAATCTGTCAGGAAAGCGAGAACACTGCACCCACCCACGTGGTCTGTGTTGCTATCGTTACAGGGTTTATTTTCATTACATTATCAACCACACAACTTGTCGCATTTCGACGCGCAGAAACAGGTGCTTCAGCCCCGTTTCTGTGAGGGTGCATAAAGATCACGTTTAGCCGTTTGTCTTTATCTTTATCTTCTCTCTTTGTAATAATAATAATAATAATAATAATAATAATAATAATAATAATAAATACTTACAAATAGCTTTTAAGGAACCCCCAAGTTCATTGCCGCTCTCATATAAACCCGCCATTGGTCCCTATCCTGAGCAACACTAATCCAGTCTCTACCTCATATTCAACCTCCCTCAAATCCATTTTAATATTATCCTCCCAGAACTGCACGCATTGTATTCTTCACTTGACATAATTAGGAACATTAAATGCAGACGTTTGAGATGGGCAGAGCATGTAGCACGTATGGGCGAATCCAGAAATGCTTACAGAGTGTTAGTTGGGAGGCCGGTAGGAATAAGACCTTTGGGGAGGCAGAGACGTAGATGGGAGGATAATATTAAAATGGATTTGAGGGAGGTGGGATATGATGATAGAGACTGGATTAATCTTGCTCAGGATAGGGACCGATGGCGGGCTTATGTGAGGGCGGCAATGAACCTCCGGGTTCCTTAAAAGCCATAAGTAAGTAAGTAAGTAAGTAAGTAAGTAAGTAAGTAAGTAAGTAATTAGATACAAGACAATCTCAATCACAGGTAGAAAAGGATTAGCTGTACCTAAACAATACGTCTATTGTTGTTCTTCAGTGAGACACGTTCAATGCGTCAAAATTACAGTCAAGGCATGACAAATTAAAACAGAAAACCAGTGTAATTCAGAATTTGTCTACAAATGAAACTATCACGAACTTCCTTAAGGGGTTAGGTATAGCTTACAGCAGTAAAATTTGGAAATATTCAACGTTTTTTTCTCCATTACTGTGTCTTGTACAATAATGAAAATTAGTATGTGTAAAACACTGTCCTTCTGCTATATGAAAAAAATATTTTTACGATTAAAAAAATATTCATTTATTTATTTATTTTTCAAAATTCAGTTCACTATGCAGTGACGAAGCGTTTCCAACATTCTGTGATGTAATTTCCTGTGTGTATTTATGCATGTCATATCTACAATATGATACAAGATCACTTCTCTACCTTTGATAGAATGTCTGATAAAAAATAAATTCATTTAAAAACTGGTCAAATATCAGTATTTTCTTCTAACACAAAAAAATATTATTTATTAAGGAATGTAGTTGAAAGAGCATGATGTTGTAGACATGAGTTTCAGCAATAAAATAAAAGAGAGAGAACATGAAAAAGTTAACAGTTTTATGAGTTATGAGGGAAACGCTTCATCATTGCACAGTGAATTACCACCATTACGAATTTTGAAATAAAAAATATAAATAATTTGTTTTTAATCGTAAAAATATTTTTTCACGTAGCAGAAGGACAGTGTCTTACAAATACCAATTTCCATTATTGTACAAGATACAGTAATGGAGGAAAAAATGTTGAATATTTCCAAAAATTTTACTGTTGTAAGCTGTACCTAACCACTTAAATCTTCATAGCTTTCTCACACTCCACCAAAGCTGGTGCAGAGAAGAGTGGAAAACCGACGTTTCATATATGTCTGTCTAGAAATGAACTTTTGTTAATGGATGAAGTCTTTATAGAACACGGACATCTGATTAGAGGTTTTCTTGGCGCCAGTCATTCCAAGAAAAACATGGTAGGTGAAACACAAGGCAATAAAAGCAGCAACTGTGAGCATCAATGCACAAGTGGTGCTTCGCAGTTCTGGACTGCTTGGGCCATAAGCCGACTGGAACGCCCACAAGCTAACGAACAATCTTTAATTCTTTAGGCCAGTTCTTTCCCTTCCAAGGCTAGAAATGTCAACGAGAAATTCTTAATGTGGAAGAATAAGTGATCTAAGGTGATGATCGGCAATACAGGACGAAACGATCGACAATCGTAACATCAAAACTTTATTATCTCTGAAAATCATTTGTAGGTAAAAGAAAAACGTAGCATTTCTATTTCAACCCACATGACGACATAACGTTCAAGTGTAGTATAGTACAATTTTATATTTTGATGTAGTCTGATCTATTACATATAGCTTACAGATTGATTTGGTACAGTTCAGAATAATTTTATTATAATTTTGAACAATTTGGGACTCTAGAACTATCCAGGGTAGCCCAAAAGTTGAGACTAATGATAAGCCAAGGAAAAAAACAAATACGATGATAATTTTTACCTTCAAAACTGAAAGTACCCCTCAGAATAAAACCGTAGGTCATATGATATTTGAACGAATAAAACAATTTAGATATCTTGGCGTCATAATTGAAAACAACTGCGATATGAGTGAAAGTATCTAAACAATACATGCTAGAAACAGAGCATATTTTGCAAATATCAAATTATGTAGGAATCAATAAATTGCAAGAAAAAGAAAAACAACTGAAGCGCACTTCTTAAAAAGTTTAGAGCCAAAAATACTACGAAGAATATACAGACCAGTTAGAGAGCAAAAAATGAATGACGATCAATGTAACTTATACTCCGCTCCTGAAATATGTAGAGTTAATCAGCGAATGGGCGGAGTCTAGCAGTGCGAGAGTTTGTTGCGGACAGCATCGGCTCGCGGTCGCTAAGGGGTAAGATGCGCGTGGCATCTTATCTGTAGTTGAGTTCAGATAGAAATGATCCCTTCTCTGCAGTCGCTCCCTCGGAGGGAAGACTTGCGCAGAGGGCTTGTTTAGCTTCCTATACTCCACAGACTCCAGACACGGAATTTAATCGGAGGACAAAACATTGAAAAATTTGTGAAGTCTCAAAAGTCGATATAGTTGTGGCATTTAAATAGAATGCCAGAATAAAGGATACCAAAAAGAATGTTACGAAGTACTGTAAGGTACATAACAGGAGGAGAAATGACCAATGAACAGATGGTTGGACGGTGTTAGCACGGACCTGAAAACGATCGGTGTGAGGAGATTGAAAAACTTAATAGTTGACAAATCAAGATGGAAAGCTGTTGTCCAAGAACAAAACTCACTCACGGTTGTAAGACCGTTGGTGATCATGATAATGATGACAGTCTAGTATATTTTGATTTAATACAGCTTAGTACAATCTAATGTGACTTAGTATGCCTTAGTATATTATGTTAGTTTAATATTGTACAAATTTGATAAAGTTTCATATAGTCCTAATGGTACAACTGCAATATAATAAACATGTTTCAATAAGTTATAGGTCTATGTAATTAAAGAATCTCAACATGCGTGCAAGATACAATATCAACTTATTTTAATCGAACCTATAGGCTACAATCGGCATAGATCATAGAATGTTCACAGATATGCTAATTAAGAGTCAATAAAATACAACAATAAAATAAATAGAAAAAGACAAAAGAAATCGAAGAACTGGGAGCAGATATTTCTTACAAAATCTTATTTAACATGAATTGCTGCCAGAAAGTCAAAAGGAGGATAGCAATGGCAAAGGAAGCTTTTAATAGAAAGAGAAGTATCTTTTACGGATCTCTGGAAAGAGAACAAAGGAAGAGATTAGTGAAGTACCTACTTTCTGTGGAGTGTGACATTGTATGGGGCAGAAACATGTACAGTTGTGGCAAAAAAAAAAGACCGGACCGACGGAATAATCAAAGTCCCCGAAATGAGCCACTGCGCATGCCACGCCCGCATTCACAAGATAGCGAGTAATCTATTGAAATTGTTGTAGTTTCGACGTAGTTCATTTCGAAAGCCATTAGAAAATAAGCTGTAAAATTCATCTTGTGGGAATAATAAGTTAATTAAGTAGTAAAATATCGCTGCAATCGAAAAGTCTTGGGAATAAATTTGAATAAGAAACAAAAAAAAGTTTCCTTCCCAGGCAGGATTCGAACCACGAAAGTCTTAGTTACCAGTCTATCATGCTGTCACTGTGAACAAGGTTCTGAAATCAGCTACAAGGCTCGGTCCAGTTTTTTTTGCCACTGCTGTACATTACGACGAAGTAAAGAGAAACGACTAGAAGCATTTGAAATGTGGATATGGAGAAGAATGGAGCGTGGGAAATGACAGACAGAATAAGAAATGAAGCTATGCTAAAGAGCGGGTGAAAAGAGAATAATGCCGAAACTGATAAGTAGGGCCCGGATATATATGCACTGAAAATACCTAAAATATGCACTAAAAATGTTGAAAATATGCACTAAAAACAAAACAATATGCACTAACCCAATCTTGCAACTGTATTGTGGTTGGTTTTTTCCAACACTTTGCATGAAAGTAAACGAGGTTTGGTGGGTTCTTTTGGACATAATTTACCCACTACGAATTTCGTTATGTACCTACCATACGAATCTGTTGATTCATCAACCAAAATCCATATGCAGTTCCCTCCTATGTCAGACCGTATTGAATCCAGGATAGAAGAATGTAGCGAAAGTAAATAATTTTTCCTAAGAGTGGATTCATCAGGTGTACTCTGATTAAGACAATATTATTGAAGAAATGATCGTAGATGTGGATTATTTAATTTATGCAGCGGAATATTCTGCATACAAAAGCTTTACAAAGGTCAGCGGAAAATGTACTAACTTCAGACCGTGATTTCGCCTGAGTTAAATGTACCTGTTGTGTGTTCTTACACTTTTGATTTGACCAGAGATGTGCAGTTGTTTTCAAATGCTGATCTAGTTAAAACTTTTTCTCGCATTTCACAGCCTTCTCACATACTTGACAATACACTACATCGTCGTCACTTGAATAGTCACTATTGCCTGAAATCCACTGTTTAATTAAAAAGGATTTAGTGGACTTATCTTTAGGCATTTGTTTAATCTGACAGAACACCGCATAAACTAATAGTAGATGAAAAACAAGTCAACAGATGAACACGTGCGGTCCTGTCGACACAAACTTTGAGAGGATACTGCATTGAGAAAGGAATGTAAGAAATTCCTTTTGTGAAAAAGGTCTGCAACGTCTATCTACGTGCATGTATTGTGAGACTGTAAGTATGGTCCCATTAACATTTCACTTGAAATAGGAAGGTTATTGTGGTGCCAAGGGATTTCCGACATACAAATTCATTACTAGATTTACAGTTCGTTCAGAAATGTCAGATAATTGATCATACACATATTAAATAAATGCCGAAACATGCACTAACCCTCAAAATATGCATTTGCATATACGCATATGCATTTTCGAAAAATCCGGGCCCTACTGATAAGAAAAGAAAAGGAAATTGGCTGGGTTACTGACTAAGAAGAAACTGCTGAAGGATGCACTGGAAGGAATGATGAACGGAAGAAAAGTTCGAAGCAGAACAAGATATCAGATGATGGACAGCATTAAGATACACGGATCATATGCGGAGACTAAGAGGAAGACGGAAAATAGGAAAGATGGAAAAATGCTGGGTTTGCAGTGAAAAACCTTCCTTTGGGCAGAACACTATCAATGGATGAAAACATCCGCTGACAAATATTCGTGTATCTGAAGTAAGTCTAAGGAAAACGTTTCAAAGCAAGCCCACTTCAGAGTGCAGGCAGAAATTAAATGTGTACTTACTTAATAGCGCAGGAGGCAATTAAAACGCCGATATCAAAGGTTAAGTACTGTAGAGTACAACAGGATAAGGGAAATAGCAACCCCGCTGCACGGCATGCCGTGGTCGTATTACCTATTAATTGAGTTTTATGAAAGCGCTGCGGCCATTAACACACCGATACAGGCGACGAGCATAAACGTGACCGGAAGCAAGTTGCTCTGTTTTCTTTTACATCTTCTCCCTATCTCTCGCCAAGCATTCTTGACTTAGTTTCATACTAACATATTGCTAATACCAAGAGAAATAGTTATATTTCACATAAATCTCTCGCCAATTAAATATTTTTCTTCAATTTTTGTTAGAGGAATAACAGTTAAGGATATATGTATGTGAACGACAAATATTACCAGAAAATGCAGATTCTAAATTTCTAAAATTTTATAAGGAGATGAATTCACAATTGGACAAAAATTACAGGGTACCACAAAAAGACTTATTAGAACTTAAATATCTGATAAAAGTATAAAAAGAGGTTACTAATAATATTTTTTTAGAAATCACATTTTACTTTCAATTAAATTTTCCAAAATTTGACAATTTTCATACATATTATTTCATAACTCCACAACATTAGATACAGAATTCTGAAATTTTGTACACTGATTTAACATGCATTTATGCAGAAGGTAGACTACAATAATGGCCATTTCTTTGAAAATAGAAAAATTAAGTCACAAAACATTATGTAAATTTTAATAGGAAAAATAAAAAATCATGTCTGAGAGTATACCACTTTTCAGAAATAAGTGTTTATTACATGCAGGAAAAATATTAAAGATGTCAGAGAGACCATAACAATGTTATGGTTACCAAATAATATAACAGCAGATTTATTTTTTTTTTTTCATACTTTGATAAAACTGGTTTGAAAAATATTAGTAACCTTTTTTATACTTTTATCAGATATTTAAGTTCTAATAAGTCTTGTTTTGGTACCTTGTAATTTTTGTCCAATTGTGAGTTCATTTCCTTATAATATTTTAGAAATTTAGATCCTGCATTTTCTGATAATATTTGTGGTAGTTCACGTACAGTACATATACCCTTCGAATTAATAACATACTTACATTGTACAGCCATTACTAAAATAAATTGTTTAACACTGGACAAGCGTGTTAAAATAGACAATTATACGGCAGCATGCCCAAAAGTTACTTTTAACACTAATGAGAAGTATTTTTAACACTGACTTTCAACTGTTTGCGGCGATTGACAACTTTTCTCTTAAAAAAAAAAAAAAAAAAAAAAAATTCTGGTTAATCTAATCCCTATGCAAGCTAATATAACTCGATGCTGTCAAAATGTATTGCCCGAGATGCCACAGTTTGGGCAACAGTTACGAAAACGCGAATCAATTCGGTGATTTAAAATCTTACACTTCTGTATAAAAACTTGGTTAATTACGGTGTTATTTCGCACAAAAAAGATAAAAATTTAACTTTATGACCTTCGTGTAAAGTACAATAGTGAATATTCCTGCAAAGACTAGAGAGATCTGCATCATCAAGGGAATCTTAAGATTATTTGTATGTTAAATACCTAACGGTTTTCTTCCGGCACTTAGTCCTATATGTTGTGTAGAGGAATTTGTGTAAGTCTCCCATCCTGTGTGTGTATAATTTAAACTACCTAATAGGCAACACAAACCATTCAAGCTATTTCTACTTTATATTTAAAAATAAAGTGACTCGAAATATTGTTTGAATATTAGATTAAAAATTCAGTATTGAAATACAGTTTGAATATTAAATTAAATTTCCACTAACTAATTACAACAAAATCGTAAATCCAGCTAACTTTATTACTCTCATACCTGTCGAAAGTACAGCCAGCAACTTAGCTTTACCAAAGCTTATGACTAGGGCTGTAATGTTAGGGACCGATAGGATGCGTTACGATGGTTTCAAGTTTACTATCCGTTCACCAGTCAGTACTCTAGAATGCGTAAACAGTGTACCTGCTGAATGATAATGCCGAAGGTTAAAAGTTCTCAGGCGCATATTTGTGCAGCGGAATTTGGTGAGTGTTTTGAAGTGAATGACGGGAACAGTGCATGTAAATTATGTAATACAAACATACGAGGTGACAAGCGATACAGAGACATTGTAGCACAAGAAAAGAAAGGGGAAAACTCAAACCCACGAATAATTCTAAGATAATTCTTCTGCACATAACGAAAGGCTACGTAAAAATATATCTTTATAATGCTATATAGCGTATATTTACTTTTAGAGCTCATTTGTTTATGTGCACCTTGTTATTCATGTAATCGATCGCAGAACCAAGTCAATGTCCTCGTACTAGCTCACGTCCCAGTCCTATGTACCATGCTGTAGTCAACTTGTGTAATCGGTCCCCAACATTCCCAAGCCTACTTATTATATTAATTTACCACATATTTATGTGACTTCCAAATTAATATCAATGTTCGGTGAGTTTAAATTAAAATCTCGTACATGAAACCAAATTTCTCTTGAAAATAACTCATTTCGAATAGACACAAAAAAAAATTGGTGTTATTTCGTGAGTTTAATCTTACGATATTTTGATCCGAAAGGATTTGAAACACATATTTTTTTCTTTCTATCAACTGAAAAACGGTATTTCGCAAATCCGTGGATCGCGAAAACTGTGTATCGGTAGAGTAATAATTTGTTCAAAAATGGATCCTAAACCCGGCTATTAGAATAATTACGTTATGTAGGCCTACAGCATATTGTAATTGCTACGGAGACATGAAAAAAGAAAACGCAAAGTACTAGGGTTCAAATTCCGCACAAGCAAGGCTACAATAAAATATAGGGAAGATGGTCGTGTTAAAGCACGTAGAAGCGTTGGCAATATAAGAGTACAAATGCCCGCATTCTCGAACTACACGTGGGAAAGAATGCAATGAAGATGTTTGTGCTGAATCCCTCATCAATGCGGGACTCCAGGCCATCTGGTGCTCGCAGATAAGAGGTGGTAAGCCTTCCATAACGGCACGTGAAATGTTTCGCTGAAGCCCGTCATATGATGGCGGTTGTTGTACAAGTGGCCCTAAGCCCATTACATCACCATTTCATGACCATCACACGGATTTCAATAGATCTCTAATGTTTGTTGCGGTCAAGATTCGATCCCGGGAAGAACTCTCAGTTCACGAAAACAAAATGTCACAGGGTGGTTCTTTGGGTGTGGGTCAGTTCCCTCCTGCGGTCAATTTCCACAGCCCAATTCCCTCCGGTCGATTGAAGTCCTAAGATTATAATACCCCCATTCCCTCCCGGCTACTCTTCCCTCCTGATTACTATATACGGAGTAATATTATTTTGTGAACGCATTGTGATTGATTTCTTCTCTGCAAGTGTTGTTCACTTCTAGCGCTATAGTTCTGTGCTTGCTTTGTAGCAGTGTTCACATGTACTGTAACAGTTGTTATGTGGTTGTATTGGGTTAATTATTACCACAGTCTACTATATACAGTCACGAAGCTTGAGTTTTGAGGGTGCAAGAAACAATAGACTGTGACGGTACTATTTTGCATTGCCTGTAATGAGGCGATATTAGCGATCTTAGTGGTGAGCAACTACCTAATGTTTGCATATTTACTATTTCGCGACTGTATATACTAGACTGTGTTATTACTATGACTAAAGTAACGAAAATTTCAAGTGAGAAGAGAAAGAACTTAATTTTATATAATGGATTTTAATTCAATTTTCAGAAGACATTGAAGGACGGTATACAAAGATGGACAGGCATTAAAAAAACGCTTAAGTGCTTCATTAAAACTGGCTCAAATACTGAAATAATAATTGAACGAAACATTGGGATAACCATGAATGTGTTAGTTCCGATATCCTGAACCGGGATATAATTCGGAACTGTGCTAAACTCAAAGCCACGGAGGCTATATCAGAAAGACCATGTCCGCTGTCTGTAAGTGTGACAGGAAATTGTGTGTCCATTTCAAATGGGAGGGAGGGAATTGACCCATAACCTCCGTGAAGTTGATTTCAGATGGGAGGGAATAGACTTGTACCATTATTCGGGAGGGAATCGGGCAACTCCGGGTACTTTAATATCATCTAAGCAGTATTCTTCAGCCTTATTTAAACAAACCTAGAACCAGATGCAAAGTAACCAGGCCGTATGAGATCTCATGGAAGTTCTGCAGAAGAAGAAAAAATTTGGGGTTTTCCACAATGTGTTGAAACTTAGTACAGTATCTTCAACAAAATTAATTGACATTTCATGATTAGAGTACGTATGTGAAGGATCGCCTTCTCTATTTATTCGTTATGCTTTACTAATATAAAACGAGTAGGTTACACGCGAAGGCACTTCTTTTCCAAATCTCTCTTTGCACCATGTCCATTCAGGTTTCCCAAAGTAGATGATGACTAGAGACGAGAATTCCATGCAAATGCATGTTTTTATAGGAACATAGGACATAGCTCCATTTCATTACTATCCGGTTCCGTGCATGTTTGCATGTTTTGGGCCTTTTTGGGGTTAAAACATGCATAATGCATATTTAAGCAATTTTTACCATAATCATGCATATAATATATATTATATTGAGTTTAAATACATGTTTTAATGGTTTTGAGTGGACACCTCAGTTACTCGATTTTTATGACCCTCATTTTAGCTTCAGGAATCAGGACTGAAAAAGGAAAAGGAAAAAAAAAACTAAGTAACAGAAAAAGGTTCATTCAAGTTTGTACCCATAACTTCTTGCGATGTAGAGAGGTAATTTTCTACCTACAAAAACATACTGATAACAGCAGGAACCTTAGTTGTTAACTGTGCAAAAAAGAAAAGTCAAGTGAATATAAGAAATTTTGAACGAAAATGAAAGTGCATATTTTGATGTATTTTTCGCTTGATCGTGCATGTTTCATAGTTTGATAGTGCATGAATGCATGCATATTTTGGGATTTTATAATGCATGAAATTCTCGTCGCTAATGATGACCTTCGAAGTCTGGTACTGCATAAAGAGTTCAGCTCCAAAGTCATGGCACTCGTCTGCGCGAAACAAACTGGCAGGAAGGGACGACTAGGAATGAAGATAGTCTTATTTTCCTAGCAGAAGGCAGTCAAAAGAAATGGGGTGGAGCAGAAGTTTTGTAAAGTTATGACAAAAAATGTAGTTCTCCAAAACTAACGTATAGTTTCAAATTATAAAGAAGATTTATTTTGTTTCACAGGTATAGCCTTAATGCAATTAAATTAATATTAACAATAATTACTGAGAACCATAAAATCATAACAGTACAATACTCGAAAGCTAAGTAATTGCGGTTGGGTAGTAACACAGCGCGAGAGGCAAAAGCACAACCACCTTCATACTAACCCATACACTACATTATATCCCAAAAAGTAGGATCATTCCTAATCAAGCCGAAAATAGACTTCTGAATGGATGCTACCATTTCAGAGTTGGACTTAATCTGATGATAAACGTATGCTGCCTGTGACTGGAATCTTCGTTCCTGGTGATTGGAGAAAGTTTGTGGTGGAAACAGCTTGTGGTGATGAAATAGGAAATGTGATTTTTGTGGTCCATCAGCCTGAGTTGAGAAGTACCTTCCGAAATCAATAAGTTAGCACAGCAGCAGTTCAACGATTCTTCTTTATTGTACAGTTATTAGCATCACTTCTGAATGAAATATTTTCGTAACTATCGTTAGAGTAATAGAAACTTTTTTAGGCACAATAGTGCAGTGGGCAGTCCACAAAGTCATCATTTCAAGATCTTTGCAGGGCAAAGCAAGTTAAAAATTATAGACAGGTATGAAAGGGTAAAGAGGAAGAATACTTAGAGTCACTTATTTCTGAAGATAGAACCAATCTTCGAACGCTGTGAACTCCTTATTCATTAACAGCAAAGGGAAACGTCAATCTATCTTTTCAACAGCTCATCCTGTCTTTACTGACTTCCGACAGCTCTGCTCAAAGCAATGCATCACCTCTTATGGAATGTTAAGTTGATCAAGCAATAGTTCCGAAGGATTAGAAAAATTAAATCCAGCACACGGTGGTTGTTTCAATACTTTTATTATAAACACAAAATCACCATGAAAACCTAAAACGCACATATGTTGAACTTTCGGCAGAGGAAACTATATTTCCCACATAACGTTTTTATTGATCACCAATTGAAGATCTAGGTATATTTTCAAAGAGGCTAAGCGCCAAAAACAAGTTTCTGATATATTGATAGAAAATACACTGTCAAATGCATGTTGAGATACCTCCAACACCGTCTTTCAGTGCACGAGTGAGTCACTTACAGTTGAGCTACGACAAAGACAATTTAGTATGATATTCTCATATGGATGTTCCTTCCTTAGATTGAATAAAACGAAATTCGAAAAATTGGCACTATGCTATACAAATAGAGCAGAAACATCAAAACTCAAAGAACGTTGTTTACTGCTGAATGTGTTTTGACCTTATAGTTCAGAATCGGGCACGGATCTTTGAGTTTTAATATTATACAACTATGTTGGTCGTCTAATGAACATAAACACTGCTTGCAAGGAACTGTGAGTTACATAAGAACATTCACAGAAATTTAAATAAATGATATATTAAAAATGAAAATAACCTGAATACATGTCTTATTTAATGCAATGTCCTATCGTAACAGATTTTAAAATAATGTTGCCTTAATGTTACATAGACTGGCAACTTTTTGTGTATTTTTCAATAAAGACTTCAAAGTCGAGATTTTGTAGTCCAAAGAACGGGATGCCAGCCTTTACCATAATCTCACACAAATCCAGTTAAAATTGTGATCGTTTATTTTAAATTGAATTAAATGTTGGCAGATCTTCACTTTCGTTTTTCGATGCAATTTTTCTATTTTCTGTGTGTTTTGTAGTGTTACAATGTCTCTGTATATTGACGTTTGTCATTCCGCATGTTTATGCTGCACAGTTAGCAAGAAATATATTACCCATTCATTTTAAAACACTCGGCTCCAAATTCTGTCATAAATTGATGTCTCTTAGATCCATTTTTCTTCGTCATGATGTACTACATATGCACTGTCTATGCAGATAAGTAGCGTACTGACGGGTAGTTACAAATTATACGTATGTCGTGGTGAACAAACAGTTGTTTATTTCATAGTGTTTCTCCCTACATAATCTGTTGTGTACATGTGCCGCTCTTACAGCTATACACAAGATTATACTCCAACAATCAAACTGTCCCCAAGATGCTTTGTCTAATGGATTTTAACGTGGACCTATAGGTGACGTTCTAGCCTTTCAATAACGGTGCATCTTTTGCTCAAGAAGAAAAATAATCAAAATGGTAATGAAGGCAACTTCTTTCTATCCTTTGTATTACATTATGCATTTATTATAAGATTACTGACATCAATATTTGAAACTTTACTCTGTATAAACTAATCTGGCCTAATGGCGGTTATTTTGCTTATCGACATCAGCGGATAAAATTTCTTTAATTCATGACGAAACTGACCCGCCTGTCGGACCGACAGGCATGATTGATTGATCGAGGGAGAAAGAGTTATGTACTTATGAAATTCCTACGTCAACCTCTCTTTCTAAAACCACTTTTTTCCCCCCCTGGTATCACTTCCGTCATACTTCCGAGCACGCTTGCCAGAAGAAATTAATAGCTTCTTTGCATTTATAGCTGTTCACTTCTTTTGGACATATCTATGGGTGTGGGGAAATCACCGCTTGCCTCTACTTCTAGAAGCTTTTGTCCTACACTTTTTTCATTTTCCATTACACGAAGTTTAGAGATAAAAACTGTAACGCTGCAGAAGAAGACATCATTACAGCAACATAATATTTCATATGAGAAAGTATAATTATAACTAGGGACCGAATTTGTAGGTTTTTACCTATTTTTTCCTTGCCTCTGAACTCCTAATTTCTTCAATACTTTTCCGAATCATGATCGTAGGAGTCGTATAACAACAACAACAACAATAATAATAATAACAATAACAATAATAATAACAATAATAATAATAATTCATTTTAGCTGGCAGAGTTAAGGTCATAAGGCCTTCTCTTCCACTCAACCAGCATGAACTTACAAAGAATTCAACAATTTTATTTAGATGAGAGTTATATGTACACAAGAGCTACGAATTAAACAACAAAATACTATGAACTATTACCAGTTGGCCCGGGTTCGAATCCCGGTCGGGGTAAGTTACCTGGTTGAGGTTTTTTCCGGGGTTTTCCCTCAACCCAATACGAGCAAATGCTGGGTAACTTTCGGTGTTGGACCCCGGACTCATTTCACCGGCATTATCACCTTCATATCATTCAGACGCTAAATAACTTGGATGTTGATACAGCGTCGTAAAATAACCCAATAAAATAAAAAAAACTATGAACTATTAGGCCTAATTAAACACCGAAATACAAACTGTAGCAGAATTAAGCTAAAATACATAGAATGTTAATGTATTTCAAATAATGTTAGATAATAGAAAGAGATTATTATGAGACAATTTTGAAAATACAGCACTATCAGGATGTCTAAAGGAAGAAGTAACAATGTAGTCAGTGATAGTTTAAGTCAATATGATTGAAGTGAAATGCTAAGAAGGTTATCTTTTAAGCTGTTTTTAAAAGTTTATTGTATTGCAGCCCCTAATACTTTGTGACAAGGAATTCCATTGTCGCGAGGTGGATACTGTAAAAGATGATGAATAACAAGAAGTTCTATGAAGAGGTATACTTAGCGTGCCACAGATAAGTGATCTGGTATTTACGTTGTGGTTAGAATTCTGTTGAACCTAAAAAAACCTAAATTGGACCTTAGTACCTAAAAAAAATCTAAATAATTGTTGATAAGCTTTATCCTATATATACTGCGTTATATACTGATTATGTTTACTTTCAGAGAAATATCAATACATTTCAAGAAAGAGAGAGAGAGAGAGAGAGAGAGAGAGAGAGAGAGAGAGAGAGAGAGGAAAGAACACTCTCGGCGTGGAGGAGGCTGCCTCAATCCCTAAGGCAAAATCTGTACTTAGTAACATCCAAGACTCCCTTGCTTTTCTCAAGGCACATTTCAGTGAACTTGCAAAATATACTGAGTAGTTGGAATCTTCGTGGCTACAACTGAAAGATGCAATTGGTGTCATTGACTCGTTTCTACAGAAACAAGTACCAGGATCCGTGGGTTTAGCCGTCACATTAAAACTGAAGAAAGTATTTCAGAGGAATCCAGAGTTTGAAAAAATTAAAAATGTGTGCTCCATTCTGCAGGGGAAAAGCTTCAAATGTCAGTTACCGTGGGTACCTGCTGCAGTGGCAGCGATGAAATTTGCATCTATGACGTCATGTGCTGTTAAAAGAACCTTTTCGTCCTTCAAATTTATTTTGAGAGAATGGAAAAAACATCTCAGTTGAGAATTTTGAAAATTATTTGGTCATATACTGCAATCAGGAACATTACCAGTAAATAATGTTGTTTTGTTTCTTTGTTACTTAATTCATGATAAGGTTTGAACAAATTTAGTTCAAAAGTTGTGTGTGCACTGTATCTTATATCTATTGAAAACTGAAATTTATGTAGTTATATAAAGGCAAATTATAATAGACAAAATGTTAATTGTTACAATAATTTATTCAAACTGCAAATAATGTTAAAGGGGAAGGAGCAAAAATGTCTAATCTTATAAATTTTGATAAATAGTTTGGTTCTTTAAAAGGTCAGTTTCGTGGTCCATATATATTTATTTTTTAAGAATAACTATAAGAATACATTTTTAACGATCGGGCAGTTTTTGCGACCCCTTTTACAGGTTGGACATAAAACCTAAAAAAAAAACCTATTTCACGTATTCCAAAAACCTAAAATGCTGTTTTTAAAAACTAAAAATCCGGTCCCTAACTATAACTTTAAAATGTGAGAGGAACAATCAATTAGCTACCGATCATTCAGAATATAAGCATTCAGAATATAAGAGTCTTAAAAGATTGAGATAGAGGCGTAACAAGTTAATAACCTAATAGTTTTTTATACTGTAATTTGATACATGTTCTACGCCATTTTCAGGAATATTTATGCACTTTCTAAACCTATCTACAATTTCCGGACACCTCCGAGAAATTTTACGTGTTCAGTGTTGCTTATTTTATAAATCCCTCGCGACACCTAAGCATGGGGAGTGAGGCAGGGCACCTGCTTTGATCATCTATATGCGGTAAGCTCCTAGAAGTGCGAAAGGGGAAACTATAGTCTATATGGGGGAATGTTTTATTTATAATTCATCTTACCACTACTAGAGGAACTGTATTTTCATATGAAGGCGCGAACCCTCTCATACCAGTTCATCAATTTAGGTTCCCGTGCTGGACTAACTCGGAGTAAAATCGAATTCTAGGGACTGCAGAATTAGCAGGGCTTCACCCCACGTAACAGTCAACTTCGCCGCTTCAGCCAGAAGGTCTAACGCATAATTGATGATATAAAGAACGCCTCTAGTTAGACATCACAAAACCTTTCCAGTTTTTTCTCTCATTTTCATTAATTTTCCCCGTGATGTTCTGTTTTCTATTACCCCAAGATGAGTTATAAACGAGTTTGTATATTACACATATTTAAAAATAAATAAATAAACACTCCCTTCCTGTACTAACGTGTACTGAGAGACGATAAAAATGTTAAACATAGATTTCGTATCTATCCAAAAAGGCAACGGTCGGAATTTCATGCGGCAAGCGGCATCTTAAGGCGCATCCACACTATGCCGATCGGCAGGAATCGGCGTTGCCGCGTGGCAAAGTCAAATCGGCTTTGTTGAAAACGCTTCGTACGTCCACACATGGATCAGCATCGGCCGGCATCTATAGTGAAAATGTGCGACGAGGAGGACGTTCTACTTGCCTCAGCAGCTTTAATAATAATTTTAAGTGCCAAACGCCGTAAGTTCCGAAAGCGTAGATTTTGGGTACGTCCTAGTCTCCAGAGTCGAAAGATGTATCGAGGAAGTGATCTGATGAAAGACTTGATATTGGACCATGTGGACCAGTTAAATCTCGAGTACAGATGTGGAGGGGGTTTCAGAATTTTTTTTCGAATATCCAGTGCTGATTTTGAAACTCTTTTCACTATGATTGGGCCGAAAATCAGCAAGGAAAGCCATTCCTGCGAATGAGCGTCTTGCTGTAACGTTACGGTTTCTTGCAACAGGGGATTCCTACCATCCTCTCATGTATACTTTTAAGATTTCGAATCAAGTGATTTCAACTATTATTCCAGTAATGTGTGATAGACTTATAGAAGCTCTACAATATTTTATTAAGGTAAGTGAATAAAACAACAAACATTTGTATAATGGGTTTATTTATTAGAAAATTCACACAGTGTAACAAAATTACAATGACAATTATTGCAAGTGAACATATTAAAGAATGATGAGAATACTATCAATTGAATCACTATCCGTAGTTTCTGATCGAGAGATTCTGTAGAGTGAGGAGCATCAGAATCTGAATATGGGGAGTGAACAGTGAGAGATACTGAGGTGCACGAGAGAGAAGTAACTGTAGGATTTGGAAACACTGCTCCATATTGTGCTTGAGGAAAACCAAACACTGGCATATGCGAATTCATGGAGGTTGGGTATTGGGGTCCTGGTGGATTGTTGCACTTCCCCATCTCTGCTTCGAATAGCGTAGCGTTTATTATATGTTGAATCAGGATCCTAGCATGCGGTGACGAGAGTTTACGTAATTTCATTGCGATATTTTCGGCAAACACAGTGTACTCGTCTCTTTCTTGTCTCCTTGCCCTAATTTCCCTCATAATTGAAAGTGCCTCATCTTGCGCCGAAGATTTGCTGCATATTGCTCGTCCTTTTCTTTTCTGTGATGCAATACAGCCTTTCTCCGGTGATATAAATGCCCTTTTCTTTCCTCTATCTTCGGGTTGCGGCGATGGCTCGGGTGTCTGGTCTTCATGTTCAGGAAGAACACCTACATCAGGTCTTTCTTCTGGCTCTGAGCTCTTCTGAACCTAACAACGAACATTTTGTTTATAATCAAATTATTTCATTGCTTCAAAACTCCAAATTTTTATTTTAAATTGAAATTATATATATTTAACAGCTAACATTTCTTTATCATCTTTTTTTCAGATGCCCCAAAATGAATGTGAATGGAAAATGATAGCAAAAGATTTTAATGGCAAGTGAAACTTTCCGAATTGTGTAGGAGCAATGGATGGGAAACACATAAATTTGAAAGCTCCATCAACAGTGGAACTGAATATTTTAACTATAAGGGTTTCTTCAGTATTGTCTTATTTGCAGTAATCGACGCAAGTTATAACTTCATACACGTAAGTGTAGGATGCCAGGGAAGAATATCGGATGGTGGCGTATTCAATGAGACGAAATTCAAGAAATGTCTTGAAGTTAACACAATGAATCTTCCACCAGCTGCGCCCTTCCAGGGAGAACTGCTGCTACTCCGTTTGTTTTTCTTGCGGATGATGCATTCCGCTTATCCCATAACATTATGAAACCATTTCTTGGAGTGCAAGGCAAATGATCCAAGAACAGGATTTTTAACTATCGATAAAGTAGAGGACGTAGAGTTGCAGAAAACGCTTTCGGGTTAATATCTTCCGCCTTTCGAGTATTTGGAAAGCCAATGTTATTGGAACCGGACACAGCAACAAAAGTAACACTAACAATACTTTATTTGCACAATTTCCTCAAAAAGAGTACGCCAAAGGCCATTTACAATCCAACTGGAACATTTGATACTGAATGTTCGACTACAGGTGAAACTCTTCCAGGAGTATGGAGACAAGAAAATTCAAGTTCGCAAGGATTCATTAATATTCCCAGGATGCCTCGAAGAAGTACAGTGGATGCACAGACAGTGAGAAATGAATTTAAAGAGTACTTTATTTCTCCTGAAGGGAAGTTGGACTTTCAGTAAAACATGAGAAAACAGCCTATACTGTGTTAGAAAACTAGTGAAATTTGAATATAATTACACATACCTCTGTGTCTGTAACTCCTCTTGGTTTATTTCTGTCTTTCAGGAACAGCATACTATCGTAACAGAACCATTTTTTTTTTTTTTTTTTTTTGCTTTTATAGCAGGTATCACTACCGGAACCCGACTTATTGGTGTCCTCCTTTTTCACTTCCCTAGCAAAATGGCTTAGCAAATTTTTTATTTTTCTCTCAATTTCTTCTTTGGCAACACCGAAAGAGACTGAGTTCCATAAGGGCATAGTGTCGTTTATTACGGTCTTTATATTCACAGATTCTACAATCCCATAAAACAGGGCGACTGCGATATAGATCAAGTAACTTGGTAACTTCTTCGTTGGACCACTCCATAGCGTAAACACTGCTCACAGCTCACTGATTCATACTGACGCCACGCGGCACGGTCGGCACGTCCACATGCAATTCGGCTCGGCTTCCTTTCATGGAGACCGACATCAGTCGGTTTGAATTCGGCAAGCCGCTCGGCACAAATCGGCCAGTCGGCACAGGCCGAACGATACGTCCATACCTATTTCCTTTTGCCGAGCGGCACTGCCGATCGGCATAGTCTGGACGCGCCTTTACGTCATATTTATGCAGGGGCAGTTCACTAATGCATCCCTCCACACGCACTCACTCCACGTATGACAGGCAGAGTACATACGTAACTGGCGATCAGCATGTCCGTTTCCAAACCATTAAACGTAAAGAGTGCAGCAAAACGAATATTTGTAGAAGAAGGGGAAGAGAAATTATTTTGTTGTGCACAGGAAGAAAATGTAAAATATTTCTTATCTTCTAAACTACTTAAAGGGTTTCATATTACCACCATAAACAGATATTACACAAAACTTCATTGTCATGTGTACTTTGATATTATAACATTTTAAAACTTTGCAAATAAGCCTAAATAAGGTAAAATTTCTCAGATTTAAAAATTTCCCGAAAATACTACAATTCAAAATATCCACTCCTGAGGTCATTTTGTGCTAGGTTTACTTCAATGTTCGGCTCGACATGTGTATGTGTGTATGTGTATACGCACACACACAGTATGTGAGCAATTTTTTTCAGAAATAGAACACGTTAAATGTAAAGCGCGCTCCCGATTGACGGATCAACATTCATTTTAGCAATTACAAATTACAACTTATGATGGAGAATCAGATTTCATTTCACTAATTAAAACATCGGGATAGGCTGACCAGTAATTTTAACAGAAAGAGTTAATGAAACATAAAAATTGGGCCTATCGTCCCCAAATGTGTGGAAACGTCTTTACCTCTAATAGGTTTTTCATACACACACTCAGTTTAAAAAAGGCACTTTGCCTAACATCCGGGCTCTAGATATATGTATTCCCTTAAGTTTTCTAAGAAAGCGTTACTGAAAATTGAATTTAGAATACTTAACTTAACACATCAATTCAGTTTTAAGTTCTAGTTCAGCCTTCAAATTGAAAGAAAACAATTCTTTACATAAAAATAGTCCCTTCAGTCTGAAATGCAGAAGTGGGAATTGCACTCTAATGTGAAGAGAGAACAGGAGTGTTTGCCTAATCTTTCACGTGAAAGAAGGGAAACTTCTAATTAAAGTTCAGCTCAGAATGCGATAAAGGAGCTCTGCTGTGACTATTATTTTACAGAACTTAACTGATGTTATCATTAAACAGATTAAAGTTTAAGTTAAGCTCTTGTGTGAAGATCACTTCAAGTCTAGAAGAGCTTACAAGCTACTGATGAGGTGCGAGGGAAGAGGAATCCGAAGTCGATTACCTCTCTCTCACTTCCCCTGCTTCTTCTGGATGGATCCCAAAGAATTATTTGTTTCGGCCTTGGGACGTTTAGACAAAGGAAACGACGAGGTACGAGGGGGGGGGGACACGAAGCGGAGAGATCCGCCAAACAAAACCAGGTAAAGCAATGAGACAAGGCGGAGTAATTCACATCAATTGTAATACATGTTAAACAGTATATGGCCGCATATCGGGATCGGGTCAATAGCATGCACCGCGTAAATAAACATGGCGGAGATCCCGCTGCAGTTCAATTGTATGCTAACAGTTGACACAAGCCCAGTTACGAAACATGCGACAATAATCACGACCTTTATATGCTATGACCGACATATTCCGCTGTAAAGAACTGGAGGTAATAAACTGTCATGGGAACAAAGAAAGGTGTCTTATAATGCTTACAGAAAGACCAAAACAATTTGTAATTAGTTGTGAAAGTTAAGTTATTGGGAAAATAAATAATAGGCTCCTCAATTTTTATAAGAATGTATATATACATTATATATATCACACACAGAGAGAGTGAATAAAAAAATAACGGTACAAACTTCAGGAGGTGATTCCTGGCATGAAAAGGAACAAAAAAGTTCATATTAACATATGTCCGAAATGAATATTTTCCAAGGTAGATGGCAATGATGACACCATTTTTTGTGTTGCAGATTATGTGACTTGAACTAACAAGCAAACATTTTGATGGGGACAGATAAGAAAGTTTATTTTTTTTTCTTCCAGCATGTTAATAATGCCAAAAGAAGTGCTTATACAAATTTTGGCCACTCGACCGCAATTACGAGGCTATCCAGAAAGTGTTGTCAACATAGCCTATTCCACACTGGAATTGAGACATTTGTCATACCATGGGATCAATTTTTGTATCTTTGTGTAGTAGAAGTCTGCCCCCCTGGGATCGGAACCAGCGTTTGACAGCCGTCTGCACACCTCTGTCGATCCCATGATAACAAAATAATGTCTCAGTTCCGGTGGGGAATATGTTGAAAAATAGCTCAAAAATTGCTGTGCCTGTTCCAATAAATTTTTCCAATGAAATTGTGTTTTCTTTCTGTTAATGGCCCCTGGCGAACTTATTTTTTACGGCTCTCGTAATTGCAGTCTAGTGGCCAAAAGTTGTATAAGGACTTCTTTTGACATTATTAACCTAATGAAAGAAAAAAAATAACTTTTTTATCTGCCCCCATCAGAATGTTTGCTTGTAAGTTCGAAGCACAATGGCCCGTTATTCGTTCCAGGAGCAAGCCGAGATGGTTTTCGTTTACGGTCAAGCACGTGGAAACGGTCGAGAGGCCGAACGAATTGAGCCACGTACTGCATCACCCACCAAAACCTTTGCCTGCGAGGACTGTTTCCACATGCTTGACAGTGAACGAAAACCATCCCGGCTTGCTCCTGGAACGCATAACGGACAATTATGCTTCCAACTTAGTTCAAATCACACAATCTGCAACACAAAAAAATGCTACATTCTTAGGGTATTAACTAAGTAGTAGTATTAGCAGTATTTATTTATTTAACCTGGTAGAGATAAGGCCGTCAGGCCTTCTCTGCTCCTCTACCAGGGGATTACAACTATAATATGAACAATAAAATTACAATTAACTTAATATTAAATTTACAATTACAATTACAATAAAAATTAAAGTACGACAAGATTACCTGATTAATAAAAGCTACACATTTTATCATAGAAGTTAAGAACAAAGAATATTTTTGTATTTACTGAATTACAAATTAAACCTAGAATATCAAAATTCTATAGTGATGAAATTACCGGATATTGAAATATTTTGTGACAGATTAAGAGAACTATTTACAAGAAACCATGTCTGAACGAGTCTCAATTACTGACCAAGCGCCTATAGCAAGTTTGCGTTTGAATTCAATTTTATTTCGACAGTCCCTGATGCTAGCAGGTAATGAATTCCAGAGTCTTGGCAGGGCTATTGTGAAAGAGGATGAGTATGAGGAGGTGCGATGGGATGGTATTGTTAGTATTGTTTCTTGGCAAGAGCGTGTGTTCAGATTGTGGTGGGAAGAAAGGTAAGTGAAGCGAAACGACAGGTACGAAGGAATAGAAGAGTTCAAGATTTCGAAGAGAAAGAGAAGTGAATGTAAATTTCTTTTCTTATCTAGTTTAAGCCAACCTATTGCGTCCAGGGATGGAGTAATTTGATCATATTTACGAACATTGCTTACAACTAAGCTGATCCGGACAATAACAATGACGATCATAAGTGTTTGCACTTGCCGTGGATGCCTGGGATCGAAGAAATCTACGACAATTTGGACAATTAAGTATAATATTTTCGGTCTCACAGCACTGTGAAGAGACCCAGAGTAATTAGTTGTTATATATACTTCACGTTGTGTTAAATGCTGTTAGGATTTCACGCGACAAGCCAAAATGTTTGTTGGTGTCACGACCGATATGGAATCCTCTTTCGTATCGAATCTTGCATTTGTTTTACATTGTGTTCAGGAACTTATGGAAATTTCTTATCTGTGCAGGAGGAAGCACCTACCCCGCCTCCATCTCTACTTCGCATTCAGCGCCACGACGTCACGACAGGGGTTCCTGAACACGACCCGCCGAGGTCACGTACCAATGTGTTAACAGGATAAACCCTACCTATCCCTCGTGCAGTGATTCAATAAAGCCTTTATGTGGGAAATAGATTCTGAGTACTTTGCATGCTATCGAGTAAAATAATACAAATCATATAACGCCTTTGTCTTCTCGACGGCTGATGATTGGTCGTTCAATATTCCTTCTTTACTTACAACTTCAAGCAAGCAGGCAGAGATAGTCGGTCCCATTGCGTACTTTGCTCCACGTGAATCTATACTTACTTACAAATGGCTTTTAGAGAACCCGGAGGTTCTTTGCCGCCCTCACATAAGCACCCATCGGTCCCTATCCTTAGCAAAATTAATCCAGTCCCTAGCATCATATTCCAACTCTCTCAAATCCATTTTAATATTATCCTCCCATCTACGTCTCGGCCTCCCCAAAGGTCTTTTTCCCTCGGGTGTCCCAACTAACACTCTATATGCATTTCTGGATTCACCCATATGTGCTACATACCATAACCATCTCAAACGTCTGGATTTAATGTTCCTAATTATATTAGGTGAAAAATACAATGCGTGCAGTTCTGCACTGTGTGACTTTCTCCATTCTCCTGTAACTTCGTCCCTCTTAGCCTTTTCCTAAGCATCTTAATCTCGAACACCCATAATCTCTGTTACTCTCTCAAAGTGAGAGTCCAAGTTTCACAACCATTCTATACTTAGCCTATATTGTTTTTACTTTCTCTTCGTACAATAGTGGATAGAGAGATTGCCCGACTACAATATTTTTAAGTCGAAGAATTAAGCATCTCGTATGCTCAGCGTTAAAAGCTGTTCACAACATTTTCGACCATATAACGTGTCCATTTACTGATTAAATCATTAAAATGAAAGAAAGAAGAATCAGGATGCAGTGTCTGACTAAGGTTTCTTCAGGCCTATAATAAAACTGAATTATTATTATTATATTTTTAAATCATTAATTAATATTGAATTGTTAAAATATGGAGAACTCTTACTACACTTAAGAATTCTACATCTGAGAAACCATGTTGACAATCCAGAAAAATACTAAAATCTTGGACTGCAGCTGAAATAATATCTATTTAGGAAGGATATCGTAATAACTATAGTTTACTTAATTCAGTATAGGCTACAAAAAAAAATTAAAAAATAATAAATAGAATGTTAAGGACATTATTGGAAGAACATCAAAGTGGACTTCGTGTTGAAAGATTAACATTGACAATGTGTTCATTACTGAAAAGAGGAGAGAGTTTAATTTCCAAACTCATGTTGCTTTCATTGATTTTCAAAAAGCGTTTGATAATGTAAAAAAAAAAAAAGAAAAAAAGAAAAGAAACTCTGGTTAATAATGGAAGAATATGGTTATCTCAATCAATTGATTTGATTAAAATATATGTGACAATTCAGAAATAATAAATACAGGGAATTTTAAAACAGAAGCATGAAGAATAAATAAAGGCGTCAGACAAGGCTGCTCAAAATCTCCCCCTCTTTTTAATATTTATGTGAACGACTTTTCCCTAAAATGGAAACAAACATTTTAATAAAGGAATAGAACTACGTAAATCAACGTAGACAAATAGTTATTTTAGTGTATGCCGATGATTAAATAATTACTCAGGAAAACGAAGATGATCTACAAAGATCTTTACATCATTTAAATCAAATATGTAAACTGTAAGTATTATTTTAAAATTTCAAAAGAAAAACAAAGATAATGGCATTTTGGAGCAAAAATCAAATTAGATCCAAAATAATACTCGATAATATTCCTTGTTTTTTTATTGTTCACCTTAACACTAAGATTAAAACTATAAAACTTTCTTAAAAATTATTGTAACACGTTTAACGTTTAAACTGTAGAAAGTTTTATAGATAATATTTCCTTTAAATACTTGGAATGTGAAATAGGTTTCCACCATGAAAAATATAACAAGAAAGGTTACTAGAATTAAACTTTATAAAACAATGGCTAAATCTGTATTATCGTACGGACCTGAGATATGGATACAGATAAGAAAAGTTAAGAATAAAATACAAGCATAAGATATGAAATTATTAAGAAACATAAAAGGATGCACTTTATTAGACGACATAGATAACGAAATAATAAGAGAAGAGTTGAGAGTAAATGCAATAAATTAAGACATAACACAATATAGATTTAAATGACTGCAACATTTAAACAGGATAGATAAAGTTTTGGCAGAAATAACTAAAAGAGCTCAAATTCAGTTTTCTTCTTGACTGGCTCATGTTGAAACTCCAGTTTCGGGTTCAATAATTTTAGCTGGTGTATTATTAAAATTATGAGTTATGGTTTATTACATGTATTTATAATTTTAATTACTTTTTCTGTATTTAATTACACAAGACTTCCAAACCAAATCTACAATTACAGACCTTTGAGTAAAAGAGATATAGACAGACCATACAGAAGATGGAAGGATTACTGTGAAGCCGGAACAACGATGTCTAAACTGTGAAGTGAATATGATAATTTAAATCATTGTTCGAACACGAAAAAATGCCTGATAAGAAACGCCACGTTTTTAGAATGACCAAAACAATTAAAGTTACAGCATGTAAGTAAGTAGGCGAGTAGTTTTACGCTAGAAGACAGCTCGTGTAAAGACTCAGTTTCGAGTCCTGGCGGAATCCTTACTTTTTATTTAACGTGTTCTTCAACCTAATTCATTGTGATTTTTACGTGCTCTGTAAGTGCCCCACAATATTTCATATATTATGGGAATATGCAATCACGCAATTTGATTTTGTCTAAAGTAGAATTAATGTTTTTCTCGACTTCTGATAGCTCGCTAGCCGCGTGGCTTGAGATTCTGCTATCATGGCAACGCTGCCAACTTGCTGCTGCTAGGAGCCGATCACGATATATTCGATACTGTTACAACTCTGCCCGCAAGCTTGGGAGAAGAGATCAGGGGGCGTCAAACAGTGACTGGATACTTCCGTGGTTAGCCTCGGTTACCATGACAATCCGTAACCCATATGGATAGCGACCGTAAGCCACGCGGCTAGCGAAATTCAGAAGTCCACAGAAACGTTAATTCTACTATAGGCCTAATAGTTACATGTAGCAACAATAGGAACAGTCCACACCTGTGGAGTAACGGTCAGCGCGTCTGGCCGCGAAACCAGGTGGCCCGGGTTCGAATCCCGGTCGGGGCAAGTTACCTGGTTGAGGTTTTTTTCCGGGGTTTTCCCTCAACCCAATACGAGCAAATGCTGGACCCCGGACTCATTTCACCGGCATTATCACCTTCATATCATTCAGACGCTAAATAACCTAGATGTTGATACAGTGTCGTAAAACAACCCAATACATCATCATCTGACGTGCAATTTTACGTACGGTAGGTCCTGTGAACTGCGCGTTACGATTTAATAATTTTAACGCAGGCAATCTCTTGTCCATCCCTGTACATTTATGTTCTTACTGTGATTTATATTTATCAGGGAGTCAACAGCTATGTTGTTTGCTAGCTAAACTATTTACACGGAGTTAAATTTTACTTGTTTATTTCATTTGTATAGCATACTGCGTAGTGACTTGTGACGAGTCTTCTATCCTAGAGCAACTAGTGGAGATCGACCTGTCTCATTTAGACATTCAGATTGTATCGAAGTCACGGAAATAAAGACGTGACGAGATCGTCAAATTTCAACTTCATACTTTAGACCCAAATGTGCCTATTTTGTCACAAAATACAAGAGATCATACGTGAAATTAAGATGTAAGAGACCTATAAATTGAATGAATAGAGGCGAAGATGAAAAGAAAATCGGCCTATGCGAGCTCAATCGTCCCAGTATCGTCTTACTGCAGTCTAGGATAATTTTGAAGAAACGTATATGCACAAAATACAAGGAATATAACATATCTTAAATATTTTAACGGGAGAAAATAGTGAATTTTGATTTTTTTTAAACTAATTGATGCACCATTTCCAGTTTTTGTAAGCCTATGTAGAAATATCATTGTTGCAAGAACTTAAATTCAAGACCACTTTTTGAGAAAAAAATTGATGCCCAAATTTTTAAAAACTAAAAAAAACAGGCTACTAGGAAATAATAATTCACTAAAGCAGATATATCTCAGCCATTATAGAGATAAATCCAAAATTTCTGAGACATTTTATTCTTAAAAGTACATCCTTTAAAATATCTTCAGCACAATTTTGATAACAGTTTCCAGAATTTTAAGGTAAAGAATCACATCTCAAAAATTAATTTTAGAGGTACTGTACCTACTTTTATACAGAAATATGATTGCGTATTTTTCAAATGTAACAACTGAGAAATTTATATTTTAGAAAAAGTTCCCTAACAGCCTAAAGAATGTGTGTACCAAATATCAGACATGTAGCATTAAAAGTTACGAGGACATATAACGGTTTGTATGGAATAAATAAAAAAATAAAGCTACAGAAAACTGGAATCGAAGTTTTACTGTTATTTGAAAACCCTGTTACATCACAGCTTTAAAAATGACGTTGTAGCAGCTGACAAGGTCATAAATGTGTAGGGATTAAATCTTATGTAATGCATTTTTCACACATCGAAGAATATTTTAAACGGAAAAAAATAATTAAAAAATTATTAAAATTACGGGAGTTTATCAAAATTCAGTGTCATTTAAAACCTCTGTACACCAGAGGTTTAAAAATGTCATCATAGCAGCTGACAAGCCAAAAAGGCGCATTAAATTTCATGCAATATATTTTTCCTCATTTCAAAGGGGGGGGGGAAATTGAAAATTAACTGGTTCTTAGCAATATTTTACCATCTTCTCCCCTTACATTACAGACTAGAGAACACCAATACATTAGATGGATTAAACAATTCAATTCATTAAGAGATTCCAGCTCTTCGCTGGATGATCGGATTTGGATTCATTTTCGGCGACTTAATTTCTCACACATTTCGAATTTACTCTTACAGCAGTACTCCTCAAGGGACTAGAAAGGGTCGCTACTTGGTTATGCCACAGAAATGGACCAATAGCACCTCAACTGTTCACCAGTACCACAGCATGAAGAAGTACGATATCTTGGACTCATCCTAGACATTCGCTTGACCTGGAATAAACACTTCACTCATACACTTCAGAGATTAAGATATAGACTTCATCGTTTGAAAGCAATACTTTCCAGCTCTTGTCTTTCCCGTTCCAACAAAAGGTTAATATATGTAATGCTTCTTAACCCTATTTGGCTCTATGGATGTTCCTTAAGGGGATCAGCTTCTATAAGCCAAATCAAGAGTATTCAAAGTTTCCAAATTCGGGCACTAAGGATAATCACTGGAACATCATGGTACATGAGAAATGAAACACTTCATTCAGATCTAGATATAGTCAAAATAGAGACTGTAATTCATTCTTCCTACACTCGGTTATATGCAACATTGCCAACACATTCTACCACCTTAATCAACCAGATTCCTCGGAACTGCCCCCTGCACGGACTGATCGTCGCCTCAAGAGGAAAAGACACACTGATTTATTGATGCTTTGAGGGACGTTAATGGACGTCATCCTCTCCACAAGTCTCATATTATTGTGATATTATTTAAGAAAAACTGAAGTACCAATGTACAAAAATTGTCAAATAAAAAAAAACAGTAAACGACCATTCTACATCTTGAATACTACTCTCACTAGAGCTCATGCATTTTGTCAAGACACTCGCGATGTGCAGTACGGGAACAATGTTTCAGTGGAGGGGGTAGGAGTAGAAGGGAAGGTCGGGCGTGTGTCTACCGAGTTCAAGGCAAAGACTAACCTATAATTCCTAAGTAGACTCATCCGTTCTCGTGCGCAGTTCTGTAGTAAAAGTGGGGGAGTGTCTGGACAAAATGCATGAGCTGTACACTTCTACCTGTACGCAACTCCAAAATTATATCTCAACAAACAGTTGTAAAACAAAACACTTCAACATCAACTACTCGTACAACTGTATTCAGTTACACAATAGATTCTTTAAATCTTGTAGTCGAAACATGCTCCAGCAGCATTCTACGTCTGAAAAAGTCCCACTGGAGGCAAAGAATTCAACAGCCCTAAAATTTAACGGCTAGATGAAAATCCCGCCCTTATCAGGACTTCAACTCAGACACTTCCAGTCCGCAATTTGTTGCTTATCTTGATCAGGATCATAATCGTCAATATCACGCCTTTACAACCACTGTCATCAGTGCAGATGTCAAATAATTTACCTTAGTAACTTATATTATTATATTATCAACAGAGATATATCAGAGTCGTACAATGGCGTAAAATAGAGAGGAATCAAGAGAAGCAACACTCATCCTCAAAACTACTGTACATCTCAGAGAAGACGGAGAAGAAGAAGAGTGGTTTGTCTAGCATTATACAGCCCAACGTAGGCACCCGCTGCAAATATCTGAGCCAGTTATGTATTCCAGACGATATGTTTCACACAGGAATGTAATAACTTGGAGTGTTGGATGTGTTACACGGATCCGTAACTCCCCCTGTCTTCTGCACCGATGATCTGGATAATAGTGGATTATAGAGAAGTTGGGGGGGTTATGGAACACCCCGAGAAAGCCTCCTCATGATGTTCCTCGTCTACTTCGGACTCGCCGAAATTCGAACACGAACTCTACAAGGAAAGTAGCGCCATTTACTAAAACCGTAGAAAACAAGGTTTAAAATGAAGCTAGCAGGCCTACCATAATTCAATGGAAACATATAGCAAGTAATATAAAGTATACACGTTAAAATTAAATGATATGTTAATCTTCATTAAACTATGGCATTCACTTAACTTTAACCCTTGCTTTCTCCGTTTTTAATAAATGGCGCTTGGCCCACTATGGCTCTGAACCCTTCAATTGTGAACTTTCAGCCAACGATGTACCTTTTTTGCATAAAAAAAAAGAAAGCGATCGAGGATTGATCGAATTCCTATAATTGTTATGCTGTTCGTGATTATTATGGTGAGTATGGTTGGACTTTGAAATAGAAGTTTAATATTTCATTTTAATCTTTATATTCCTTCATTAACATTTAGCAATGCGGAGCCTTCTCGTTAACTACGAGGGAGAGTCAAAAAGTAACCTTAATAATTGTGTTATTAATTGAATATGTACAATAAGACTACAAACACTTCATCACTTTTAACATAGTATAACAGGAACACTTGCATTGAACGTAGTAGGGACTATGTTGAAAAGTGATGAAGTGTTTGTAGTCTTGTTGTACATATTCAAATAATAAAACAATTATTAAGGTTACTTTTTGACTCTACCTCTTACTTCATAATCGTTCCCTCATTTCATGAGGCTTAGTCGTAAGAATTGATAGTCGAAATAATTCACACATCAGTATGAAGCCAACGAGTTGCCTGAAATTGTAATGAATAATAAATAATACGTCATAATTACAGAGACTTGGATTCATTTGGAAATTAATACCGCAGTACTTCAGAATTACACTATATTAAATTAACTATTTGTCTTTATACTTCCCGCATTTATTAAACCCCTTTTGTGTAGGCCTACGAATGATTTTTTATTAAATTAAGATTAAGCTTAATATTTCGTTAAGTTTTTGCACATTAAAAAACGTTTCACATGGATATTTTTCAAGTACATCTGATATCGAAATCACAGATCTACAGCAACTGTCTTAAACATGGCTCTCCTATGTAAAAGGTATAAATCACCGAAAGAAAGAAGAATAAAAAAACATTATCCATTTAATAATTAATAGACCTGCGTCATCGTTATTGTTGTAATTAGTTATACTGGGCGAGCAGTATAGAGCAGAACAGGTTTCATGGCCTCGCACGGCCTTGAGTCCCCCACCTCCGCGCGCATAGCCGGCCGGCCGTGAGACCTGTTCTGCTCTATACTATTCACCTAGTATAAAGAAATGACATTCCGAATGATAGGATAGTTTCTTTCATAAAATGCTGCTATGAATATAACCTCTTAACATATAAAAACAAATGACGATGGATCCGATAACATAACAAGATGCGCATTCCATTTGATCAATATTGTAGTTTAAGGAAATGCTCCGATACACATAACCACTTAAACTATGAAAACAAATTAGGAAAGATTCGCCAACATAATAAGTTGCGCATTCCATTTGATCAATGCTGTAGTAGTAGTAGTAGTAGTAGTAGTAGTAGTAGTAGTAGCAGTAGCAGTAGTAGCAGCAGTAGTAGTAGTAGTAGTAGAAGCGTAACTTGTGCAATGAACAACAAAGGAAGCTCTTTCACGAATGCACTGCAGGTGGCATCGACGCAACTTCCATAAGGGGCAATGTTGTAATTTTTGTTACAATTTTTCTCGAGAGGTATCTATGCAGAAAAACGTCCGACGTTGCAAAACTTTGAATTCTATGGTTCACTAAGTCAACAACATTAATGTTCACAATAATCCCGCAAAACCTGTTAACGGCAATTCAAAATCTAAAGTTAGACTTCAGTTAATGCTATTAAAGAAGAACCTAGAGAAGATAAATTCTAATCTTAATTTTATTTGCAGACGAATAAGTCATATCCGAAAACTCAGAAAGTAACTCATAAAAATCCCTTTGCACATCGTCTGAAATGGAGTAAGAATACTACTCTGAAATGTTCAAACGAGAGAAAAAAAAAGAGTACCGGTAGGCCTACTCGTACATTTAAAGAAAACTTTTACAACAAATACTCCGTAACAGGAAACATCACTTACAATAATACAAATTATATTGAGGACAGAACTTATTTTTCAATAGTTGTACAAAACAGTATAAACCCAGGTTCTTTATCACAGTATAATCAGCTCTCAATCTCTGAATGGGGCTTGTTAAAAGAGGAAACAATAAGCAATAAGTTGTAGCTATATGATGGCAGTGGAGCTGTTCACATTACTTAATAAAGTTAAGATCTATACAGGGCGAACCGTAAGTAATGTCGTTAAATGACCAACTGGAAATACACAAGGTAAAAGTTTCAGGGCCCTATGTTTATTTAGAGGTGAAAATATTAAATTTTAAAAATAGGTTTTAGCCAGAGTGCAATAATGTTACTACCTGGTGCCCTTAAGGTTTTCAATCTTCCTAACCGCCACTGAAATCAGAGCGCGGTTTACAAGATGCAGTGTCTAGTCCTCGTGGCTAGGTTCTGTATTGCTGCATTTCAGCGTCTTATGAACAAAGCTTTAAAACCCTGCTAAACGAAACAGCATTAAAAAATTATACCTATTAGGTGTCATTCTTAACTTTTAGTACTGTATATACTATCCTTCCAAACACATTCGCTTTTTTCACATATCCTTAAATATACTGGACAAAATCCACAAGTATTTTCTATGGATAACACTGTACAATATGAAATTTGTCCTTTTTATAAACATATGTGTATTCAATGTATTTTGCGATGGTAAAAAGGAATCTGCAGTTAATTTTTGTCCAGTACATACGGTTTCTCCAAAATAAAAAGTTATTTAATGTTATTGAAACGTTACACTACTTTCATCTTATGGGATGCAACATGACATTGAAAATACACTTTCTTGACAGCCACCTGAACTTCTTTCCAAAAAAAAAAAAAAAAAAAAAAAAAACTTGATGCTGTAAGAATGAACACGGGGAGAGGTTTCATCAAGAAATATCTACCTTCGAAAAGCGCTTCAGTGGAAGGTGGAATGCAAGTATGTTGGCTGAATATTACAGGTCACTCATCAAAGAGACTGCAGAAGCTGTCTACAAACGTAAAAGGTCAAAAAAGACATTTTAATTTGTGAATTTTTTCCAAACAAAGGTTGCTTTAGGCCTATGTGTAAGTGTAACAAATGTTTGTAAATAAGTGAAGTACGTGTACCATAAAAACGGTATGCGTTAGAAAATTTTGGTTTTCAGAAATGAACTCAGCACCTCTCATTTAGTTATAATTACATAGTTTCATCTAAAGGGCAGAAACAAAGTTTAAATTTGTTGTCCAGTGTAATTATTTGTTGAGTATGTCGTCGACCATCAGGTCAGTGTGCCCATGACAGAGGCACTACGACTTCATTTAGTTTAAGGGTAGTGAAATTGCAGGGGAATCGGGAGTGCGAGGGAAAACCTGTCCAAATGCCGTCTGTCTTCACTACATATTTATTAACACGTGCTGGGATTTGAGCTCGAATTCGGCGTTGAAAGATAAATCTCCAACCGTTTGGTTACATTTAAATTATGGTTTATTTAACGACGCTCGCAACTGCCGAGATTATACAGAGTGTTTCCGAGGTGGTGTTACAAACTTTCAGGGATGATGGCGAAGGGCACATGTATCAATTTGAGATAAGGAACCCTGGTCCGGAAATGACTGATCGAAAGTTATAAGCAAAAATAGCTATGTAGAAATGGAATTGTAATTTGGCACCACGTGCCCTCCTTCCCTTAACCTTTGGAACAGTCGTGGAAAGATGGTATGGGCTGGATGTCTCCTACGTGGGTACTTGTCCCGATACAATCTGTGAGCTTGTCTACTCTTCCCATTGGCTTATCCGTATTCGAAAATCAGGTCTGCTTATTCCGCTCTCGTGTACTCCTCCATTTCACTAGGACTGATCGACTGGACACTGCAACTTGTACACATACACTGCTGTCTACAGACATGCATATCAGGACCGACCATGTTCGTTACACATTACGCTATCTGCACTGTTTAGTGTAGTTTCCTGTTCCCACCCCTCAGACAGCGCACTGAATGGAATACTGTAAGTATACAACGTAAACAACGTCAGATGAATACAGTATGTGTAAGATGTACAGATAAATACACATAAATAAGGTGTACAGAGGACTAAAAGTATTTCATTTCCACACAACTATTTTTGTTTGTAACTTTCGACTCGGTCATTTATGGACCAGGGTTCCTTACCTCAAATTGATACATGTGCCCTTCGCCATCATCCCTGAAAGTCTGTAATACCACCTCGGAAACACCCTGTAAATCAGTGTCACCGAAGCCGAGATCGGACCCGCAACCTCGAGTACAGAAGGCCAGCGCTATACCGACTACGCTACTCAGGCTGACCAGTTTGGTTAACAAAACAAACAAACAAAAATATTTCGGACAAACCAATCCTACCCTATACCGGTTATAAGACAAATGTTTTACCTCTGTGCCCCTATTCCTTCCTTGGCATGGTGCAAAGTCAGCTGTGAAAGTCAATAATTATGGACGTCTACTGCCACAAATGGTTTGGCAGAAGCGGCCAAGTGCGTCACTGTGACATACCTTGGACACACGTGCGGGCAAGAGTTCTACGTCAAAGCAATGGGAGCGGGGGCGAATGATCTGCCGAAAATATGGAAGAGTTGGCATCACAGCTGATCCATATGGTACCAACTAACTAATTGACCAGGTCGACCAAGTTCCTTGCTCTTGTACCGCGTCAACAAGTCCTACTTCAGAAAAGTCATAAGGTTCTCAAAGTATTGTCATTATCATTACTATCAGCCGATAAGGAACTTTTACTGTCTGTCTGTCTTAGCAGTTCTATATTTAGCGTTAGTCTTTGTTTTAATTTCAACAAAAATAATACAATCGAAATAATTCTGTGATTTATAATTGCGAAGTTTTACTATTAATTGTTACAGTGTGGTATTGTATCGGACAGAAACCTGAACATTATGACGAAGTGAAGAGAAACGAATAAAAGCAGTGGACAGACAAAATAAGAAGTGAAGTTGTGTTGGAAAGAGTGGGTGAAGAAAGAATGATACTGAAAGAGAAGAAGGAATGGTGAACGGGAGAAGAGTTCGGGACAGAAGCAGATATCAGATGATAGACGACATTAAGATATCTGGATCATATGCGGAGACTAAGAGGAAGGCAGAAAATAGGAAACATTGGAGGATGCTGGGTTTGCAGTGAAAGACCTGCCCATAAGCAGAACATGTGTATGTATATATGTAATATAAAAAATGGATAATTATGATATCTTAAAGCCTGAGACAATGACTAAAGAAAACATTTCATAGTAAATGTAGTGTATTTATATTAAATATTAAAGTTCTAGTCACTTTCTGTTTATTAAAGCACATTTAGACAAGTTAAAAGAATCCTTAAGTGCTCCAAGCGCTTTATGGCCAGTTAAACTGGTTCCGAGTCATTAAAAATTATCTTATATTCAAATCTTAATAAGTCATTCAGAGTTGTGCATAATTTAATTCAGTTACTACAACCCTCGTTACTCTGTAATATTTACAGCAACAGAGAGAAGCAAAGTAGACTAGTCTAAGGAAATTATTACTCGACCACAAATTACGAAGAAACTATCGAGAAATCGAACCTAAGATCGTTTTGGAACACACATACAAACATACTAGAGAAGAACAACGATCGAGAAAGCAAGACTACCAGCGCTCGCAAAGTCGAAAACTCGCACGACAATGTTCTATACGTCGCATCGTTGACGTAAAGACTGCTTGTGAGTGTTTCGAGACGCCGAGATTGATCACTCCCGAAGTCCCGAACGTCAAACAGCCTTGAATCGCCACAGTTATTTATACCTGACTAAACTTTTATCTACTTTGGCACCTGTTATATATGTATAAATAATCAAGTAGCCTATTTGAAACATCGTCTCTACATTTCAGTGTATAATAATCCGTTTCCCAATCTTTATTTAATTACTAGGCCCTTATTAAAAGGCTAGGAATTTTCTTTGCATATGTTTGAGATCAAGTGTGCAATCTCAGTAAAAAGATATTAACGTTATGTTTTATGTTTCTTAGAAATGCAAATTTATTTGAGAATTTTTTTTTTCTATTTATATAACCATAGTTAATATCATAAAATAGAACCAGAATATTTTGATAACAAAGATACTGTTCTGTTTTGTGTTTTTCTCTCATTTATAATGTTATTTATTTCAATGATCTATGTTATTCAAAGTTACGAAATCTTTCCACGCCTACCAAATGCTATTTCGAGAATAGTGAGCGAGACTCGAAGCACACGAGAGTGACGAGATGAGACTCGAAAGACAAATGCAACGAACACAGCGAGCGAGAGCGGCAGTTAATTTTATCTCCAATACATACATACATACATACATACATACATACATACATACATACATACATACATACATAACGGAAAGCTGTTTTGAGTGTATTGTTCTTTGTAAAAGACATGCAAACCGTTGCAGCGAGGATCTTCACCTGTGCCAAACATATGTTGAACCCACATGCACTTGAATGAAGATACATTGTTATTTTAATATAACTGCGCCGCTTCAAAGGACGAAAGAGGGGAGAGGTGGACTTTAAATACTGCCAAAAGCCGTTGACATCCTCTGTTCTTTCTCGGAAACCTGTTGGCACAGTGTCCATCACTTCCCTCGCAAATACCAGGTAACAGTCTGACTTAGCAAACGCTACATAGTAGTGCCCCTCCGCCCTCGCCGTTAGCTGGGACATTCTCTATTCACTGTCTCCAGTTCAAATCTTTGTGAGTGCAATACAATACAGGAAGTTCGTGGGCTAGATTTTCTCGGTATATTCCCGTTTCTCGACTCATGATTTCACCAATAATTTTATTCTGAATGACTTCACTATTCACCAACTGCTTTGGTGGTTAACTAACTAATGGAAGTTAAATATGCTAGAACAATAAACGTTATATAATTCATTGGCGTAGGTAGATAGCCAATAAATAAATCCGTCAAACAATCCTGAAGAATTGGCATTGTCACTGTAAACATGTTTTTCTTTCCTCTGCTGTTCTTTTAAAATCTGTATAAAGCAGCCACGGAGATCCAGTGGCTAGAGCACTGGACTCATAATCCTGTCGACGCGGGTTCGGTTTCCGCGTACTCCGAATTTATGACTTGTGTTGGGCAAGCCCGTAGTACAGGCAACAAATGGGGGGGGGGGAGTACCTCCTACGACGCACCCTGGGCAATGACTCTGTAGGTAAACTGGTTTCCCAACCGACTTCATATGGGTGTTGTTTTTCGGTCAACTGTCCGAAGACAGGTTGGAATCTCGTGACACCAATAAGATATCACTCATGAGTCAACCAAGCCAGGAGATAATAGGTTAGGGTGACCAGTTCCTCTCCCTCTCCATTGTATACATCGCTGAATAATAAATTTCGCTAATCAGACTTAAGGTGTACTATACAAATGGGTGAACGACGAATAATTAAGTACCCTCGCATTAGTAAAAAAATTGTACATTTCTTAATACTTTTTATTAAACACTAATATGTATAACTTTCAGCCATTTCTATAGATATATTACATATGTATGTTTGTATTACAAATGTCTGATTCGCAGTATGACAAATATACAAATTCATTCTACTCAGCATGACTTTGAGACTGTGTTTTTCCTCTATCTTGAATAGGTGCAAAGCTCAAAATGCGGGGTAATTCACGACTAATGGCCCGCGCTATAGGTCATTTGGAGCATGGGTTCGATTATCAACCGTTAAGGATTTACAGCTGATGTAGATTATCAAATATATCTCCTTGCACTTGGACGCACAGATGTGAATGGCGCGCGTAGCTTTCTGTACCGCGGCACAGCTGTACCTGAAGAGTGAAGCAACGTGCACAATATGGGAAGACCTATGTCCCTTCCCCCGTACTTCATGTCACACCACAATCCCCGGTTTAGTTTACGTTCAAATGTCTGTGCAAACAACTCTAAGGCCTGATTCACAGTATGACGTTTGGATGTCTACGAATAACTTCCAAACTAATGAATTAATGATAATCGGACCCATGTTTATACGATATTTTATGCTTAAAATGGCCTATAGAACTGATTTTTAAAAAGCGAATAGTCCACACCTGTGGAGTAACGGTTAGCGCGTCTGGCCGCGAAACCAGGTGGCCCGGGTTTGATTCCCGGTCGGGACAAGTTACCTGGTTGATGTTTTTTCCGGGGGTTTCCTTCAACCCAATATGAGCAAATGCTGAATAACTTTCGGTGCTGGACCCCAGACTCATTTCACCGGCATTATCACCTTCATCTCATTCAGACGCTAAATAACCTCAGCTGTTGATAAAGCGTCGTAAAATAACCTACTAAAATATAAAAAAGGAATCATTAGTCATGAATCATCCTGTATAAATTTACTAATTTCATCACACATAAAATATATAAAATTCACATAAAGAATAAAATCAAAATTACAAATAACAACCAGTTAACTAGCTACAGTATGTAACTAACCAATCAACCAACCAGCCAGCCATTATCTATTAAACATTATCTGGCGTCATCTATCACCATCGGATATCGAATGCCATTTTAACTGTAATTTTCCAGCAGGTAAAGCACAAAACGCAGCTATGACGTTATCGAGGCGGACACAATGCTGACAATAATAAGAGACCAGTGTAAATGACGGCGTCGGAATCGTGAGCGTTCTGCGGCGGTGCACCCGGCGACCTTCTGGAGACCTGCCTGCCTGCGTAACAGGTCAACCGCCCCAGGCTTGCTGCCAGGCACACGCCGGCGAGTCATGACCCGATGGCTTCAAGGTGGAGGAGACGGAATAAAATAAAGAGGCTGAAGCAACGTATTGTCCCGGCTCGAGCGCGTAGCAACAAACTCTCCCCGCGTGGGACCTAGGCAAGTTCACACCTCTGCCCTTCTTCTTTCTGCGGCAAAGAAGTTTGTTGATAGTTTACTATCTGTATTACATTACAGACATCCAATTATCATAGGTAACACTACAGTCTAGTGCAGTGATGTCAAAGCAAGTGCATTTTTTGACCTTGATGTCGTGCGCGGGCAGCAAGCGCTAAGTATGGAAAGAGGAAGGGTTGTGTATATGAATAAGCAACATGTTGGATTAAGAAAACAGTGGTGCACAAACTTCAAACGGAACGTGAAATTTTATGTCGTTATTTTTATATGACTTCTTTCTGTTTAATATTATCTATATTGTCTGTAAAACAAAAGTACTAACACTGATTTCTTAATATTGCACCTGTGTTTTTAAATCTTAATAACATAATAGAGAGTTAAGAAGGAATATTCACTTAAATTCCATAGTAGTATAATATTATACTGCATTAAGTGGATGAAACACATCATTCATAAAGAAAGTGATATTCCAAAGAAAGAAATTGAGTATGACATGATAAGTTGGAATTTATATTGATGGTATCTTTAGCCTTACAAAAGTAATCAATAAACTAATCAAAACAATATTACAGTACAAAGCAAAGTTACCTAGGTAGGCCTACTGTATCTGTTTTAAGTGTAACTAATATTACATAACAAAATCTTATCGCATTATGCTTTTAAGGTGATATTTGTGAGCAACTTCCTATCATCAGAATATTAAATTATCTTCTCGAAATCTGCTGAAGCTATAGAGCTGACATTTTTACAACACATGGGCACGTATATTTTGCTTATGATGTAACAGTAGTTGCTTTGTTAATTCATTTCCTTACAAACAATTTCCATGCGAATATTTTCAAAATTTTCAATACACTATCTTCAGTAATACGTACATACGGTATATTAGACTTACGAAAACATTCTGTAAGGCTGCTAAATAAATAGGCCTATACCTGAAAATTTCACTTTTCTCTACGAAAAGTTGAGAAAGTATTTCTTTTGAATTAAAAAAGTCAAACTTGTGAAAAATGAGCATTAAAATTAAAACTTACATTCTTATAATGCACTTATACTTCTCAGACAAATCTAAAAATTAACATGGATACAGTTTTAATAAATTCTCTTCCCTTGATCTATTGAATCAGTCCTGGCCATCCCTGAATATAGCTCGACCAAGCGGCATATACTATCTCTATCGTCTGTCTCTTTCCTTTCCGCTGTAAAGCGCTCAGGCTCTCCTGGGCTCTAAAGCGCGCGCTTGCTCCTGTGGGCATCAATTGAATACCTGGTCTACTGCATACAGTCAAGAAGCTTGAGGTGATTTTTTGCATTTCTCGCGATACAATGCTCCAAGCGGTTAGCAACAGGGTACTAGGAACAACAGACTGTGCGATAGTAGCGATCCTAGTGGCTAGCAACTAAAGTTCAACTCATTGGATGCATATTCTCTACGTATTGAGCTTCGTGACTGTATGTACTAGACTGTGGTAATACCACGTGTGCTGTTCATTTGCTGCTCGTGAATTTATCCAAAGAGGGTGGTATTTGTTTTGACTATTTCACTAATATAATAACATACAACATTAATGAGAGAAGTATATAAAATAAGAAATAATAATAATAATAATAATAATAATAATAATAATAATAACTTATTTACTAATATATTTAATGTGCTGTACAACAGCCAGAGGCCAATAATAGTTCAGCACAAGACAATTTCATAACAAGAAAAATTAATAATGATAGAAATTACAATGATAGAGACGTAGATGGGAGGATAATATTAAAATGGATTTGAGGGAGGTGGGATATGATGATAGAGACTGGATTAATCTTGCACAAGATAGGGGCCGATGGCGGGCTGTGAGGGCGGCAATGAACCTTCGGGTTCCTTAAAAGCCATTTGTAAGTAAGTAAGTAAGAAATTACAATAAAAGTACATAGAAATAATTATTAAAATAATGACAATTAAAAATAATTGTAATTGAAAATGAAAGGATGGAATCATATAAATGAATATAATACAAATGATATAAAAGATAACGAGAATAACATTATAAAACATAATTATCTAAACAAAATACATAAATTAATAACTGACATAAAACTCCAAAAAGCATATACTACACATTAAATGGATCCAAGTTCAATCCATGCTCATTAGCATTTTTTATACATCTGCAGACCGGAGAGAGAGATTTAGAATTTCTATTGTAAAAAAAGTTATGAAATCTTAAACCCTTCGCAGGAATACGAAGTCTGATATTGCTTATGAAGGATTCACAATCAATATCAGCCTTAATTACTTTACAAAAAAATAAATAATAAAGATCTTGACGTCACATAAATAAACTATAGCATTGAAATATTTGCAGTTAATCTCATGTTTATAATTATCAGAATTAGGTAAAAATCTATAAGAACACAAGGAAATAAATTTTCTTTGAATATTCTCCAATTTAGCCGAGTCAGCGGAAGTAATGGAGTTCCGTATAACAGATGCATATATTCTAGCTCGGATCTGATCAACGAATAGTATAAAATTAATAAATACATACGAGTAGAAAAAGAATAAGTTATAGATCTAATTAGACCAAGCATTCTTAATGAATGGGTATAAATATATTGCACATGATCATGGAAATATAATTTAGAATCAAGTTTGACACCAAGATCACTAATACGATCTTTCTTAGTAATTATAACATTACTAAGAAAGATCTCTAATACAATCTTTCTTAGTAATTATGACATTACTAAGAGAATAATTACATTTTTAGGAACTAGTTTTCCGTGAGAAGGAAGTAGCAAACGTTTTGGATTGATTAATTTTCATTCCATTTTCAACAGACCATTGTGAAATTGAATTAATGTCATTTTGAAGAATATCGTCGTTGTTCCTGCAATAACTCCTATGTGCAAAATATAAAAATTTCAGTAGGAAGAAAAAACACATTTATTCACCCCATGGCAGCCGTACATAGGAGACTGTGAATTCTTACATTTTCGAAAGAAAGAAATATAATTAGATATAGGAGATTTTATTATTTGCTGTATCACTGTTTAAGCTATTTAATAGAGCAAAAATATGTCACATTGGAGTTATTGCAGGAACAACGACGACATGACAATCAGCCAAACTATTAATTTTACGAAAGATTTTGAGGTCATCCGCAAATAAAAGGCAGCTAGAACTTATTATTTTACTTATGTCATGTATAAATAATAATAATAATAATAATAATAATAATAATAATAATAATAATAATAATAATAATAAAGAAATAATGAGAGAAGGCAACTAGACGATACTGTAGGTCTGTTCAAAACTCATTAGCTATTACATCATGTTTATTTTATTTTATTTGTTTATTTAATTTATTTAACCTGGTAGAGATAAGGCCATCAGGGGCACTTAAATTACCTGGGCATGTTCGTCTTCATTATGAGCTGAATGTAAATAATACGTCACAAGTTTGCGGTCTCGAAGCCAACCACAAACGTACAGTTAAGGATGCACTGTAATATGCCTATTAGTTTCCCCATAACTTAGGAAGATACTTTCTTTGTGTATACAGTTTGGAGGATATCTCTGAAAGAACTGTCTGGTAAATAAAAACAAGGGCTAAAGTTTTACAAACTACAACCAGCCGTGTTAATTTTGTACAGTATAGGCTACGCACAGAAAACAAAAAGTGAATCGGTGTGCGTGTAATATATGTTGCTACGTAGTTGTGACCGTGCCAAGTTGGAAACGTTTTAAATGGGGGTTTCATACACTCAGCCGATCAGACTCGAATGCAATTCCGGGCCGCTGCAGGGTTGTTGACGCCTCGACCAGCGACCTCCTGCAACGTGCACCCCGGGGAGCTCCGCCCCAACCTGCCCCGTCACAATCGCCATCCCGCGGCGACAGAGACAAAGCACAGATTGGACTGTCGCCGCCAATTACTTGAGGGATTTCTACAGACATTTCATACAAAAACACCTTTCTCGATCCTCAAGCACTGCAGCATTGCGGGGGTTGGGAAGTCTCACGGCGTGCTTATTGGCGTCATAATCTGAACAGCCAATAGTTGTATAGTCTATAATTCAGCTCTGAACCTTCTGACAATGAAATGAAGCGAGGGATAGCAAGAAATTTGTGATAGAGTATAGCAATAAGTGAGAGAATATTCTACCCAAAAACTTTATTTGTCATAAAGATTTCTGGTCGCATCTTCCAACGGTGAGATCGGTTTTAAAAGAGAATAAACACCTACACATTTCTTGTCTATTTTATACCAGTCTAACATTACATTGACGTATAGTAGAGCGTCTCGTTTAGGCACAATGAAAACGTAAACAAAGTGCAGGTAACGTGTGTCGGGAGAACGAGTCGTACGAAAACACGAGGGATGCACAGGAGGTTTTAGTTGCAACATTTACGGCACAGCATTAATTGAAATTATATTTTCCAAAAACATAAAACAAAAGAACACAAAATTCATAACGTTATCATAAACATATTTTAACAAACAAGCAATTGTAACGTTGAAATAATTCAATATAACATACCAAATTTTGCTATTTATACGATGTTGCTCTCAAGCAGCATTTTTAACAGTCGTGAATTTAATTTTCTTTATGACTAACATAATATCACCGTACAGTACCTGAATAACTTGAATTTTGAGAAGAGATAATTATGTTTAGGAAATAATATTATGGATTTATTAATTTGTCATTTGTCATACAGAATAATCTCTGTAATGTTGACAATTAATATTTGAGGAGAAAAATTCGCTCCGGCGACGGGGATCGAATCCGGGTCCTTGGTTCTATGTACCAAGCGCTCTGACCACTGAGCTACGCCGAATTCAATCCACAGCACCGGATCGAACCTTCCTCCTTCAGTGTTTCCCTTTGACACTAGACATATACGTCAACATATATGCCTAACTTGGAGTCTGTTCTGAAATCAGCTACAGCTTATTTTCGTACATAAAAAAGTTGTTCCTCTTGATCTCCCCTACCATCCCTCAAACGTTGTAAATAATTTTTGTATCACCCTGTATATTTACGGAAGGACGCAGGAAAATTATTAGAGTCGCTCACGAATTTTTATTAAAGTTTTTTTACCTAAGGTAAAAATTCAAATTTCTTCTTTGTTTACAAAAGCAAATATTCATAGAGTTAGAACAAGTTTAAGCTAGGATGTACACATTGATCGTTCATCATAGAATTGCCGGTGATGATATAGAAAAGCAATCTGAAATATGCTGATGATATGTGAAAGACATTATGAACTGAAAAAAAAAGATTAACTGTAAGGAGAACGATTTTATCTTCATAATTGCTCTACAAGGAAAGAATTCTAAGGCATCCTGCCTAGGACTCGCGTTACGGAATGCGCGCTGGTTCGAGTCCTCATGGGAGAAGAAATTTTCTCGTGAAATTTGGGCTAGTGTATGGGACCGGTGCCAACCCAGCATCGTGATGCACTTGGGGAGCTACGATAGGTAGCGAAATCCGGTTACGCAAATCAGCTATAACGGCTGGGGGGCTCATCGTGCTAACCACACGATACCTCCATTCTGGTTGGATGATCGTCCACCTCTGCTTTGGCATGTGGCCGTGAGGCCAGCAGCCGGCTGGTCGGTCTTGGCCCTTCGTGGGCTGTAGCGCCACGGATTATTATTATTATTACAAGGAAAGAATATCCGTCACAGACTACGCCTCTTATTCCTCAGTCTTCTGTCGCTATCCATATAATAACAAGGGACTCCCTAACCTGGAAACCCGATGCTATTGATAATATGTCCTATAAATCTAGAATACAGCAACAATGTAACATCATGTCTGTTTAAATTTACTGTGCCTACTAAAATCGCTGACTTTTCTTTGCCTTCTTTTTATAGAGAACGTTTAAATTTGCAGGGTTTAATAATGGCTGTTTTAGATTAATTTATTTCTCTCAGAATTCGCAGAGATAAAGTAGCAGACACTCTAGTTTCATTATGTTTTTTTGGAAAATTTGTCGAGTGCTCCTGATAGATTTGGTAGCACTGGGAATTAATAACTGTGTCAGGCAGATGGAGGACCCACTTTCTCGGGAGTAGCGGTGTTCCTATATTTCATGTGTCCCTGTTTGAGTGTGGGTGGGGGTTGGATTCGCCTGGTAAGTTTCACTGGGTTCACCACCGCACCAGGCTGTGTAAAGGCTTGACGAACAACGTGAAATATTTTAAATCCTTCACTTGCATCATTCATTTCGTTATTATCACTGCTATATTTCTTTTAAAATGAACTATATCCACCACTTGAAACCAATTTACAGCAAGGTAGCAACTAGTTGTGATAAAAATATTACTTGAAATTTAATACTGTCCCGTCGGTCTCGGTGTATACAACGGCTAAGCTTAGTGCCTGAATGCTGCGTAAAGATACAGTCGTGCCTTGCACGTTTATAACTTATCAATTTATTAATATGGCAGATATACATATATCGAAGTGTGAAGCATAAAGAAAGTCCAAGTAGGCTTTTGTGCAGCCGCGATATAATTTGTTGCGTGCCAATTGTGCTGCCCGGTTAAGTCGACTCCACCAGCCGTCACATCACCCATTCCTCTTCAGCCATCAAATCCGTATATCATATCTCTGGTGATGATCTGCCATACGTCACAGATCTATGTGAGTCGTCATGTCTCCGTCAGATAAGCAAGAATCTCGGGAGCACCGGTGCCTCTGATGCAGATCTATAGGCTAGTCGTCTAGGATTCACTACCACTGCCTTCTGTCAATCTTTGGACAAACCACATAAAACACATACCATTGCGGACGATCAATTTGGCGACACGCAAACACAAGTGATGACCTATTTTTCGAGATGGAGACAATAGTGAAAGGGGAATTGTGTGGAAAGTATTGGTGTAATGAAGATTGAAACATGGGAGAACCCAGGGAAATACCTTTGCAGCCTTGGCTTTATCCACCACAAGTACAACTTCACCATTGCTGACGCACTCTAATTCGCGGTCATCTAGGGACTGTAGTAAGCCAGCGCTCTGCTAACTGAAATACCAATGCGGCTAAACTGATGAGAATTTTCCGCCGACATCGTACTAACTGACGTCATCGCAGTCTTTTCGTTGTCCGTCTAATTTCAAGTAAAAACACACGAAATAAATGGACTCCAGGAAAAACAGAGAAAGTAGTACAAAAACCCACGTTGCATAAATAATCTTATCTCAACAGATGTCTGGTCGGGTCTACGTCTTGATTTAGCTGCAGGTGTCAGCAGAAAGTCTAGTCAAATAGCAGGGCCTTGTCGGACCAAACACGCAACGAAGTAGAAAAATAGGACGCAAAAGGCCTTCGATGACCACCAAGTTAAAGTGTTCTGAAAAGCATTTCGACATCATAAACTGTTTAATTTCTAGAATTACGTGGAGACGTGATGTACTGAGGTAAGGAAGGAAGAAGAAAGGAAAGAAACAAGAAATAAAATGGAACGGAAGGAACATTTTTTTATTTTATTGGGTTATTTTACGACGCTGTATCAACATCTCAGGTTATTTAGCGTCGGCATGAAATGAAGGTGATAATGCCGGTGAAATGAGTCCGGGGTCCAGCACCGAAAGTTACCCAGCATTTTCTCGTATTGGATTGAGGGAAAACCCCGGAAAAAACCTCAACCAGATAACTTGCCCCGACCGGGATTCGAATCCGGGCCACCTGGTTTCGCGGCCAGATGCGCTGACCGTTACTCCACAGGTGTGGACCGGAAGGAACAGCAAAAATACCAGTTATAGAGTTAAATGCCTCTGCAATAATGAAAAACCTTCATAACAAGCAAGCAGGCACAGACAATAAAGACAGACAGACAGACAGAATTACTAAACTCAGGCATTCCATATAAATAGGGGCATGATACAAGCTTATATTGTAATTAGTCAACAATCAGGTATATGGTAGCTTATCAATCATCAACTTAACACAACTGGAATTCAACTTAATATGTATCCCAAGCAATATCGATGTAAACCAGGACATGTAGTATTACAAACTGTAATGGAACATGTTGTTTAATTAAGTTTCTAAAAAAATAGGTAGATAGATAGATAGATAGATAGATAGATAGATAGATAGATAGATAGATAGATAGATAGATAGATAGATAGATAGATAGATAGATAGATAGATAGATAGATAGATAGATAGATAGATAGATAGATAGATAGATAGATAGATAGCCTGGACAAGACAGGTTAACCTGATAAACAAATCGGAAGACAGCTATACAGTTAGACGCACAAACAGTTATGTCATAAATATAAACGTCAAGATGTAATTATTTTAAATATAATGGTTTTGGCCCATTTGAAATAATTATACCAACATTTGATTATAAGGCCAGCAGCAAGCCACCGTAAGAAAACTTCAGTATGTACAGTCAGATTCTTAAAACTTTACATCTATATTCTGATCTAAAAGGTACAGTTAGCACTCAACATCGCCAACTAACGCTTTGTTAAGGTTTGTTAATAGTGAGGAATATTTCCGTGTTATGACTACCTCTCATTAATTAAATGGCAATTATGTTTCAGTTGGCTTTACTACGGTCAAGATAGTTTGAGCTCAATGTATACACATTCTGTTTTAGAAGGGAAATTAGCTTAACAAGTCAAGATAGATTCGGCAGTTTGCCATCTACTATATACTGGGTCCATTCTCTTCCTATATACACCAATGGCGATGCCTCTTGTGCCAATTCAGTACAGCTGTTCAGCATTTTAAAGCAAGGTAACGCTCTCTTTTTCATATTACACGCTATTTCTTTAATTAGAATTAGCTTGGCTGCTAGATGTGCAATTTATTACCTACTCTGATAGAACACGCTGGCTGGATTTTATATTTAAAAAGAGGCAAATCTGGTTTATATTTACTTAGCAAGAAAATTGCTATCATCCAGCTATGCACATCCCGCAGAGGTGAGGGTCAGGGACACTTGTCCCTCTATTTAATTTTTCAGCATCCAGCCTTGGCCCATACTGCTGCTGAGACGCAATATTCAAGTCGCGTGCACAGCCTTATTATCTCGGTTCGCTGAACGCTTCTCATAAAAAGACACCGTAGTTCGACTCCGTACAGATCCTGTGACGGATAGAGTACAATGGTCAGAGGACAAAAACATTATAATCATCACCATCATCGTTGTGTCACAACAGAAACGTCATTCAGGAGGATAAGAAATAAAGAACAAGTTATTTAATGATTTTACTCAAATGAAACCAACGCGTTACCCTTAGCTATATTAATGGTTGTTGAAATTAAAATCTATAAAAAAAAAATTTTGTGTTCATTTGTTCGCACCTACGTCATATTAACAGCATGTGCACGTAAATTACGTATCGTTAGAGGCGTGATTTCGTGATTATTATTTTACTCGATTTCTGTGATTAAAATGGTTTAATTTCGGTGAATATTTCGTAAAAAGGAAAAGGAAAGAAATTTTGTGCACATATCGCACCCTAAAGAAACTTAAAAAATAATAAAATAACATTTTTTAATAGTACATTATGCAACGAGCCTATAATGCTAGTAATTAAGACGCGAGTATGTTTGTTTATGAAACGAGCGCAAGCGAGTTTCATAATTTTCATACGAGCGTCTTAACTTTTTATGCTCGACCATATTTCTAACTTGAAATTATTCATAATTATTCACGTTATAGTTATCTAAGTGAAGAGCGGAACTGACCTTATAAATTGTGAGATGTGCGCAGACGCGAAAGTATTGTTTTTTTCCGAGGGACGAATGTCAATGACCTTGATATAACTAGAGAATAACATGAACATTAATATTGATATAACCTGGAAATTGATTTAGAATTGAAAAACGAGATGACAAATTGAATTAATTTTATTAACGCTAATTATTATAGTAACAGAACATAACCTTCTGCGACAGTATTGGATTTCCAGCCTCCCTGTCTTTTCGCTAATTGTCTTTCGATTGCATATCCGAGAATAATAATAATAATCGATACAATGGTACAATGGTGATTTCTCATTGGCTGAACAACTGAATTATAATGAATAGGTGTACTTTAATGAGGTGCATTAAAGCGCTACTACCAGGTGTATAATTACTACATTTCGGCATGGTCGAGCATAAAAACATTTTAAAATTCACCATAGTCGTGTCACAACGGAAGCGTCATTCAGGAGGGACAAGAAATAAAGAACGAGCTAGTTAATAATTTTACTCAAATGAAACCAATGCGTTACCCTTAGGTACGTTAATGGTTGTTGCGTATTGTAAACAAAAGTATAGTTTTTTTTAATTGAAATTAAAATCTATAACAAAATTGGGTTCATTTGTTCGCACCTACGTCATATTAACAGCATGATGATTTTACCCGATTTCTGTAATTAAAATGGTTTAATTTCGGTGAATATTTCGTAAAAAAAAATCGCGCACATTTCGCACCCTAAAGAAACTTAAAAAATAATAAAATAATATTTTTTAAATTATTATTCAAACAATCTCTTGAAACTAAAAGAAAATTGTTTGCACCATTAATTATATTATAATTCAATTTCATTCGACTTGCTGTGGGGTAACGGCACTACCTTCTTGGACTCATGACGGCAGTTGTTGCGGGAAAGAGAAATGACCGTTGTCTGCTTGAGCTGCTCCCTGGATGTAGTCTTTGAAACTATGCGTACATCGTTGCCAGATGTCGCACGCATGTAATGCTGAATGATTAAATATGTAGAAATGTCCATGTATTTTATAACGAATGAAATTGTCAGCTTTTATTTGGAAGAAAGTTATTTTTCGTGCGAATTCTCCATAAAACCTGTTTTTGTTGAAAATATCGTGATTGTTAAGTCATTTCATAGATTTTTATCAATTTCGTGAAAATTCGCGGATATATTTCACTTAATTTTGGACTTTCATTAAGGTATTTGTATTTTTCATGCATAAAATTGAGTTTTTAAGACATTTCGCGTAATCGTTACTACCAAAAAATCACAACATCCCAACGTATCGTATAAAATAGGATATGAAGTTAAAACAATACATATGTGTAGAAACTGCAAATATACTGTAAAGTGGGATAAGCTGGCTACCAATATGGAAACAAAGATTTTCACGATTCACGATGTGTAAAATGCAATTAAGCCTAAAGCATTTTTAATCGTATTCCATAATATTTTGGTGAAATTTTCATATTTCATAAACATTTTCACATTTTTCATAATTGTTTCCCTTCCGTTAATATTTCTACAACTGTCACTGAACCAGACTCTCTAGACATTATAATGAGACAGTAAAGATTTTTTCACGTATTCCAGCAATATTCCGAAATTCCCAAGGGCAAGTGAAATCTCCAAATTTCCATTTAGAGTCATTGAACTTGTAGCCCCAATGAATTTGAGAAACCAAAAGAAAATGAGTGGTTCCTATGAAACCTTTTGTATAGGGTAAAGGTTGGTAATACTGTGTTACGAGTAATATTGTGACAGTTCTTTTTGAGAATTTATTACAATTTTACTGAGAAAGACCGGTTTTGTGCAGAAACTTGTCCATGAACATTCTCTTAATACGCTGACGTAAAAAACCGATCTTCCTTTCGCTCAGTAAAACTGTAGTAAATTCTCAAAAAGAACTAACACAGTATTACTCATATCACAGTATTACCAACCTTTATCCTACATCAAGCCTTATAAGTATAGTATGTTACTATTCAGCGGTGCATGCAATGGAAGGGGAAAGGAACTGGCCACCCTACCCTATTATCTTCTGGCTTAGTTGCCTCATGAGTGATGCCTTATTGGTGCCACTTATGAGGTTCAAATCTGTGTTCGTTGACAGTTGACTAAACAACGAACAACAATTGCACCTTTGCTCATTCTTTCGAATCCAGTTAAAGTTTTTTTTCAGTGTTGCAATGTTTATTTATATAGGTCTATTTGTAAAGTAATGTTTTAAACGGGTTTCAATCATCAATTTTGCTGCCTACTTAATTTCCCCTTTTTTGCCACTTCATGAGTGACAATATTAACTGACAGAAGGTGTAACCTTTTGCTTGAAGATATAGTAAAGTTACTTGCGTTGTATTATAACAAGTGTTGAGTCCAGCAAATGTAAGAAATGTATATTCTCTCTCTTTCTCTTTTATGTGTAAATATTGTTACCTAGTTCTTGCAATCTTGTAAGAATTTGATGATGCTCTAAAACAGTTTATGTGAATTTATTGTATTTCATTTGATAACATAATAAATGAGACCTGCGCTTGCACAGAAAACTACGAAGGAAAATTAATTAAATATAGACAAAACTATTAATCTCTCAAGTTCTGTTAAATCTTTTAGTAATGAAATAATATAGACAGTCACCTCTGGGTATAGTGAACTCGGTTATAGTGAACATTCGGTTATGGTGAACCTAAATCGTTGGTCACGACCCGCATATATTAAAAAGTACATTAATATCTCCGTTTATAGTGAACCTTGTATCCTGACAAATTCTTATTTGTAGTCAGACCTTCTTCTATAAAACTGAAAGAATGTGTTGAGAACAACTTTCTAGTTTCTTACTCCTTTAGTGAAAGGACAAAGGTAGGATTAGTGATTCCTAGACAATGAGCGGCACTGTAAATCCAGGCAACGCGTGATGAGCTTGCCTCACTCCACCGTCGAAGGGTTGACATTATGTTCTCAGGCACACTACTCTACTGTTATTCCTAATCCTCTACCGTCGAAGGGTTGCCTTTTATTCTCAGAAACATTTCCATTTTGAGGGATAGCATCCAAACAACGGAAAATGAAACTGCCTTCTTTTATTAAAGGGGACGGACATTATGTCCAGAGCATAAATGAAGGTACGATTTCGATGGCTTTCAAACTCCATCAACCCTTTCCCAGTTTCCATCAAGTGACCCGGGAAATTCCAAGGCTGAGTACGCAGTCCCACCATAACAGCGTTTGTCATTTCTACCTGATCAGTCTGTTTCTAGTGTTCCAACAGTGAATGTACTGTATAAAAATGACGAATATTATAAGTGACATTGAACGTGGTCTTTCGCAAGCGGACGTGGGTCGACAGCATAGTTTAGGTAAATCAACTGTGAGCAACAGTATACAGTGTAATCCATTCCAAAAAAAAAATGAAATATCTTTCTTGTTCACAATGTTATTCATTTCTGTCATTTAAGGTTAGGGGAGAGACACTTCGGATATAGTGAACGAAATATGTAAGTCCGCAGAGGTTCACTATATCCGGAGTTGACTGTATTTCATATTTTCATACTGTGCCAAAATTGTCTTCATATTGTACTGGTCTCTAAACATCATCATCGTCGCCCGCAGCAACACTTATTACTGCACAAGGTATCCAAGAGAGACTCGAATGGTGAATCCTCTGCGACGGCAACCCGCCGTCGTTTTCGCGACCTGAGTGTAGGCCTAATCGTATAGTTAACCGCTGTTGAATTATAGCCGACAGCGATAGACTGTTAGGAAGAAGCCATATATCAAGGGCCCCATTGGTCTCAATAAATCTGACATTACAGCTGGAGCGGTCCCAACTCTCCAGGCTTATTGATCTCAATAACTCGCGACTCGAGTCACACGTAACGGCCACATCATTGTCCCCGGCGCTGTACTAACACTCTTTGTTGTCTCGTAAGAACTCAGCAGAACAGATGTGTAATATTTATGTATTTATTTATATATTTATTTATTTATTTATTTATTTATTTGTTCTGACGAAGTTAAAGCATTCTCTTCCACTCATCTAGAAACAAAGGAACTTTATACAATATTGCAGCTTAATAGTATAAACTAATATTTAAACAACTATCAATGATATATACGAAATGGGCAGGGAATGTAGCACGTATGGACGAATCCAGAAATGCATATAGAGTGTTAGTTGGGAGGCCAGAGGGGAAAAGACCTTTGGGGAGGCCGAGACGTAGATGAGAAGATAATATTAAAATGGATTTGAGGGAGGTGGGATATGATGATAGAGACTGGATTCATCTTGCTCAGGATAGGGACCAATGGCGGGCTTACGTGAGGGCGGCAATGAACCTCCGGGTTCCTTAAAGCCAGTAAGTATCAACGATATATACAGGGCGATTCACAAGGATTTACCGTCACTTATGGAGCTTATTTCCGAAGACATTCTCAGCAAAAGATGTCCTAATGGAAATATTTTCAGAGTCACACAAATTTGAAGTTGTTTGTAAAATACCTTTCTTCTAGAGATGAACAAAACTAAGTGCCGCTCTCGCTCGCTGTGTTCGTTGCATTTGTCTTTCAAGTCTCGACTCGTCATTCTCGTGCACTTCGAGTCTCGCTCATCCTTTTCGAAATAGCATTTGGTTGGCGTGGAAAGATTTCGTAACTTTGAATAACATACATCATTGAAATAAACAACATTATAAATGTTTAATTGGGACAAAATGACAAAACAGAAGAGTATCTTACCTATTGTTATATAAAAAGATAAAAAAAACAATTCTGAAATAAATTAGCATTTGTAAGAAACATAAAACAAAACATTAATATATTTTTACTTGAGATTGCACACTTTATCTTAAACATATGAAAAGAAAATTCCTAGCCTTTTAATAAAGGCCTAGTAATTAAATAAAGACAGGGGAGCGGATTAATATACACTGAAATGTAGAGATGTTTCGAATACGCTACTTGATTGTTTACACATATATAACAGTTGCCAAAGTAGATAAAAGTTCAGTCAGGTATAAACAACAGTGGCGATTCAAGGCTGCTTGACTTCGGGATTCATCAATATGGAATCTCGGAACACTCACAACCAGTCTTAACGTCAAGGACCTGGGCGTTACAAATCTATACCTCCTAATTTTTTTACGCATAAAGATAATTTCTCTACCTTAATTTGTTACTGCGTAACAGCCGAGAAAACTACCCTCTGCAAAAACTTTTAACACTGGCGTAATGAACATAACAACTCTCATGCACAACTCTCACTCGATGGACTTACTCACTGCAGACAAAGACTATTCGAAGAGGAAAATATGCCACTGTACGTAACGGATAACGTCACTAATTTCAGAAAAACAGCCGTGTCCCATTTTACAATCCCGTCCGATATTACCACCTTCTCCTCTATTATAGTAAGCAATGAATAAGTGAACAATATCATAACACATTCAGAAATAATCATAACTATACAACAGGTATGAGGAATATTACATTATATTTATACCTACATTACATACCTATATAAACACATACAAACATATACACACGTAGCCTATATATTAGAGATGAACAAAACTAACTACCGCTCTCGCTCGCTGTGTTCGCTGCATTTGTCTTTCGAGTCTCGATTCATCATTCTCGCTGCGCTTCGAGTCTCGCCTGTCATTCTCGAAATAGCATTTGGTGGGCGTGGAAAGATTTCGTAACTTTGAATAACATAAATCATTGAAATAAATAACACAAATGTTTAAATGAGACAAAAAAAAAAAAAACAAAACAGAACAGTATCTTAGTTATCAAAATGTTCTGGTTCTACTATATATTACCTATGGTTATATAAATAAAAAAAAAAACAATTCTCAAATAAATCTGCATTTCTAAGAAACATAAAATATGACATTAATATATTTTTACTTGAGATTGCACACTTGATCTTAAACATATGAAAAGAACATTCCTAGCGTTTTAGTAAGGGCCTAGTAATTAAATAAAGACTGGGGAACGGATTATTATACACTGAAAGGTAGAGATGTTTCAAATAGGCTACTTGATTGTTTATACATATATAACAGTTGCCAAAATAGACAAAAATTCAGTCGGGTATAAACAACTACTGACTTCGGGACTACGGGAGATGATCAATATCGAGTCTCGGAAGACTCACAACCAGTCTTTCCGTCAAGGACGTGACGTAATACAACATTGTCGTGCGGGTTTTCGGCTGTGCGGGCACTGTTAGGCCCAATTGTATAAAACTCCCTGACTAAAGATCAACTTTGATCGAAGATCGAAAAGTGAACCGAGTTCAGACACTTCTTCTATTGTATAAAACTTTTCTGCGATCAAATTACCTTGGTTCAAATGCAATCTAAGTTCACGTGAAAAGGATTTGGCAACATGGCATAAACAGGTGAAATGCTTGATGCGCGGACCATGTTATACAGGTTTATTCAGTGTTGCCAATCTAGCGACTTTAACTCTGTTTCAACAATTTCTTTTAACTTTTATATTGCTTAAATAGGGATTTAGTGACCTTTTTAGCACCCCATAGTGACAACATTTAATTTCTCTTTGTTGATAATGAGAAATCTAGCGACTTTCCAACTACTTTTTGGCGACTTTCCGTACACTCTGTTGGAGACACTGGTTTTTTGTGCAATGTAAATAATGGCGGACAATAAGAAGAAGGTTGACTGTTCTCCGAGTTGTTATCATGTTATGGTGTTTGATACTGCTAAACATAATAAAGCTTTATAAAACGACAATTTTCGTTTAGTAATGCAGTTAATTGAAAATTTATGAATGTACCTATCATATCCATTAATAATTAATGGTTGTTATAAACATAATATAATTATAGGTTATGTTATTTGATACGGCTGAACACGATAGAGCCTTATAAAATATAAGATTGTTTGTGTATTAAGGCAAGAAATTGAAAGAAATATATATATAAATGTACCTATCATATCTATTAATATTAATAATAATGGATATTTTATTTGCACAATCTGTCACTCGTATATTTCAAACAGAAAAGAAATAACTGAACTTGGATCATCTAACTTAATCGGAGAAATTTCTTCAGTCAAAGTTGACTTTAGTTTGAGACAAATTAATCTCAGATTAGACTTTATACAACACAAAATTCCAAGTTCAGCTGAAACAAGGATCAATTTAACCTCTGATCTAAGATTAAATTGTTTATACAATCGGGCCTTAGTCTCGTTTTCTCGATAGTTGTTCATCTCTACTATATATACATAACGTATCGAAGAAAGAACTCAATATATAGAATATATGAGATACAGTGCATCACAATGAATTAAAATTCAACTTTGAGAGTATGCAATTACTTTAAACATCATATTGAGCGTTCGCCAATAAACAGGTTTCGGTTAGGTAAATACCGTCGGCCTTTTACTGCTATAAATGTCGAACGCGACTGCCGTGTAAATAGTGTGTAGACTATATTTCCGCTGGATCGAGCGTGAGGAGGTCTTATGTTACGTAGGTTGATGATTAGTATACAGCCGACTTCCTTCAGTGCAGTTCAGTTTAGTCAATTTAGTACACATCAACATCGTATCTCCATTTGTGATATTAATCATAATATGTGTAATGCAACTTGCAATGTTAGTTTTTCAAATTTTAAGAAGGCAGTACAGAAATGGGTTATCGATACTTTGAATTAATTTTTATACCTAGGGAGTGTTGTTGTCTTTTATTAGACTAACAAGGAGAGGACACGCTTTGTATATCAACGAATGGAATAACATTGTGCGAGATGAAAGTACAAGACGTAATGTTTAAAGTCATACCTGGTATGGTTGGCCAATGACCCCTCGTTAAGAAAATATTGGCTATTGTGTGTGACGTACTTCTGTTAGGTGCCTAATAGGGAAGCATTAGAATGTATAACAGTTTAGCTCATATGGTTGGGTGCTGAGTTGTTATCCAGGCAACCTGTGTTCGAATCTTAACTGGTCCTATATTTTTTTTCTTTTAAAAACGATTAATAGTGTGATCACAATTATCTATTTACATATATCATATTTCTCGATGTATTGAAGGCTTCATCATGTTTTAACTAGCATTGTATTGTAAAGGATAAACAATGAAATATTGCTTACATAGGCAGGTAAACTGTGTCACTGGTGTCTGTTCTGTTTCTATTCCACTTCATTTTGTACATGATTCATTATGATAAATGCCATAAAACCACACAAAACATACATATTTCCTGCACCATACACAGCAAATGAAAGACGGTTGTCCACAGTCACACACATTTCTCCGCACTTCTGCTGCGAAACAGACATCCTTCACATTCACAAACTCTTCTCGTTCGTTTATTAATTTTGATGCATACAACGCATATTTCAACGTGGCTTTGAATATAGGAGCTGACAACTGAAAGTGAATTAAAATAATAATAATAATAATAATAATATCAAGCTTTAAAAAATGAGACGGCATTAGGATTCGAACTCAGGTTGCCCGGATGACAACTCAGCATACAACCATATGAGCTACACCGTTACACAGTCTAACGCTTCCCTATTAGGCACCTAACGGAAGTATGTCACAAACAATAGCTTATATTTAAAAAATGAGGGATCATTGGCCAGCCATACCAGGTATGACTTTAAACAGTACGTCTTATACTTTCATGTCACAAAATCTTATTTAATTCGGTGATATACAGAGCGTGTCCTCTCCTTGTAAGTTAGTATATAATTGTTTGTTTATATTTCGCATCTTAATGTGTTTTATTGTATTTATTGTTGACCATGTCTATAATCACAAGAATGTATATATTATTAATAATTGTTTCCAGGAGTACATCCCTTAATAAAAGAAGGAATACTGCGAAGTCTGGTCTGATTCTGTTATTAATTTGTTTCAGATAGTTTTAATTCAGTTAAATAGTACAATTTTCTATTGATGAGGGCTTGTCAAACACACGGTATATGAAAAAACACATTGAACTTCATTCTTTGGCAGCTATAGTATATATCTATGGAAAAGAGTTCGGCACTTTAACAAGTCTTATAAGAAGTCAAATGTTGCGAGTATGCGATGAAATGAAATATTTCCGGAAAAGCTTTGAAAGTATATACATCTTTCTTTCCTTCAGCTATATGGCTTACGTGAGGGGAGGCGTGGTATTGTTAAGTTTACATCTCCCTGTGCAGGTTTCAACAATTCATATTGACTCTACTGATTCCTATCGAGGCCCACGCAATGCTGTCACGCCATGTCATGCTCAAACTTACAGTCTCCAATATCACCCGCGAGTGAAGACTTGCTACTGTGGTATGACAATGTGGCTACAATATAAATTTTGATTTTATAAGTGGATTGACGGACCTTTAGCCGAATGGTTAGTGTCGGATTTTCAGGCCCGAGACCCGGGTTCAAATTCTAGCGTGTCCAAATGGAATTCCTAACACAAAAACAGATTCCTTTTCTTGTAGCCAGGCCATCAATACTTCATTATTATCGACCCATGTGCAAGTATCCGCCTTCCATCAGCCAGCGACTGTAAAATATCATCCGATAGGGACATCATATCCGACTATCCATTTGCGTATTGACAAATTGACGAAAAAGAGGTGAGCGTAATAGTTGCAATGAGGTAATTTGTGCATTTCCATTCCCGCTGAAAGCATCAATGTTTGCTGTAAATAATGTTGTCTTTTGAAAAGGCCCAACTTAATGCCAACCCAACATTACTGGAGTCCATTTACGTTCAACTAGCCCAGGCATGCTCAGCAGGGGCAATGCTAGCCTTCAAACGAGGTACGACAGTCACATAGAATATCTTTTATGTGTGTATGCAAGGTATTCTGAGATTGTACGTCACTGTTGCACCTCGTTTGAAGGCTCGATTTGTCCCGACTGGGCATGTCTGATCTAGTCTAAGAGTCAGATTAAGATAACGTCCAAAATCAGCATGTTCATGTGTCGATATCAGTAGTAACAGAATAACAAACGATAACAGAAGTAACAGTAGCATTAGTAGCATATGCAACAGTAGCAGTACCATATGTAAGTTATATTTTGTCAGCAGTCCGAAGACTGGTTGGAACTGGAACTCCATAAGTGACACCAATAAAGCACCACTGACAAGAAAAATAAACCAGGAGATATTGGGATACGCATACATCGCTCACCAGTAACACAGTTCGCCAATCAGACTTGAGATTATTCAACAGTAGCAGTACTAAAACTAACAATAATAGAGGACTAGCAGTAACAGCAGCAGTAGTAAAAGTAACCCAACAATAATAGCAGTACTCAAAGTAACAATACTAGCAGTATCAATATTGACATTAGTAGCACTAGTCAATAGTAACAATAGTCACAGCAATACTAATAGCAGCATTAGTAGCATAAAATAACAATAATACAAGTAGCAATATTAACAGTAGCACTAATAGCAAAAGTAACTTTGGCAATTGTAGCAGTAGTAACGGTAGCACTACTAGCAAAAGATCCACACCTGTCTAGCCGCGAAACCAGGTGACCCGGGTTCGACTCCCGGTCGGAGCAAGTTACCTGGTAGAGGGTTTTTCCGGAGTTTTCCCTCAACCCAATATGAGCAAATGCTGAGTAACTTTCGGTGCTGGACCCCGGACTCTTTCACCGGCATTATCACCTTCATCTCATTCAGACGCTAAATAACCTAAGATGTTGATAAAGCGTCGTAAAATAACCTCCTAAAAAACTAGCAAAAGTAGCTGTGGCAATAGTAGTAACAGTAACATTGATAGTAGCAACAGTAGTTCTAGTAGCTGCAGTAGTAACGTAATGTTACTGGTAGTAGCAGTAACGGGAGCACTAGTAATTTTGTGCCAAAAGTAGCAGTAATAACGGTAGCACTACTAGCAAAAGTAGCTGTGACAATAGTAGTATCAGTAGTAACAGTAACATTGATAGTAGTAACAGTAATTCTATTAGCTGCAGTAGTAACGTACTGTTACTGGTAGTAGCAGTAATAACGGTAGCACTATTAGCATAAGTAACTGTGCCAACAGTAGCAACAACAGTAACAATGGCAATCTACAATATTAGCAGTGGAAGTAACAGTACCAACAGCACCAGTGCAAGGTGTGAGCTTCAGTAGTAGCAACAGGAAATAGGAGTGATACAAATGAATATTTCACTTCGAAAGAAATTATATATTACTTAAAATTGGCCTATTTCAAATTCCATATTTTGAACTAAACTTAGAAGTGAATATTCAGATACAACTTTCAAATACTGTATCTGCGATTTTCTGGTCATTCTGTTCATCTAGAAATATGGCATATATAGAAAATGTTCCGACATAAGGATGCGGTAACGTAGACGTTTGTCTGGAGAGAATGAAAAAGCAAACAAGAGAACTGGTCACGAGAATCGAAACCGAAATATCAGAAAACGATGTCATAACTCTTGAGAGAGCTTGTCACAAAGTCACATTGTTTATTGTACGAAAACCCATAAAATGAGGAAAAGATCCACGGTCTTGTAAGACCCGGAGCTGCAAGGTAATTTCCTTGCCAGCAAGATTCTGTAATTAGAACAGGGGGACGTCTAATCATTAGACTTGGCCGCAGGGATGAGACTTGGAGGCGCGTTCAGAAACGCGCTGCAAGAAGTAGACTGTTTGAATAATTTAATAGCCACTGCTACTCCATCAAGAAGTCATTTAGAGGGCTGAAGTGAGGTGATTACACCCTCCAAATACCACGAACTGGTTGCATATTTTTAGTCTTCGTCTCCTCTCAGCCACAGGTTCACGGCCTTTCTGGATACTTTACAAAAATAGGCAAGTTTTTTTCACTGTTAAAGACATTCACAATATCGTATTCATCGCGGTGTGCATTAAACGTTAATGACAATGGATGATCTCTCATTCGGCTTTTAAATAAAATTATTCTTCAGACATGAAGCCTCATAAAACGCAATTAATGAAGTAGAGACCGGCAAAACATGAAGAAAACTTTGCCAAAATATGAAATGTATTTTGGAAAAATATAAGATGCAATCAAGACATTTCCGAATTGCACTTGTACTTATTGTACCGTTAAACATACATGCGGGTGTCACAGAAGATCATTGTTTCTATGTCTGTTGAATGAGTCTATCAAACAGCGTCCGATTGTCTTCAAGAACTGAGCTTCTACACGTGAATTTGTGCAAACATGTCAAGAACCTACTTTTTCTGGAATCTCTTCAAATACATCCTATGGTTAGTCTTCTTCTCTGCCTTTCAAATGATGTTTTTAGTATAGATTCCAGGCGTTTCCCTGGTTCTGGATAACTTCTGTTTCCTATGTCCAGTGTGTTGCCTACATTCAGGGCAGTCCGGAAGCTTATAGATTGTCCATTGTCCCTTGTATGAAAATATGCAAGAAATGTTTCAATGCTAAAATATATTCGTTACTAGACCGTTTGGAGCAGGTTAACATCAGAATTTAGAAACTAAGCCTTTAGAGGTTAATAGTTTCGTCTATAGGACTATTTAATAAGCTACCAAATGAAATAAAATAAATATGCATAATTAAACAGTATTTTGATATAATCAAATCCGTACCTGAATGCAAGAGCTAGGTTAACTCAGTTTTATGAACCGAAGAGGAAAAAATAATTCGTGCATTGGCTGAACTCAACACTGACCACAATACAACACAAGTAAATTTTATAAAATTTCTGACAAAAGATCACACCTTCTGTCAGTTAATATTATTTTATAAGATGAGAATCCCACGAAGTTACAAAAAAAAAATAAATAAGTGGACAGCAAGTTTGATGCTTGAAATCCATTTGAAACATTAATCTACAAGTATAAAATTAGACATGGCAGCTTTTTCATTGGCTTCAAAAGAATGGGCAAAGATGAAATAGGAATTACTTATTCACACTAGGATTTCAATGACTATAAAGCAAAATTTGAAGATTTCACTTGATCCTTGGAATCCCAGAATGTTGGTGGAATGGGTGGCTGGAGTTTTTCAAGTGTTTAATGAAAAATATCTCTATTGTCTTCATAAAATATCCGGAAAACCCGGTTCAGTGGTTGCTTTGGAAATACCAATGGAGGGAAAAAAATTCGTCCGAATATGAAAAAAATACGGAAATTTTTATTAAATATGGTTGTTATCAAAACGGTATGAAATTTTAGATTTTTTTTTCCCGTTAACTGCATCCAACAAATCATGAACAGTGACAATCCGTTTTCCCATACTGCCGGAACAGTTTAGAATATCAAATTTAACATTTTGCCTGTCACTAATCATGAGACAAAGGATAGACACAAAGTCCTTGCAAGGAATTGGATTTGAGTACGCTGAATTGAGGCTGAACAAGCAAACACTTGAGTTACAGCGAAAAATAACTTTCCTGTAAGGTTTCATAGTATCCGATTTGCCGAGCAAATTTACAAATAAGTAATCGCTTTTATAGCAGCCTTGGGGAAGTTGTGGTAGGATAAAGCCAAAGTTTTGGGAATTTTTTTCAGGAATCTCCCGGTTTTCCCTTGTTGTACCACCAGCACTCAACACAATTCCCCTTTCATTATCAACCCCATCTCGAAAATGAGGGCACCACTTGTGTTTGCACGATTCCGAACCGACCGTCTGCAATGATGGGTGTACCTCGAAGTTTGTTCAAAGATTGGTAGATGGCAGTGGTGATGGATTTTAGAAGTACCAAAGTCCCCATAGGTTCTTTCCTCCTCCTCGCGAGACGACTAATCACCAGAGTTTTGGTGTACAGATTTGATGGCTGGAGAAGAATGCGTGGTGTGACGGATGGAGGGTCCGGAATAGTCTGACAGCGCATTAGGCACATAGTTCATTCCATAGGATACGAAAAAAAGCCTAATTGGAATGAATTGCTTGGGTATGTTTCTTATCACGCTCAACAAGCACTCCTATCTCTAAACGAATTTAATTCTGATTGAATTGTAACTACATCGATGAGCTCTTTGAAATTACATTTTTGATAACTTAAAATAATGGTTTTTAATGTACCTTTTCTGGAAAAAACTATCATAGGCAGAAGGATGAATATTTTTTCACATATATTAGAAGCTATATATTACAAGCTGAGGAAAAGAGAATCTCATATCTTCATTATCCTTGTATATTAAAAATATTTGTAATGTTCAACATTTCCAATCGAAAAAAAAATGTTTTTAGAATGTTTAACATGCAATATGAATGAGTCTTAAGATGAATCAATATAACTGTTGGTTGCTTGGTGTAATACAGTATCACAAGCAACTGTACAAAATTTGAATCAAATTGGAATTTTAGCTTCTGAGAAAATGAAGGTTGAAGATTGTAACATTTCTTTTTGAGAAAAAAAACAGTGATAAATATACATTTTATTGTTGGTGTTATACAGTCTAAAGGCTGTAAATGATAACTTTAAAAAAACTGTATATTACTGATTAAAATGGCGTCAAAGTTAAAAGTGAAAAATGAGTATGCGTATCATAATTTTCATCACTCACCCAAAAATTTCTAGCTAGGAGCATTGCCGAATACCTTTTTGACCCGAAACTTTTCAAGATACTTGAAATTCATCTTACAATAGGATTAGGAATAAACAACATAACGAAACATTCTCTCCACTAGACTTTTTAATGCAAGTTCCTTACGATGTCTCAAATTCACATTTTCTTCTGAGGTTCTAAGCCGTAATGGTATAACGTGCTGGGAAATAATACAGCAAGTTTTTGTAAAGATTCAACCTTTTCTTTAATTTTGTGAAACACACAAAAATTCATACTTTTTCACTAGAAAGTATGTATTCTACTTAAACCCGCTTTATGACTACGGTTTCGTTTACGATAATTTTAATAGCATTTCCAAGCTTCTGAAATTTTATTAACAAAATAATCACAATTCTGACGACCTTAAGTAAATAAAAAGATGTCGTCCTCGGTGATGTGATGACCATGCTTGCCTTGGAATCGAAGTTCGAGGCCGAAGTCGGTGTATTTTAAGGGGCAATAAAAATCACGTAGCAAGGCTTTCTTCAGAAGAGTAATAAAATGTCGTAGAATACAGACCCCGAACAAGAGAGTTTCAGATAAAATTTACCGGCCATTCCTCATCCACGTCGAAATTCAACTACAGATGTAGTGCAATCGATCGCTATAAATGGCCTCAGTATGCGTGGGTTTGCCTCATTCTCTACATGGAATCCACCTACACACAAATTGGTGCTAAATACTAAATAATACTATATGTAGAATTTGATCCGCCAGCAAGTTGCTTTTTGGTACAGTAGAGCGTCTCGTTTAGGCACAGTGAAAACGTAAACAAAGTGCAGGTAACGTGGGGGGGGGGGAGGACGAGCCGTACGATAAACATGAGGGATGCACAAGGTTTTAGTTACAGCATTTATGGCGGACATTAATTGAAATTGAATCGGTCAGAGCTAAAAGGAATTAAGTCACTTTTGACAACTTTTCAGGAGAAGCAAAAAATATTCCACTAATAACACAAATATTATATTTTTATGTTATAGAAGACAAAAGAATATTTAAAAGTCTTAGTTCCTTCTTCCACCGTTCGATGCGCATGACATCAGTTGTTCAAATTGTTGCATAACCCAAAACTTCATATTTTCACTTAATTCCTTTTAGCTCCGACCGATTCAATTATATTTTCCAAAAACACACAAATTGCATAACGTTATCATATACACATTTAAACAAACAAGCCATTGTAACGTTGAAATAATTCAATATAACAAATCAAACTTTGTTACTTACATGATGTTGCTTTCAAGCAGCATTTTTTACGGTCATGAATTTCATTTTCTGTATGACTAACATACATCTGTGGCCGAATTAACAAAACCACAGTATATTGTTAAAGATTTTGTCAATTTGTCCTACAGAATAATATCTATAATATTGACAATTAATATTTGAGGAGAAAAAAATATCATCTGTGGGCGAATTAACAAAACTACAGTATATTGGTCTGAACTGTATCTGAATAAACTGAACTTTGAGAAGGGATAATTATGTTTAGGAAATAGTGTTGTCACTTCAGACTAATATACTGTAGTTTTGTTAATTCGGCCACAGAAGACGGTGATAATATGTTAGTCATACAGAAAATGAAATTCATGACCGTAAAAATTCTGCTTGAAAGCAACATCATAGCCTATAAGCAGCAACATTTGATTTGTTATTTTGAATTATTTCAACGTTACAATTTTATTGCTTGTCTGTTAAAACGTGTATATGATAACGCAATCTGTGTTCTTTTATTTTGTGTGTTTTTGGAAAATATAATTTCAATTAATGTTCCGTCATAAATGTTGTAACTAAAACCTTGTGTATCCCTCGTGTTTATCGTACGGCTCGTCCTCCCCCTACACGTTACCTGCAATTTGTTAACGTTTTCACTGTGCCTAAACGAGACGCTCTACTGTATACCCTACGATAAAAAGGACTACCGCACGCACATCAAGAAACAACGCCGTAGCTCTCAAAGCTAAGGGTTAACAATAATTAGTATTATGAAGGTGGCATATATCTGCTAGCTTTCTTACTACACATTTTGTGCATTCTGAAAGAATTTGGTTTATCAAGCTACCAGTTACATTCCTGTTTATATTAAATAATCAAATTCTTACAGTAGGACTTTATTCGATCTCTTTTGCCTCGCTCTACAGGTGCACACATGCTGACATACATCCGAACGTGTGCACGGACTCGCAAATTCAAATGTAACAGGTACTCATGTGAGGAAATAAAATAAAAAGAAAAGAAGGAAAGAAAAAAAGTAAGAATGAAAGAGTAATACTGTATAACAAGTACATAAAAGTAAACATATTCAATTTAATTTATAAGGTGTACCATATAACTAGACTGTATAAAGCTTTAAAAAATGTGAATGAAATAGCTGTATTACGAGTATGTATATAATTATATATATATATTATAATTGTTTCTAATATTATTATTCTATTTACAATTTTTAAGTTGGTTATTTAATGACGCTGTATCAACTGTTAAGTTATTTAGTGTCTACGGAATTGAAGATAACAAGATGGTACTTGCCGAGATGAAGCCGAGGATTCATTATAAATTACCCGAGATTCACCCTACAGTTGGGAAAACCTCGGAACAAATCCAACCAGATAATATGCTCAAGTGGGAATCGAATCCACGTCCGAGAACAGCTCCGGATCAGCAGACAAACGCCTCTGCCAACTGAGCTACGCCGGACGCTTTATTTACGAACTCGGTATTTAAAAGTGGCCTCAATGTTAAACCATAGTGATCGTTAAACCATACAGACTTTCCGTTGGGTCACTCACGCTTAATAAATGGTTTCAAGAAAAAGGATCCTTCCTACTTCCATCCGAAGTACAAGTGCTACAACAAAGGGTACTGGTGGTAATGGCTACCCTGCTTAGCCTGGAGCTTATCTGGATCAGTGAACTCTATACTAAACTGGAGGCACCACCGCAATGTTCTTTCCTGTCTGAAAGCGTGACTGTTTGTGAGGGTATTGCTCTCTCTTTCTAATTAATGTGTTTCAATGAGTCTTTCGTGAGGTTCATGTTGCACATGCGCAGTAAGCAATAAAAATACCGTTATTGTGTATGATAGCATTCACTGCAAGAGAGACAAGGACAACACTATGTTAGAAAGAGATAGCAATACGCTCAGGCGCTCAGCATTCGCATCACGCTTTTAAAGCATTGAGTTGTGCCTCCAGTTTAGTACAGAGCTCACTGATCTGTACTTAGAACATTCGCAGACGAGAATAGAAACAATTCTGCATATAATTAAAATTTACCCGAAACTTAAAGGTGTGGTGATATACTGAGTTGTTCATTTTATTTATATCTTGATCTTACAAAAGAAACAAACTAACAACAAAAATCGTTTGTAAAAGATATCGAATTCATCGTTATATTGCTGTTTCTTTTAATTTCAAATGAAAAGAATAGTTTATTAACATATTATATTTTGTGTGCAAAATTCTTTAATAAATTTTCTTGTAAATACTGAATATGAAGAAAACCGTCCAATATGTCAAAATATGTTTTTATGTGAAATAAAATTTAAAATATATACTCAGGTGACCATGTCCGAAACTTAAAACGCTATTAAGAATTTCTATTACAGTGCAAAATAAAATATTTATTTACCTAAAAATTCTAGCCCTAATAATAATTAATAAAAAATGTGAAATACTGGAAGAGAAAACGAGGATACTCCGGAAAAGCCTGTTCCATATATCGTCTCCGTACACCACTAATTATTCTTGAACTCGCCTGGGACTCAAGAAACGGGGTTCAGTAACTTGGAAAAGAGGGTTCAGTAACTTGGAAAAGAGATGTCAGGTATTCTTGAAAACGCACTGTATACAGGAGACGGGAACATAAATCCAAAAGCGCCATGTATCACTTTCTTTACGCCTTTTAGGAGCTATCAGAGAGCGCAGCGTATGTGCTAATCGAATTTCGCTGCTGGGGGAACAAAGAAACAATCTCATATCGCAGAGGCGTTGTTGCGAAACAGTGGTAAATCGATACGCATTACACAAGACAAATATCTTCATTCAGAAACGGAGAATAAAGTCAGAACCGACTTCCTAACGCGGAAGCTGCCTGGCCTTCAGAGAAAGAGCGAATTCGGCATGTGTTGAAATGTATCCTTTATGATACTAGCCCACCGTCCTTGAATTAACGCGGGCACGTGTTACGACGCCTTCCATGCGTGTAGAAACAGGTTGGGGTTAACATTAAGCAAATATCTCTCTGAGCCCAACAAATGTGTTCCAATTCATCATAACTCCAAGCCGTCCTCATTTGTGGCTTAAGTGTTTGCGTCTTTGGCAACAGTTCGTTCAAATACCGTTTCGAATACTGTGGCATACCGGTACGAAAGCGAATAGTTATCTATACAGTAGAACCTGATTATCCATCACCCTACAACAGACAACAGACTCAACTACACAAAATTTCTAGGACTTTTTATAGACTCCAGTTTAATATGGGATAAGCACATCGAATACATATGCATAAAGCTATCAAGAGTTTTATATTTGTTAAAGAAATTAACGACTTGCGTTTCTCAATAGTAATATGCGTTACAAGAGCGGCATGTTGAAGTTTTCATGTTCGAGGAAAAGTTTGAAAAAGCAAAACGTAGTTGAGCTTTTTTAATTTCCGAGAATTGAAAGAAAACATACCGCTCGTGTACCGTACATTATTTTGTGCGAAGATCGTTTATTACATACCTGAAAGAGGAATTTCTAATTAATTGCAATGAAATCTCCATCTTGGTTTCTGTTCAATGACGGCAAATTTGCAAAACAAAAATATCTATCTTCAACATTGTTGCTTTAAAATGTTTTCTGTGTTTACTATACTCCAGCAGGCCGTGATATACGTCTGTCTTTTTTTTTCCCCAGTCTATGATGAGTCTGGAATCTTGTTGATTTTTTGACAGCTTCCTTAATGTTACTTGCATCACGAATGCAGTAACTTTAGTGGAGTTGTAGAGTTTACTTAATTTTTGCAAATATTTAAAAACAATAATTAACAGTGCAATTTAGGTGAAATTGCAGTGGTAAGTTTCCAATTTATAATTATTACTATATTGAACGTCTCTAAAAATAATATGTTAAAAGCCTAAAGCAGTAAAATCAATATGTCACTTAAGCGGTAAGAAGAGGGAAATTGTTATGTGTGTTAGGTTGGGAATACTGAATGTGGAATTTTAGACTTTACGCGGATTGGTTTTGTGCGGAAACCAAGCAAATACGCACGATCTCGCACAAAATTATTTAAGATGTGCCTACTTTTCTTTCTTTCAGTCGATAATCCGATATGCCCTAATTTTCTGGGGAAATGGAACCAAAATTGGAAGCGTCTTGATTTTACAAAAGAAAGCCATTAGAATTTTATGTAAATCAAACTATCTGGAACATTGTTGGCCACTTTTCAGACAATCACGGATTGTAACAATCATAAATTTGTATGTATGTATGTATGTATATATATATATATATATATATATATATATATATGATCTAGTACTTTACATTCGACAAAATATCGACAATTACTCATTAGTGGCCAATATACATGATCATGAAATTAGAAATAGTGAACAAATTAATATTCCATATTGTAGATCACACAAGACCAACACAAACTTTTTAATTATGGGGATGAAATTATATAAATAAGCTCCTAAGTCAATATTATAAATTACCAATCAATAGCTTCAAAACTAGATTTTACAATTGGTTATTAAATAATCCTTTTTATTCTGTTGCTGAGTTTTTCAACACAAATTTGTATGAAATTGTATTTTAATAAATAAGTTTAATTGCAATTTAGTTAGTTTTCTTTAATTTAAAAGTTTCAAATTATTTCATGTTTTCATTGTATTATTTAAAATTTTACCGTTTCTTTTATTAGTGTTTTTTAAAATGTATTTATATGTTTTTCAATGTATTCTGACGAAGCCTAAAACTGTATGTCTAATGGCCAAATAAATTGAATTGAATATTAATCGATTGGCGGAGTATCCGACTGTCTCTCGCTTTTTTTTTCTGCAGAAACATATGAAGCACTACTTTACGTTATATTAGTACGTATTTTTTCTAGAGAGTGTTATTACATACCTTTACACTTACAGAGTTTGGTTTATTCAACTTCTATATAAAAATAAATGTACTCCACAATGTCAAAAGAAAACGTGTTGTGCTAAGTATCGACAAAAATGCAAATAATTGAGCAGTTTGGAAAAAGAGAAACTGTGGCTCATCTTGCACAAGAATACGAGATTGATGTTACAACTATGCGCAATTTAATAAAAGAATCAAGGATAAAGTGTATAAAGTATGTAAATCGACAATATGAGACCTCTACTATTGCTATCTTCTTGCTGACGGCCATTGCAAGGAGTTTTTTTTTTTGCCCCTTGACAACCAGACTTGAATGAGTGAACTTCTGATCCGCTATCTTGCATGTTAAACATAAAACCACAGAGAAAATTACGACAGTAAAAGTATTATTCCCTTAATTTACGAAAATATGTTATGACATGGATTATCCGATTTTTTCGATTAACCGTTCAGTTCACCCCCTTCATTACCACGGATAATAGAGGTTCTACTGTATTTTATAGTTCATTTTGTTTTGTTGCGTACTTTGCTGTGTTAATTAGTGTCCTTACAGCATAAGTATTATCAGCATTATGATTTGTCAAGAACGTATGAAATCATGTCAAATTACAAACAAAGGAATTCACCAAGCATAGACGGAAAGAGAACCGTTTCCTTGGGGGGGGGGGGCAAACTAAACCATAGAATGCCCATATAACGGGGTTATGAAGGACATCATTTAACTCCTTCCTCCGTTATAGCTTGACCATAGTGCAGTATATCGGAATATGATCATTTACGCGTAATAAAGGTATTGTAAAATAAAGTAAAATTGTAACAAAATATAGTCTACAGACAATTTTACTTTTTTCTTTCCTCTTGTACGGAGAAGGGACTCGAAGGCTTGCACTGAGTCTGAGACTTATTGTGCTTACCACTCCTATTCTGTGAATGATTGGGTAGCCGAACGGACGTGTTCTTGTACACATACAGCACGCCGCACTGTGAATTTAACCCGGGCTATTGTCAGTGGCGTAGCGTCAATGTAAGCTAAAAAGCTCAGCTTCCCCAGTTAATAACTTCATAATAAACCTGCAGTTTATGAACAAAATTATGTATTAATTTTAATACAATTTATATTTACTCGTTAAATGTTGTGATGCGGCAGCTTAGGATGATTTGTGATGCAGCAGTAAACATGAAGCCTGCACACACCAGCTTCCAACCCCTCCACTGTTCTATAAGCAAACTGTTTTCTTTCACGCATTCTTCTGTGTAACCCACCCCGCAGATTTGCCATTCCTTTCTAACTAAACTACCTGGTCGCAAGGCAAGCAAGAAGCTAGCTTTCACATTGAAAACAGTTTAGTTTCCGAGTTATCCCTTTCGTGAGTTGTGTTCAGTTGAAGTGTTAGTGTGCATTTTGGCTGATATAATAAATAATGAGTGAAATAACAGTTCCTGACACTAATGTACTTGAATTTTTGAGGACAATTCCATTATCAAGACGACTTACGAACAAAAGTGTGATTTAAAAAGCAAACGACCGACTCCTTTGCTGTCAATAAAGGACACAACCAAAAGACAGACGCGTACTTTTCAACCATCATGGTACACGAGATACAAGTGGCTTACAGGGTGTGTGGTGAAGAACAAAATGTATTGTTATGTGTGTATTTGAAGCTTGCTTCGTATACATTGAGCCACTCTTCAGACTTTTGCAATCTATCTCTGCTAGTATCACAGTGTGTCATGCCGAAATACATCTTGCTATTCGCAACTTAGAAAATCTAAGAGAAGATATCTTCATTGAAAACTGCTTCGAGAAAAGTAAAAAGCTAAACAACAATTTGTCATATAATGAAAAACACCAAATATCTTTGAGAGCTGTAACTTATGAAATATTAGATTCTCAAATAGTTAAAATGAAATTGAGATTTGAAGACTTTCCCCGTCTTGAGTTTGTAGAATTAGTTCAGGAAAAAAAAAATCATGGACTACAGAACAAAATTTCCCTCTAATCTAGTGGCTGACTTGGTGAAACAGTATCCATTCTTTGATTCGGAAAAACTTGAAAATGAACTACACAACATTTATGCAGATGAGAAGAAACAGTTACCTCCTCAGGAACTCCTAAAATACTTTGTGACTACTGGACTGGATTCCATATATCAAGAAACGACTAAGTTATTAAGACTAATTCTAACTTTCCCTGCCACGACAGCAAGCAGCGAACGGAGTATGAGCACACTCAAAAGGATCAAAACATGTCTAAGAAACTCCATGTCCAATGATCGACTGTCGTGTATGAGTGCACTAGCCATTGAAAAAAAACTACTTAGTGAACTCTCTTCAGAATCCTCATTTCTGGAGTACGTTATTGACGTCTTCGCAGAGAAGAAAGAGCGGAGAATGGAGATCATCTACAGAAAGTTTTAAGATAAGGACATCTGATTTTGTAAAATCATGTAGCCAAAAATAATCTTCTGATAAAGATTTTAACGTTGATTGACGTAATTATACTAATACTGTATCTATTGACGGTTAATATTGTGATTTCTCTAAATATGACAGGGAGTGAGCTGATGTTAAATTATACATATTGTGCATATCTATTTGTTAGAGATATGTGTAAACCATGAAATCATATTTTACTATGTACCATTTGAGGTGATGCCTTACTAGCGTTACTTTTGAGGTTCTAACCAATCTTCAGACTGCTGACTTGACATTGACTACTATTTATTTTAAGACTACATTTTCGCAACATATATGAAAGACAACTTGAGTTAGCTTCCCCTGCTCAAAATTTCACGCTACGCCACTGGCTATTGTATGGATGATGATGTATGTGAATTAATGATGGCGAAATGAGTCCGAGGTCCAACACTAGTAATTACAAAGCAATTCTGCTTCAATTGGTTGAGAAAAACCAAAACAACCCCAACCAAGTATCTTGCCCCAACGAGGATTTGAACCTGGGCCCGCTTGTTTCATGGCCGATGTGCTAACCATTCCACCACAGCGGTGGACCAATTTTACATTTACTTTATCTGTATTTTTAAAAAAAGCAAGATATCGTATGAAATGTACATTTTAATTATTTTATTTAATCTCGTCTAAGTTACACATTATACTCGGATCACTTTTCCTGTTTCTGCATTGTTGTGCAGTATGTTATTCACATTTCTCCAAGTGGCGGCCTGAACACCTGCAGTTCTAACACATCAGTACAGGCTGTTACAAAAAAACATTACAGTGCTTCCATTCCTCAAGTGAGGTATAGAAATTCTTATATATTCAGAAATTTAAAATAAAAATATTATAGTCCAGACATATGGTCCGAAGACATTAATTCGTCAATTTAAGCACAGAAACTTAATCATAAACAAAAGCAAGAAAAAATCTTTTGAATTCAATATTTTCTAACGTTAATAGAAAAAAAAAAAAAAAGGAGTTCCGACAACTTTGGAGGGGGACGCTGCCCCCTCATGCTCCCCCGTAACTCCGCTTATGTCACCATGTAATAGCAATCAATTGAGTCCTTGCGCATAGATAGTCTTCGAGGAATGACATCGGAAAATAATGTTTTTTTTTATCAGGAAGACTTGCTGTCACAATAGCATGTACTTAATGGGTTTAAAAATGAGTTGTGTTTGACATGCGTTTTTTATATGGCGACTTTACACCATGCTAACTCTTTTTTTTTAAGAAAATGAACACATTTCGTCGTCTTGGAGGTTATTTTCCTTCCCATTTAATAATCAACATACAATAGCAAAGGAAACTTTTAATAGGGCCTTTGCAAAAAGGACCAAGGAAGAGACTAGTGGAGTGCTTTATGTGGAGTTGGGCTTTGTGTGGGGCAGAATTATGGACATTACAACCAAGTGAAGAGAAACTACTAGAAGCACTTGAAATGTGGATATGAAGAAGTATGGTGCGTGTTAAATGGACAGACAGAATAAGAGGTGAAGTTGTGCTAGAAAAAGTGGGTGATGAAAGAGTAATGCTGAACCCTATCAGGAACAGAAAAAGAAAGTGGTTGAATCACTGGCCAAGAAAAAACGGCGAGCCGAAAAAAACTGCTTAGCGAGGGATGCTCTGGAAGAAATGGTGAACGAGAAAAAAGTAAGATCATATGGGAAGACGAGAATAGCAGAAGAAGAAACAATGGAAAATGCTGGGTTTGAAATGAAGGATTTTCCTTTGGGCAGAAAACTATAAATGAATGAATACTTAGGCGACCGGGTATCTAAGCTGGTAGAGCAACGGGCTAAGGACTGAAAAGTCCTGAGCTCGATCCCGGATGGTGACGGAATTTTTCTCGTTGCCAGGACTTTCAAAACGGCCCCCGAGGTTCAATCAACCTCCTATCAAAGTAAGTACTGTGTCTTTCCTGGGGTTGAAAGGCGGTCGGAGTGGGTGTTGGCCATCACCTCATTTTAGTACCATGGCCAAGAAAGCATGGGGCTCTATACCACCCAAACGTCTTCATGGCGTATACAGGGGACACTTTTAGCTTACCTTCATTACATACTTAGTAGTATCGATAAATCTGGATATATATTTGGTCGTAGTCCCAATTAATGATCAACATAACATACTCAGTAAATCACCAGTTTCCTAAAAAAATGACCGCACGTTTTGGCAAAAAGTCATTGTGGCAGATTTTATCAACAAAATGACGCAAAATCAGGTATCCGAATAAGAATATCTGTCTGTAGAATACAGGAGACGAAACAAGTCCTTCGCGCAAGAGGTGCGCGAAGGAGGCCAGTTCAATAATCGCCGTGGGGAAAAGCATTTCTGAAGACGATCGTCTAAAATGCCACCATCTTCTGCCACGCGCATCTTACCCCTTAGCGGCCGTGAGCCGATGCAGACCGGAACACACTCCCGCACTGATTGGCTCCGCCCATTCTCATCATCGGCTCCACCCAAATGCGTCCACTTACTTTACAGATTTCAGGAACGGAGTGTAAGTACTTCGAGAAAACCTGCTCTACAGCACAAATATCTCAGAATCTGTCCAGTAGCAAAGATTTTGTTTCAAGCAAGCTTGATAACTACGGACAACAGCGAACTTTGGGCGAGCTGGCTTACTGTTATTATTAAGCTGAAAAAAGGATTTCATTTCTACGCTTTTACCAAAATACTAGCCGTTCTGTGGTGCAAGAAACACATAAGGGTAGAAACTATAGCGGAACAAGGGAGCAAGAAAAAATAATGAAAAAAAAAAGGAAGTAAAAGGATCTAAATATGAAAAAGAAGGTAAGACAGAGCTGAAGAAAGATTGGAAGAAAGAGAGAGAGAGCAGGGAGAAATAAAAAATAAGAAAACAAAAATAAGTAAACAAGAAAGAAGTGACGGAAGAAAGTAAAATAAAGAAGAGAGCAACAAGGGAAAATAAATTAAGGAAATCAAATCGAAGTGCAAAGAAAGGAAAATGAAATAAAAATGAAAATAAATCAACAGACAACAAAAATTAAAACGAAAGAGAGACAAAAGGAGACAAAGAAATGAACAAAAAAAAAAGTGGGGAAGGAAGACAGTAAGGTTTAATGACTAGCAATTACCCGTAAGTGCTTTTCTAAAACATTCCACGTGATCAAAATACATTTTTTCTATAGCACCCATGCCTACCCTAATGGTGTGCTCTACTTTACTACTGCAGTAAGCTATTCGAAACACTAACATCAACAGTAGCTACTTCTCATCTAATCTGCTCTCTACTGAAACTAGCTGCCCATTCCAGTGCTAAACTCAACAGACTCCACCTGATGGATGTAGTTATTAGTGTCATTAAATACCACTGACAAAAGGGGCGAGTTAATAACTGCCTAGCATGGCGATGTAATGTGGGGTTGATACAATGGATGTATTAATATTCAGAGCTATCGAACGAACAGAATTACATGGCAGGATTGGCTGGAAGTCATGCGCTATGTAGCTACCACGCATCGATCCCCAGACTCTAGATAAGACAGATTTGGACCCCGCTCCCAAGTATGCATATGTCATTGCCAAATACGTGACAAATGCAAACACAATGACAAGCAAGCAATTCAATATAGCTCAAGTAGTAATGCGTGTGACTATAAATCCAATGGGCCCAGGTTTAATAATTGACGGGAGAGAAGGGAAACATCAATCTTCCTTCTAGAGGATCTGGATGTTTGTGTTTGTTCTATGTTGTCTTAACGTTTTAAATATTTACATACAGTATTTCCCACAAATTGATACTTCAATGCCATATTCGGTCGTGTTACCGAGATTTAAAAATACAATGTAGTTTTGAATTGGTAGATGCTTCATTGAACAACCGATCAAAATTCAATGTGCCAACAAACACACTGTTGAGAAGTATTAAATTTATTGTTTAAATTTATTTCTTCCTACACTTGTAGGATTTTTCACTTTTTAGCTGTCGTCTATTTTCAGCTCTCTTATTCAAAACGTTTTTTTTTATTCTTCCTCTCCAAGTACCTCAAAAAGCTCATGTCAAGAGGTGACCATCCTACGATTCTTTAGGACCATCTCTCCTCTGACATTCTTCTGACATGTCCACATCATTTCTGAACTCTGGAATTTATAATATCAGCGAGCAGCTCGGTTTCTATACGAGATCCTCAGGCGTCTCTATAAATATTCCATCGAAAATAGTCCCATTTTGATCTCTTCGCTGGTCATTTGAAGTTCAGTAATCACGTTTATACTTTCAATAATCATACAGAACAGATTCTCTATTTTTTATATTAAAATACCATTTATTTCTTTGTATAATTACTATATCTCCTAAGTATGCAATTATGATATGGTTATTTTATATAAATTTTAAAACACTGATTATGGATATTAAGTGTAGAAGTTACTTACATTCACATACGGGGTTAAAATTTTTCATGTGTAACATGGAATATGAAATATTGGGACGAAAGCGTTTTTCCCTCTCTCCTATTGAAATGATAAGTATGCTCTGTATTAGTTTCCAGTTTTTGAACGATGGAAACAAGTTCGAGAAGCATTGTATTAGCCTCCAGTTTTGAACTGATGAAACATGTACAAGAAGCACTGTATTAGCTTCCAACTTTTGTACTGATGAAACAGGTATGAGAAGCACTACACTAGTGTCCCCTTTTTAAACAGACGAAACAGATATGAGAAGCTCCATATCACTTCCAGTTTTTGAACCAATGAAACAGGTATGAGAAGCTCTATACCAGTTCCTGTTTTTGAACCGATAAAACACATAAGAGAAGCACTAAACTAGTTTCCACGTTTTAAACCTACGAAAAAAAGTATGAGAAGCTCTGTATCAGTTCCAGTTTTTGAGCCGATAAAACAGGTATGAGAAATTATATCAGTTGCTGTTTTTGAATCGATGAAACACGTAAGAGAAGCACTACACTAGTTTCCACTTTTCAAACCTACGAAAAAGGTATGAGAAGCTCTATATCAGTTCCAGTTTTTGAACCGATGAAACACGTAAGAGAAGCACTACACTAGTTTCCACTTTTCAGACCTACGAAAAATGTATGAGAAGCTCTATATCAGTTCCAGCTTTTGAACCGATGAAACAGGTATGAGAAGCACTACACTAGTGTCCACTTTTTAAACCGACAGAACAGATATGAGAAGCTCTATATCAGTTCCAGTTTTTGAGCCGATGAAACAGGTATGAAAAGCACTACACTAGTTTCCAGTTTTTGAACCGATGAAACAGGTATCAGCTCTGTACTAGCTTCCAGCTTTTGAACTCACAAACAGATATGAGAGGCACTACACTAGTTTCCACTTTTTAAACAGAAGGAACAGGTCTGAGAAGCACTATATCAGTTCTAGTTTCTGAACCGATTAAACAGGTTCCAGAAGCACTATTAGCTTCCAGTTTTAGAAACAGGCTTGGGAAGCTCTGCACTATTTACAGTTTCTGAATCGACGCAACAGGTATCAAAAGTTCTCTACTAGTTCCCAGTTTTTTTTTCTAATAGACGAAACAGAGTGGATAAACTATATATTAGCGACGGAACAACTTTAAGAATTTTTATGGGCCTACTGGCTTCCAACCTGTAGTCAGATGAGACTGAAGTAGTTTTATACTATTTTTCAGTTTTTAAACCATAAAACAAGTTTGAAAAGATTTATACTAGTTTCCAGTTTTGAACTGACGAAATAGGAATCATTTTTATTGGCGATGGAAGAATGGATGAAAGGGTGGCGAATACAGCGTTGATACAGCGAAGAACTAGTTGTCACCGGGATTTCTCACATAAAACGCAACCTGTGAAGTGACATGATCTCCGAAGCTATTGTAGCAAATTTTACCTTCACAGACATCGCGAGTTATATACCCATTTGTGAACCGGCAATCAGTTCATGGATTGTTAAATAATTGCCACGATTATTGTAAAATTATAGTTTAACCTTTAATAGTCATAATATAAATAGCTATGCCGGTATAGATTAAGACTTCGAAAAAAAAAACTTTTGATATTCGCCACTATATGATAGCGCAACCTTCACTGGCCACAACAAGTTGATCCCGGGTTGGCAGATACAAAATCTGAAAACAAGTACAGAATTTTAAGGCAAGATAATTTAGAAATACGTTTTAATAGCCATGTTTCAAATTTATGACAGGCTTTTTTTTTTTTTTTGCATTCATACAGATAGACGAAGGCACAATATCTCCCCATTTTCTTACAAATTCGAAACAAATTCTAAGTCCTCGTTAAAATTTAAATCTGTCCTTTTTCATTGTAATGTTCTACTTTACCGTGGGTGAAGACCCGACTTTGTACCGACTCCATGTCATGAAGTATCACAGTGCGTCTATCTAATTCCGAGTTGAAGAGAAAAAGAGGATGCCACCGGTGAAAGGTCATAGTATAATACAAATAGTTAGTTAAAAATTATACATTTCGAGGAATTTACCTACACAAGACTCAAGACTGTAACATGGAGATTTAATACTGTCCACTGAGATGTGTCTGCAATTTATGCTGTCCGGCAAACCTGTCCGGATGTGAACCTTAGACTTTCGAAACCTGAGTCGGGAAGTCCCAAGTGATTCTGATGTTGCAGGTTCTCTCGCATATGTGCGAAGGCGGCGTTCCAGGAAACCGCGAGTGCTACAAGCCACAAGGACTTCATCTCCATGGAGATCTCGTTTTCTATGAAAGTATATCGTGATCTGGAGCACAAAAATTCCAAGGAATTATAGTATCCCAGTAAAGGAAAGTTTAGTCTTTGCTTGTGGTGCTACAAGAAACTATTCTTAAGGACGATTAAAAGAGATTCTCAAGAATATTGCATATTTTAATTGGTTTATTTTAGGACCCTTTATCAACTGCATGGTTATCTAGGGTCTGACTGAAATGAAGGTGAATTTGCCAGAGAAATGAGTCCAGGTCCAGCGCCGAAAGTTACCCAGCATTTGCTCTTAATGTGTTGAGGGAAAATCACCGAAAAACCTCAACCAGGTAAATTGTCCTAACCAGAATTTGAACTCGAGCTCGCTCGTTTCATACAATATTCAAGAAATAAATCCTTTATATTATATATTTTATGTTTTGTATAGGCCTAAGCGTTTTCATCGCACTTGCAGCATCATACATTTTTACCTCACTGGCTTCTAGAATTTTACAATTCATTTTGAAAGTGCTTCAGATAAGTCTTTGGATAATATCAATGAATGTTTTTAGTTTCAGTCAATGACTTATCATACAATATTCAAGGAATAAATCGCTTATACAGATCATAAAACATGTAATATAAAGGATTTATTCTTTCAATATTGTATGATAAGTCATTCATTCATTTATTTTATTCCATAGATCTTACATGAGCAATGAAGCTTTAAGATGTGGAACAAGTCAAAATGTTACAATATTACAATTACAATTTTTACAAATTTTTACAGTTTTGTAATTTAGTAATTTTCTACAATTTTTACAATTTTGTGCAATTTTTTACAATATTTTGGCGAGATGTAGTGAGATGAGGTGAAGTGCGAGGATTCGCAAAAATATTACCCGGCATTTGCCTTTTGGTTGGGGAAAACCTCGGAAAACCCAACCAGGTAATCAAATCAAGGGGGGGGGGTAATCAAATCAAAGGGGTTGATGCCGAGGACTCGCCATAGACCATCCGGCTTCAGTCCCATGGCTGTGGAAAACCTCGGAAGAAACCAAACACCAAAGGGGGATTCAACCCAAGCCCGAACGCAGCTCCGGATCAGCAGCCCAGCGAGTCTGCCGTCGAGCTACATCGATGGCTCTACTAACGGTCTTACTAATAAAAACTCTATATACAGACGTTTAACTGTCTTATACTAATACAATGAATAGCTTATTTATACGTCGTGTGTAAATTCCTTTCTAATAATCACTACATACGTCGCGTATAACAGTACAACTGTTACACAGCTACGTCATAGTTTCGTCATTACTTCGTTACGAAAGATAATAGAATATCTGAGGTCCTCTATTGCATCCGGTAGAGCGCTCTAGTGTGGCGTGTTAAGTATCGATAGTACAACTGGCTCTAATCGATTACCATACTATATTTTGGTCAAAGAGTACAAGCTACAGTAATATTATTCTGTGCTCTTGGTTTGTTCTTCTTTGGTTACTAGGCAACCATCATCATAAAATGACAGTCGATACGAACAGCTGTTAGAGGGGCGGCCATTTTTTCTCTATATACAACGCTTAAACAAGGGGTTTCATGTATATAACTACTGCAAAGCAATTCCCATTGTATAGTTACAGGCTGTTTATACGTCCATCGCTTCTGCATGGTTTATTAGTAAAGTTTTCTGTCTCAACTCTGCATAAGTCTAGTATAAAAGCTATACACGGTTTATTAGTAAGACTGTAAAAGTATACAATACATAGCCAATCAGGTTATTACATTTACAAACGCAAACGATCATTCATAAGTTGAGCTATATGTATAATACAAAACAAGCAAGTTAATTAAATTTAAGGCATAAACAATTCAACCAGTTGTGATATACAGGAATTGATAATACATATCATACAAACTACTTCAAATTACAAACACAAACAATTTATCAATAGAGCTATACAGATTACTATTCAATTTAAAGCATATACAATTCATCGGCCAAAACTATACAAACACAGGGACATCATTTTATTTTTACTTCAATTTTTATTGTACCTGAGTTTTTGTATGTACTTCACTCCCACCCCTTCTACTAATGAAGTTCCAACTGTCCTCCAGACAGAATCAAGGCCGCATATAGTAAAGAGCGCTGAGTTAGTGAGTATAGTACGTTCCAGAAATATGTTCGCATTTTCCAGCGACGAAAGAGCTTTCAATATTGAATCATATTTTCGCATAGGTACTGTCGTCCGTTTGCCTACGTCGCATTCCGATTTCTCCCACCTGCTTCTGCACGCCCCTCTGTAAAAGCTGGGATGTCTTAGCTCTTTTCTGAAAACATTAATTTCTGTTAGGAATTGGACGTTTACGTAATATTATACAACTGTTTAAAATAATTTAAATAAAAGGACCTCGTTAAGTAATTAACTGTCACGTGATTTCCTCCCTTTCTACGATCCTGCGGCATAACCACTTGGACGGACAGTAGATAGCATGTCTGAGTAAATTTATCTGTGCGGGTCGGGCAGAAGTGAAGATTGAATTTACAGTACGTAAGGTACTCTTTTATAGAGTAGGTACAGAATTATTTCAACATGAGTTACTAGTACGAAGGACGAAACTGGCTATTGGAATTAGATGCAATAGTCTATAGTGCGATAATATGCACAAAAGAACTGAAGCCTGTATAGAAATGAATGGCCACCATTTTCAAAAATGTGTTTAAATATCCATATTATGATTATTTTTCAATTTAACTTCATTCTCTAAATTGTACGCTAATGTGCTGTAGATAGTATAATATACACAGCATTATGAATACGTTCGCATGGATAACTCAGTTCGTGAGTAAAAACACTTATTGATAATACAGTACTGCATTTTGATTAAACAAAAACCTAATGAAAATTATCGAACTCAAAATCGCGATATTTCCTAGTTTACGTAAATGGATGAAGTACTTTTCTTCCCTCCTATACCTAGTAAAGTGATTTGTTTATGTTTTACGCCAGTATCATCGAACTCCAGCCGTGGAAGGGGGTAGCGAACGGTGTTTCCGGTATTCTAAAGGTATAGCCAGGTTAATATTAAAAATGTTAGTAAAAATAAAATGATGTCCCTGTATATACAATACAAAGCAAGCAGAAAAATTTAATTTACAAGCATACTTTCATTAAGCTATACAAATTTGTGCAATTAATATCAAGTAGATTAATTCAATTTATAATCATAAACAATTCATCAGTTGAGCTGATACTAAAAGGCTTTACTGAAGTTACGTAAAAATATTTAATTTTTTAACGCAAATGGATCAACGGTGTTTCGCTGTAGCTTGGTACCGGCTCATTCAATGAATCCAGAATTTATTCCTATCATGAGGAACTTAACGTTTCTTTTCCAAGTAACGAGATGTCGAATTCCACGTAACTTCCCGTAATACTAATTACTGTTTTATATCTCGGTAAAATACTATTTGTTTATTGAATATTCTCTCTTAACGGAAAAATCATACTTATGGCAATAATGGAATCTAAGTCAGGGCCTTCAATCTTACTAGAGAAGGTCGTCATCTCGACTCACGTGGTAGAGTGTGTGCTCTGTATCTGCAACGTGGTGTAAAACAAATGCCGACCAATGTGCGATATTCCGATAAACGAGTCCGTAGGAAGCAGTGACGACACAACTTGATAAGTAGTGTCCCCCCTCACCACCAACACACGAAGGGGGCGTGCTCCCCACGATAGCGGCGAAGGTATAAAAGCTGATTCAAACTATGATTATTACGCTCGTATTCAGTTCACACTCAGAAAATGAACAAACCAAAAATTAGTGTCTTAGGTGCAGAGAGTGATATTTCCAGATAGGCACGTCCACATCCATTATCGGCAGGTCCAAATGGACTGGTTAACGAAAAGGATTTCGTGACGAAGTAAAAGGGTATCAGGTTGCATTCGAAACGTAAAAAGTCAATTTTCTCTATACTGAGTCATTTCAGTTTTTTAATACACGTACGAAATGACCAACAATAAAATTCGAGCAGAATGACATTCTACAGTGAAGCGGGAATGAAGAGGACATTATCTTCTGGACATAAAAATTCTCATGCTATTTTTGTTTGAAGATCTATTTGGAAGATGACCGACTCATGTCAACCATATCTTTCAGTTATGGTGAACACTATTCCTTGTATTCCATTTTCGTTGCGAGAGTCTTTAAAGACTAAAAATGCAGACTTAGACGTAAACATGACGTTGGCATGAAAGCTAGGAACCACGCCATTAAATGCGATCATCTACAGTACTTCCATGCAGACGAAACCGCGATGACGTGAAATTACAAGCTTGGTAGCTCCAAATTTTTACGTATGTTACCTTAAAACACCGATCTCAACCAATCACAAGACAGACCTGACGCGGTAAAAGAAGATCGTCAAGGGAAACGAATCGAAAAAAAGACAATCACAACCAAAGTTACTTCGTTTTATGAAAATGGAACTTCATTAAACATCTCATACAGCGCTTACGAGTTACGAGAGAACTCTGCAAGAAAAGTGCAGCATATTATGGAGAAAGGCAAAGAAAAGCTGTGTAGGAAAACAGTTAAAGAGTGTGTGACATCACACACTTTATGTATTGCTTTACATTTTACTGTAGTGTATAGTGTATTTAGGCCTATGCCCTTTAAATGTACCATAATAAACGTGATTTCTTGTTATAAACGGAGCTTTAATGCACTTTCCACTGTTCTTTTAGGTTATTTCAGTTAATTTGGATTTTCGTTACACCGGTCAACTTATCCCCCCGAATTAGTCCGGATTAACGAGGTTTTACTGTAATTGTAAATTCTAGAATGTGTCCTGTAATAAGCTGATCAATCTCTTTTACTCTAATGATTGATATTCATGATATTTCATTGTTAAAACCAGGAAGGCCTACAGAATTAATATTGTACTTCTGTACATTATATTTCATAGAATACAGTTCAATATATGTGATTTTCTCACCTATGTGACACTGCATTCTCTTAAAGTCAGGATTTTTTTTTTGTTAATATTACTAAAGTTAAATTCTAACGTACCTTGTTTACATGTTTCGACCTATTTATGGGTCATCCTCAGAACTGGTCGTTGTTGGTCTTGGCGCCTCTTGTTTTGTTTCCTGTGAGGGTGTGTTCGTATGGTATAGTGTAGATTCAAAGAGTGTGTGTGTTCTGAAATTGAGTTGTGTGTCGAGAATTTCGTTGGGGTGTGTTTTCATGCGTCTGTATATTTCATATTGTTCTAGTGTGTTTAGTTTCTGGCTTTTTGGTTGGATGTGTAGTATTTCCATGTGAGGCGCTTGCCTGCCGATCTGGAGATGCACTCGGGCGCGGGTTCGATTCCCGCTTGGACTGATTACCTGGTTGGGTTTTTTCCGAGGTTTTCCCCAACCATAAGCCAAATGTCAGGTAATCTATGGCGAATCCTCGGCCTCATCTCGTCAAATATCATCTCGCTATCACCAAATCCATCAACGCTAATTAACTTCGTAGTTGATACAGCTTCGTTAAATGACCAAGTAAAAAAAAATAGGAGTACGTAATCTCCTAATAGGTGGCTTAGGGCGTCATTCACTAGACTGTATCGCTGTTTTGTTCAATGTTCGCGACTCGTGGAGTCGGACGAATCATCTCACCCTGCTATATTCTCTGGCACGATATTACAAGACGCTCGCTCGCTCCAAAGTGTCGCTTCTGATCCCGAATATCTTAGTTCCTCCACCACGAACAAAACAAACCCCTTGAGGAACCGGAAGGGGTTGGGGCGTCTCTTATCACCGCGACCTCGACGCTGCAGGCCGCTGCGTTCAGAAGAGCGACACTAAATATCATGTAAAAATTAAACCAATATTGATCGAGGGTTGCGAGAGCGGAAGCCGCCCCCGCGCCCGCCCCTTGATCGAGATGTCACGTAGCGAAGGGGGGTGCGGATATCAGACAGCGATTTGGATATTTTTATCGGTTACTCAAACAAGATAGGGAACGTAACAAATGACATGCAGCAGGGTTATTGAAAGCGCTCCGCTCCCTTTAAACAGATGTGCAGAGACGGATGCGAACCAAGCTAGCTCAGTTGGTATACTCCAGCATTCTTGTACTTCAGAAGTACAGTTTTCTTTAACTGATTAACAATGCAGGAGGGGACAACGTAAAACACAGTGGAGGAGAATAAGAACAGAAAAAAGGATAAAATGGGGAAGGTTAAGAAAGACAAAAATGTATATGGAACAAAGAGCCGATGAAAGGTAAGACAGAAAGGTAAGAATGATTTTTTTATGCTTATGTTGACTACGGTTAAATAAATTTACAATTTATTGTGAAATTTTGAGATAAATTGTACTAATATCAATATTATTTAATTATATTACAGTCGAAAGACTTACCATACAACTGTAATAATTAACATATAAACATTGTTATTACATCACATTATTTGGTTGTTAATGTTTTCGCCATTTCGGCATCAGACAACACAGTATTACGATATCAAATTGGAGTAAAGTCTTATATTGTTACACAAATACAACATATGATTAACCTACATATTTTAATATAAATTCAACAGAAGTTGTATAATTCAACATTAAAAATGTGTATAAAATAACAAATTGTGATTATTGTGTTCATCTTCTGTCAGTATGAACAATTTCAGTTCTAATAGTATATAAATCTAACCTATTTATAATACTGTATTATAATTAAAATACACTCAATTTACTTAAAAGTGAAGTTAAAAACAAGATTATATATCATTTGCAACCTTTGGTATAAATGATGTTCTATGTATATTGTATATTTTGTAACTTTCGTGGGAAATTTAATTTCGTGTTACGTTCGTTGTTATTTGCGTAACTTATTGTAATGCTACATACACAGACATACTGTATGTAGAATTCATCTTGTGCTTGCTACTAATTTTATGTTAAGTTATTTGTGCTGTAGAAGAATTGTTGAAATGGTGTGCCCTATTTTGTCAAAGTACAGACTTATTTGTGATGGTGGATAAAATAGAGCTATAGGCCTATTGCGTACCACCAGAATTTTGCATTTTTGAAACATTATATTCATTAAATACGCAATTGAAACTGAAATTATTAACTTTTGGATAAACTATTTTTACGTCCCTTTTTCCAGTCTTTAGGTCCTTTTAGAATATTTTAGGTCTTTTTAAGGGTATTTTTAGGCAATTTATACGTCTTCAACTTCCGAGCCCTAATCATAAGCCTGTGTTTTGCCAACCGACCTACCAAAGACGTAGGTTTCAATTATAATTTTATTTATCACATATTTTGTAAGAATAAACACTTTGGATAAAACTTTTAGAGACATCTTAGAGTAAATCACTATTATGTCTTTCTTTTTTTTTTTTTTTTTCAAATAACTTACACAATAAATATTTACAAAAAATATTACATAGTCCTAAACAATTCTTTTGCAATCTTAACGCAAGAACTAACTCTTAAGTTCTTCCTATAATTTTATTAGACACGAAAGTCTCTCAGCCAATGAACAAGATTATTGATACTCGCAATTTCATTATTCGTAATAATTGTAATATTATTCATTCAAAACTGTGACATGACGTAGAATTGTGATTGGCTTACATGTGACATCAGTCTGAGGAGAACAGCACACCTAACGTTCAGTATCGGGACCGAAAATCCGCTGTCTGCCCATGAATTTCATACTTGCAGGAGGCTGATATTTATAATCTCCGCTTTTACAGGATAAATAATATTTCAATGCACTCATGCAGTAAGATCTATAGTTTGGTTATAGATAATATTAATTTATTATTACAAAGCTTTTATGATAGTAGGAACAATTTCTTGCTGGTTATATTATGACTAAAATATGGGAGTTTCCATATATGACAATCAACAATGCATAATCTAAAAGGACAAATGAAAATCATATGATTAAAATGGCTACTACAAATCAACAGCGGGCACAATGTGTTCTTTGGTATGCTAAATTTGAGTGTGTTAAAAGAGTTCAAAGGGAATTTCAACGTGAGTAGTCTATGGTGTGCGTAATGTACCTAACTACGATTCCACAATGTTGTGGTATCGAACATTGGCAGAAACAGGTTCCGTGTTAAAAAAAATATGCAGGAGATTGCAGGCGAAACCCAGTACGAGAAGCAGCTATCTCTTCGCTTGGTCCCCAAATTCCCCAGATCTAATCCCTCCTGACTTATTCGTGTAGAGTTTTGTTAAAGACATTGTCTACTCACAGAAACCCAGAAACATTGATGATCTGAGAGTAAAAATTACTCAAGCTTTTCAACAAATCACCCCTCTTATGTTGGGATGAATTGCATCACAGTTATGAGTTGTGCAAGGTGCGCAATGGGGGCCATGTTGAGCTCTGAATTATCTCCCATTTTTCAGTGTTGTATGCACAATGTTTTACGGTGTTTTTATTTTGTCCATGCCCTGTAGTTGTTCGCATAGGAATTATCTAGCCGAATTTCACATGTGCAAAACAGTTTTAACCGGTAATTTAATTTCGCCTTTAAACTCGTGTTTCTTGCGATGAGATCATTATTTCTTATGCCAAGAAACATTCGTTGAACTCAAATTATCGCAAAGATATTACTCTTGATAATTTAGGATAAAAGGTTGCAGACGAACGTCAAGATAATTTCAGTTTTTCATTATTATAGAGATTGTACTAATAGGCTAAGAAGTAACATGAACTGCTGCCAGGAAGTCAAAAGGAGGATATTAATGGCAAAGGAAGGTTTTAATACAAAAAGGAGCATCTTGTGCGACCCTCTGGAAAATGAAGTAAGGAAGAGATAGTGAAGTACTTTGTGTGTAGTGTGGCATTGTATGGCGCAGAAACATGGACATTACGACGAAGTTAAGAGAAACGACTAGAAGCATTTGAAATGTAGATATGGAGAAGAATGAAACGTGTGAAATACACAGACAAAATAAGAAACGAAGCTGTGTTGGAAAGAGTGGGTGAAGAAAGAATGATGCTGAAACTGATCAGGAAGAGAAAAAGGAATTGGCTGGGTTACTTACTGCAAAGAAACAGCCTACTGAAGGATGCACTGGAAGGAATGGCAAACGGGAGAAAAATTCGGGGCAGAAAGATTGGATAAAGCTGGGTTTGCAGTGAAAGACCTGTTCTTGAGCAGAACAGTATGTATGAATGAATGAATTTTCATTTCATTTCATTTATTATATTCCCTAGATCTTACATTAGCAATGATGCTTCAAGATGTGGAACAAGTCAAAATTTTACAAGATTGCATTTACAATTTTTATAGTTTTACAATTTTGTAAATTTTTACAATGTTTTATAATATTTTGGCAAGATGTAGCGAGATGAGATGAGGCCCGAGGATTCGCCAAAAGATTACCTGGCATTTGCCTTATGTTTGGGGAAAAACTCGGGAAAAAACCCAACCAGGTAATCAGACCAAAGGGGATGAAATGAAGTGAGGCCGAGGACTCGCCATAAACCATCCAGAATGAATGAATGAATGAATGAATGAATGAATGAATGAATAGGTGCTGAAAACGTGCTTCCCATAAAAAAGTATCTAAATCGGTTTCTTTATAGCATCACAATACCTTCTCTCCATGCTTTGCATAGTGAGAAAGTAAAAAGTAAAAAAAAAAAAAAAAAAAAAAAGAAAAAAAAAGTTTGCGTGCTAAATGAAGAGTACATATTGTCTTTATAAATCACATCTAAATGAATTTTAGACATGTATTTAACATCTTTGTATACACAGTTTTAATTGCGGAAAAATAAAGTACAATTAATTAAATCTACACCACATTGTGTATTTATGAGAGATAATTTGTGGTTAAACAAAGAGGAATGTATGGCAAGCTCAATTGTGCTGAACGAAAAGAAAACCAGTGATACGAGAAATGAATTTTGCTCACTGGGAAGAGTCTGTTGCTTCAATACAATCAGCACCGTACTTCGCGCTGTAGATTTATAGCCGTGATGGCTGATAACGAGACAATGAAGTATTGAGTACAGTAATCGCAGCGTTGCCCGTGATACAAAACTCGTAAAATCTGGCCTTAGGATTATATCTGCTGTACCCATAAAATGTTTTCTATATCAATATAACGAGAGGAAATAACTTATAAATGGATAATCAAATCGCCGCGTGTTCTCTATAATCACAACATGTGTTTAATTGTATGCCAGTCGCGGTGAAAGCAACAGCCAATACACAACTCTAATGCTTCGTTTAAGCCGTGGTCGTTGGTTCAGAATCCGCGTAGGACCTGATTGTTCGTTGTCAATGTCTGTTTTGCATTACGGAACGGTGTCGTGTTAACTGGTCGTAAATGAGTAATGGAACGGAGAAAAATTCTCTCCGGCGCCGGGATTTGAACCCGGGTTTTCAGCTCTACGTGCTGATGCTTTATCCACTAAGCCACACCGGATACAACTCCGACGCCGGTTAGAATCGTCTCAGTAGAGTAATGGAGCTTAATCTGAGACGATTCTAACCGGCGTCGGAGTTGTATCCGGTGTGGCTTAGTGGATAAAGCATCAGCACGTAGAGCTGAAAACCCGGGTTCAAATCCCGGCGCCGGAGAGAATTTTTCTCCGTTCCATTACTCTTTCATCGTATGATGACGCAGAATATCTGCATGGAAATATCATATGTACTTCGGTACATTAAAATAATATATATGATATGCGTAAATGGTTTATTAATGGTATGCCTAATGTATGTCCAAAAATAATTATCACGGAATCCAAAATTTGAGTAAGGAAACAATATTAATTCCTTCCGACAAACGTGTTTAGTAATAGGGAAAAGTAGCCATCGATGAACCGTTGCTTTCAATGGAGCGTTGCCATATTCTTGGTCATTAACTGCGTATGTGTGAAACGTCACCTCAAGGCTTTCCCCTCGTGTATTGCCCGTGTCTCACGTTCTGAGCCGAGAGTTCCCTAGTGCTTATAACCACGCCTCTTAGGTCTGCTCGGACCGTCACGGCAGCTGCAGCGTGCGGGACGGCAGCATATTACATGTTCTGAAAACGTTATCTTATGTCATTGCAGAGGTCTTTACTATTTATAATACTGGATAGCCTACCCTAATCGTGGTTACCACTATCGCTATTATCTCTGATGGCGATTTCCGAAATGTATGTACACACTAGGCTACTCTTCGTTCAGTCTGAACAACTGCTGAATTACCATAGAGCAGCGTTCCTCAAAGAATGTTCCGGGGTTCCGTGAGCCCTATGTGATTTTAAATTTTAAACTCGAATAGAAACTGTAGTCTGCCACTGGTTAGTTACAGGAAATGTTTAGTTACAGGAATTGATGAGTAGGACATAATTTGTTTTGTGAGGAGATAGCCTATACGTTCGCTTGCCCATAGCTGATCTTGTTCCATAGCTGATGAAAGGAATCCTAAAAAGTCCGATGTGTTGAACGTAGGGTAGTAGGCACATGCGGTACCCAGTATTTCCCACTCTCTCCCTCTGCGTCTCGCCCCGCAAAGAAACAGCTCAGAAAGTGAGACATGGGCAGTATGTCACTCCTGAGTTGTCTTTGGTGGCGGCAGCAAACACGTAGGCTGAACAAGAAGCTCAGATACGTTTTTGTTATTTTTACTATAATTTTAAAGTAGCTTTAAATAGAGCACATTGGCTTAATGACATTAAGTTATGAAACGACATATATAGCTGGAAGCATTGTTCTGTCTGCTTCCTTTTTAGTTCTGTATTCATACATTTTGTATAACCTCTTCAGCGTTCTTAAAGTGTGATTAGAAAATGCGAAGTCGCTATGGATGGACCAGCTGGAGTTCCCATGAATAGACTGCATTTTAAAATGGATCATTCATGGAAACCAATTCCCTTCAGGAAGCACTCAAAATCAAGACCCCTGGTTTTGTTTCATGCATGAGGAAAACATAGAGGAAAATGTGATTTAGTGTATGTCTTGCAGGAAATAGGTAGGTACATGAAGATTGTGCAAATGTTAGGCGGAGTCAAATAATTATATAAATAATTTCATATGTACAATCACATTATGTTGCTGTCGTGTAATTTAAAGTTGTATGCTAACATTTTTTAACTACTGTATTAGCTAATTCGAAATAGCCTAGAATTTTAAAACATTGAAATGACAAGGACTGTTTTTTTCATGATTTTCAGTTTCAAAATACGATTATAATTGGATTAAAAGTAACTTCAACATCCATTAATTGAATCTATGTTTCTTCATTGTTATGATTTGTCATTTGTTGACATTATTTTGAGATAATTTTTAAATTTTTCTTTTGGTCCATTCTTGGGAACATGATGGTCCATTCATAAAACCCTGTCACCTTCACTGAATCAATAGCCGAATTTTAAAATCAGCTAATCTTTAAATAGATATAAATAGGATGTAGCCATGAAACTTCATTTTATTATTCCTTATTAGTAATGTAATTGTTCAAGCCTATGAACGGTATGTCAAGGCATTGCCTTTGTTAGACAAAATAAGAAATTGTTAGCTGGTCCATTGATGGCTACTTTCCCCTAATACACTATAAAGCCTTGGTTTTTCTAAACCGACGCATGCGAGGTGCGAGAATGGTTTCTATAGCTGTAAGGTGAGAGATCTTTGTTTTTCTATTATTAAGAATGGTTTTTAACTCAGATAATACCTTTACAGCTATTTTCGCATGAGAATATAATTATGGTATATTTCTTAACTTAATGACTTTACAACATACGAGTAGTCAGACTACACTGCTCGCCATCCAACGAAAAAAAAAAGAAAAGTGAAAGAAAATGGGACCACGTTTATTCGAGAATTGGGGCAGTGAATGGCTTTCATCTCACACCTTCTCACCCACATTTTTATAGTCAAAATGGAAATTTCTGCTTCTGTTTTGGAGATTCCTGAAAATAAAATATGTCGCCTGCTTAAGAAAATGCGAAAGTTTCAATTAATTTCTGTGGATACCTATCTCACTCTTAAAATCTCACCACCTTCATAACATGCTCGTACTAGATCAAAATCAATGCTGTAAAGCTAGGAGTTCTGTCACACATTTCAAGAATATTTGCTACATACTGAAGTACATATTTTTCAATATCAATATGTATAAAGGTTCGAGCTCTTTTTACGAGACAAAAACTACGATTCGAAATTGGGCATCTATTACTGTTTCAAAGAAATATTTGGTCCGATAAGTATAAATATTATAAAATGAATGTATATAAGTTATAGCCTATTTGTTTATTTCATTCAAATTACTTATCTTTCTTTATAAACCATCAATCCATTAAATTATCACATAAAAATGGAATATATTACAAGAGACGAAAGTTTACGCCATGAAATGGCATCATCAGGTCTCGTAATAATGGTTAACACACAATGAACACTTTCCAACACAACAGGAACACGTCAAAGATTGCAACACATTTAATTAACATGAACTTACACAGCTGATACTTTACAAATTCTTAAAACAGTTAATAATAACAAATACATAAATACTTACTTACGGGCTTTTAAGGAACCCGGAGGTTCGTTGCCGCCTTCACATAAGCCCGCTATTAGTCCCTATCCTAAGCAAGATTAATCCATTCTCTATATCATATCCCACTTCCCTCAAATCCATTTTAATATTATCTTTTCGTCTACGTCTCGGCCTCCCAACTAACACTCTATCCCTATGCATTTCTGGATTCGCCCACATGCCCTGCCCATCTCAAACGTCTGGATTTAATGTTCCTAATTATGTCAGGTGAAGAATACAATGCATGCAGTTCTGTGTTGTGTAACTTTCTTCATTCTCCTGTAACTTCATCCCTCTTAGCCCCAAATATTTTCCTAAGTACCTTATTCTCAAACACCATTACCCTATGTTCCTCTCTCAAAGTAAGAGTCCAAGTTTCACAACCATAAAGAACAACCGGTAATATAACTGTTTTATAAATTCTAACTTTAAGATTTTTTGACAGCAGACTGGATGATAAAAGCTTCTCAACCGAATAATAACAAATACATAAATACTACAGAGGAATATTACATAGCTAAATATTTCAACAATAATACACATCTAATTAACGAAGAATTTCCCAATGTAAAATAATCCCTTATACAAAATCGTAAGAAAATAAATCTCCGATGATCTAGTACATTTGCGAGGTAGTAAGTTTTCCTTATAGCTATCACTCTTTATAAAACTCAATCGTGTTGCTGCTAGGTTGCGGCCAGGTAGATGCTTCCCACGACAATTTTTATGTAAGTATTCATTTTACCATATCTGTAATACATCATGCATGTAGGCCTATGTTTCAGCTATTCAAACCTGCATTTTTCAAAATCTTCTCTTATTATGGTTGCAGGACTTTGCCTCTTATACCGTACAGCATGCAATAACACGAACGAGTTACGTAATACAGCATGTTCAACCAGATTGCAGTTCATGATTGCACACTATGGAAGATTCTCAAGATAATTACATTATACACTGTGTACTCTACCTCTAAGTAATTATTAGGGGGCGGATGTTGATGAAAAGTCATCTTCTTATTTTTCACATTAGGGCGATGCGTATTAATATAGAAATCCTTCCAATGTTAATATAAACGTAAAAAAGTAATTTCTTATATTGCATTTTTTGCATTTTTGACGGTTTTGAACTAAAGGTAATTTTTTTACATTTTTTTGGTTATTTTTAATACTTTGAAGAAATTTAGATCATTTGGAATGCATTCTACTTTCTTCTTTACCGATAGGTCTGTTAAATCATTTTCTAACCAAATAGGTCAGTAGTAATTTCCTACTGAATAAGTGAACAACGGTAAAGTTTGAGTTTTATAATTTGGAACAGACTCTAAAGTCCATCCCTCATTCCACTGAAGGCTTTACTTCACACAACGGAAGTAATATTAAATGCTTGATAGCAGCTTAGTTTAAGTGAGGACTTTGACCGCTACTATTCTTTTGTCGGTACGAGGGTGTCTTTAGAATTTGTATTTGGAAGAGGGGAAACTTTCAATATGTCCTGGAGAGGACGCTGTGTCCTGGTACGGACACGGTAAGGAAGGGATGTCTACTGTAGTAGACAGTATTTTTAACACAAAGATTGCAAGAATGCACTCTGCGTCCACAATTTGTTTTGTCATTCACACTCCCTCATCTGGAAGATCTGGTAACAAAAGACAAGTGCGGAAGGAGGAGGAGACGGAGAATAAAGGCACTGACATGGATCACCCCTGATTGAAACACATTGTAAACCCTCATTAAAATCTATAGTTTTTCCTTAAACCCTTCATTCTGTTGCATGTTCTTTCCCTTTATCTTACCCAAATTCCAGGAAGATGCCTCCTCTCTTCGAGATTTGCAGGGCAGTCATTGAAACAGGGTAACTAATTTTTAAGAAGTTGTGGTGCGAGTACGGTGAACAATATTTAAATGTCATTTTCTTTTAATTTTATGTCATTTTACCATTAGCTTAAGGACATTTTAATGATCATTTTAAGTAGATTTTTAGGTCATCAACATCCGCCCCCTAGTTATTACATTTTGTAATTTAGAATCTGTTATTTCCTTCAAATTTTACTAATGTTACATATGTAACCTACATTTTTAATAACCATACATGTTACATTTTATCAACATTTTATTATTGTTTTATTAATTGTTATGTACATGTACATTTAAGGGTAGTATGTTAAATAACCAGATTTGGAAAGTGTTCATTGAGTGTTACCCATTATTACGAGACTTGGTGATGCCATTTCATGGCGAAAACGTTCGCCTCTTGTAAGTTCAACGATATATTCCATTTGGTCATAATTTAATGGCTTGAAGGTTTATAATAAAATATAAGGAATTTGACGGAAATAAACAAATATAGATACATTCATTTTATAATCTATTATTGTGTTTTCTACAGGAAATATGCGTGCGTGTCGAAGTCTGCGAGTTACTCGCCAGGAACTTCTAGACGAGTACATAATATTAACGGAAGTTGTTTAGACAATGTCCGTCAAGGATATCCTAACGGAACGAAAAGTGCAGCCGGGAGAAACTCCAAGAAGTTTGCAGTCCGAACCATCTGATTAACGTAACAGAAAACATGGCCTACAGCACGATTTTTCAATTCATTAGAACTCAGTGAAATTCTTTACTACCGATCGTACCCTAAAAGTGTACTCTTAACATAAACCGAACAGTACGACGCGGGGTAGTATTCTGGTTTCGTATTCAAGAAATTCGCGGGCTACATCCTTTGTAGTTTTAATAATAATAATAATTATTTATTTATTTAATCTGGCAGAGCTAAGGCCAGTAGGCCTTCTCTTCCGCCCAGCCAGGCTCTAATTCTAATTGCATACAATTGGTTACATAGTTATTACATTAATATCTAGACCATAAAACAACATGAAAGTAAATAATGAAAGTTGGATACGTAATGTTAGTATGACAATAATAAACAATGGTAAGAAATAGTGATAATAATAATAATAATAACAATAATAAGATAATTTAAATATTTATTCTGTGACATATATAACCATTAAACATTGAAAAACCTGAAAGAGCTATTAATGTTAACAAGAATTATTAGAAAAATATTTCCTTAGTCTATTCATACTAAGCAAACAACAATAACAACATAATCATCATCTTCCGAACAGTTACTGAAGGGAGAGCTTTACTGTGTTATTAAATTATACACTAAATCATAGAATAGCCTATAAAAGTTCACCGTGTTGGAAAACGTTTATCTTCGTATTTTTTTCTCTTACTTTACTCTATTACCATTCCGCTACACACCACCCACAACAACAACAACAACCACCACAACCAAGATGATGATGTAAAGTAGCTGAAATTGCAATTATTTTTAAAAGAGGAACGTAGACAACATAAAGATAAGTTTTAGTGTTGTATTGGAAAAAGTATTTTTAATGGCGGATACTTAATTTCGCGTCTCCAATTATAAGCGACTTGAAAAGTTCTTTTTGCTTACTTACTTACTTACTTCCGGCTTATAAGGAACCCGGAGGTTCATTGCCGCCCTCACATAAGCCTGCCATAGGTCCCTATCCTGAACAAGATTAATCCAATCTTTACAATCATAGGAAAGCCCAGGATAACGGAGAGGGTTTGGAATTGAACGGGTTACTTCAGCTGCTTGTCTATGCGGATCACGTGAATATGTTAGGAGAAAATCCACAAACGATTAGGAAAAACACGGAAATTTTACTTGAAGCAAGTAAAGAAATAGGTTTGGAAGTAAATCCCGAAAAGACAAAGTGTATGATTATATCTCGTGACGAGAATATTGTACGAAATGGAAATATAAAAATTGGAAATTTATCTTTTGGAGAGGTGGAAAAATTCAAATACCTGGGAGCAACAGCAACAAATATAAATGATACTAGGGAGGAAATTAAACACAGAATAAATATGGGGAAATGCCTGTTATTATTCGGTTGAGAAGCTTTTATCATCCAGTCTGCTGTCAAAAAATCTGGAAGTTAGAATTTATAAAACAGTTATATTACCGGTTGTTGTATATGGTTGTGAAACTTGGACTCTCACTTTGAGAGAGGAAAATAGGTTAAGGGTTTGAATAATTTCAAGGAAAAATTGTTCAAACCTGCTTTACAGGGAGCTACTACCTGAAAGCCAGATTTGCATAATAGGTTAAGGGTGTTTGAGAATAAGGTACTTAGGAAAATATTTGGGGCCAAGAGGGATGAAGTTACAGGAGAATGGAGAAAGTTACACAACTCAGAATTGCAAGCATTGTATTCATCTCACGTAATTAAGAACATTAAATCCAGACGTTTGAGATGGGCAGGCATGTAGCACATATGGGAGAATCCAGAAATGCATATAGAGGGTTATTTGGGAGGCCGGAGGGAAAAAGATCTTTGGGGAGGCCGAGACGTAGATGGGAAGATAATATTATAATGAATTTGAGGGAGGTGGGATATGATAGAGACTGGATTAATCTTGCTCAGGATTGGAACCAATGGCAAGCTTATGTGAGGGCGGCAATGAACCTCCGGGTTCCTTAAAAACCAGTAAGAAAGTAAGTAATCTTCACGAAGGACGCTCTTGAAGGGAAAAGGAGTATTCAATTTTGTTTAAAGGGGAAGAAATTACGCGAAAAAAATAAAATTCTGAAAAATATATCCTACAAATTTTGGGTAGGAATTATTCAAGGGTGGAAATTAGTAGGATATGTTTATTGTATTCTCAATCGTCTATTTTAAGTTGAGGTTGTGTGTGAACGTCCCTATAACCAACATCAAACCTCTTATGTTCAAATGTGATAACATCAGACAGAGTAACTGACATTCTCACAGCGAAAGGAGAGTCACAAAACATTTGATTCAATAAAGGCCTACTGAAGTTCGGTAACAGGCCGTGGCTATATTCAAATCGATTTTTTTTCCTACATCATAAAATCTGTTCATGATTAATGTAGCGGCTATCAGAATTTTTAAAAGGTATAATAATTATTATAGTAATCATCATGATCGTCAGCATCACCGCCCGCTCGCCCGCCCGGCAGTCCCCACCCACGAGGCGGCAGTACACTGTATTGATCTGCGTGGTAGCTGCATTGCTGGCTGCGTCCTACCCCTGCCAGGGCGCTCTCTGTCGCTTACCTATAGGATACCCATATATACCTGCTGTGGTCTATATTTAGAAGCGCACTCTCTCCACTGGGGCTCAAAAAGACTTGACCTACGTCTCCCAAGGAGTTCCCTTCTGTCGGGTGGTTACTTTGCACCCACATCACCGCCGACCGGCCACCCGAGCGACCGCAAACCCATCCATGTCTTACGCACATCAATAAACCACACCCATGTTTATTGGCGTGGTGTAGCAGCAGCGCTAGTAGGAGTAACTGTAGTGACAGTGGTACAACAGCAATCCTAGTACAGTAGAGCCCCGATTTTCCGTCACCCTATTAACCGATTGGTGGATTATCCGACTGTCTTTCTCTTGCGCTCTTTTTTTATGCTGCAGAAGAAAGTATGAAGTACTGCACATTTTATTAGTACGAAAATGTTTTTCTATAGAGTGTCTTTTACAAACTTTTATACAGTTCTGTCTACTCTTCGAGGGGCCTAAATTCTATGCAACGGAAAATAGTGCAAGTAATTGAGAGGTTTTAGAAAAGAGAAACTGTGGTTCATCTCGCATCAGAATACGAAATAGGAATTACAACTGTACACGATTTAATTAAAAACAAATATATAGTGTAATAAGTATGTAAATCTACAACATGAGACCTGTACTATTCCTATCTTTCCAAGACAGTCGTCATAAAGTGTTTCCTTGGCACTTAAAAACCAGTCATTGAAAACCATAGGCCTACTTAAATTAGTGAACGTCTGATCCACTACCTGGCATGTTAGTATTTTTTTAGTATGTATTTATTGAACCTGGTAGAGATAAGGCCGTCAGGCCTTCTCTGCCTCTCTACCAGGGGATTACAACTATAATATAAAGAATAAAATTACAATTAATATTAAATTTACAATTACATTACAATAAAAATTTAAGTACGGGAAGATTACCTGCTTAATGAAAGCTAGACATTTTATCATACAAGTTAAGAACAAAGAATATTTTTGTATTTACTGAATTACAAATTGAACCTAGAAAAAACAAAATTCTATAGTGATGAAATTACCATATATTGAAATATTTTGTGATAGATTAAGAGAATTATTTAAAATACAAGACCACGGACAAAAATTAGGAAACTGTATTATGCACTTAATTTATGAAAATATTGTATGGTTCGGATTATCCGATTTTTTCGATTAACCGTTCACTTCACACCCTTCATTACCACGGATAATAGAGGTTCTACTGTAATAATAGTGCAATAAATAACAGCAATACGTTAAGAGTAAATAAAAAGTGAAATATTAATAGTAACGTGTGAACACGATCGACTGGAGTAATAGTGGTACCAGAAGTCTTAGTAGTAATGTAATCAGAAATATTAGTAGTTGTGGTAATCGTAATACCTTACCAAGAGTGATATTCGCGGTAGTACATACCAGGATATTAGTACCAACAGTACCACAAACATTAGTATTGCCAGTATTACCAGTAATATTAATACCGACAGCAGTGCCAGGAATATTATTAATATCAGTAAAGTAGTGGCATACTATCAGAAATGTAAGTAATGACAGTAATGCCAGGAATGTAAGTAATATCAACAGTACCAGTAATGCAAATAGTGACAACAGTACCATGATGTAGGAAGTGACAATATACCAGGAATGTAAATAGTGACAATAAAAGTAAATTCAAGGACCTACAGCCCATGAAGGGCCAAGACCGACCAGCCGGTTGCTGGCCTTACGTCCACATGCTGTAGCAGAGGTGGCCGATCGTCCAACCAGAATGGAGGTATCCTGTGGTTAGCACGATGATCCCCCAGCCGTTATAGCTGGTTTGCGAAACCGGATTTTCACTACCTATCGTATCTCCCCAAGTGCATCACGATGCTGGGTGGGCACCGGTCCCAAACACTGACCGAAATTTCATGAGAAAATTTCTTCCCTCACGAGGACTCAAACCAGTGCGCATTCCGTAACGCGAGTCCTAGGCGGGATGCCTTAGACTACGACGCCACGGCGTGGGGCAAATAGTGACAATAGTATCGGGAATTTAAAGTGACAGTACCAGGAATAAGTACTGGCAATATTTCTGGATTCGCCCATACGTGTTACATGCCCTGCGCATCTCAAACTCTGGGTTTAATGTTTCTAATTATGTCAGGTGAAGAATACAATGCGTGCAGTTCTGCGATGTGTAACTTTCTCCATTCTCGTGTAACGTCATCCCACTTAACCTCAAATATTTTCCTAAAAAAACTTATTCTCAAACACCCTTAATTTCTGTTCCTCTGTGAGAGTTCAAGTTTTACAACCATACAGAACAACAGGTAATATAACTGTTTTATAAATTCTAAACAGTAGTACTACTACTAGAGATATTAGCGTAGCAATGACAGAACTACCAGGAATTTGCACCCACAGTATTACCAGGAATATTAATAGTGAAGATATTACCAGTAATATTTAGTAATGACGGCAATGCCAGGAATACAAATAATGAAAACTAACGGAAATATTAGTACTGGTAACAGTACCGGAAATAGTATTAACACTGATTGTATGACCAGTGGTTTTAGTAGTGGCAGCAATTCCATGAGTATAAGTTGTGGCAGTAATACCACTAATATTATTGACAGCAGTACCAGAAATATTAGTATTATTAGTACCAGATATATTAATATCACCAGTATTACTAGTAATATCAGTAGTGGCAATACCCAAGAATATTAATACTAACGATATTGCTAGTAATATTATTGCAGTAGTACCAGAAATATCAGTGGTAACAGTAGAACTACTAGGAATTTTAGTACCATAGCCACTAATACTATCACTGTTCATATTGTCAATAATAATATTTCTGGTATTATTGTCATTACTAATATTATTAGTAATACAATCAGTGATAATATTTTTGGCTACTGCATCAGTCTGTATTAATCAGGTAATGGGGCAAAGGCAAATTTGAATTTCCCGGTCTCTGATACCCTGATAAAACTGATCTTTAACTCTTGGGGTGAATTTCAGTGAAGTCGAAAATGCCTAATTAGTCAAATCCACTGTCCTAACCTCCAGCTGGGGCCTACAAGGAATAAGGTAATGCAGGGCTCCTACAAAATACCTTTAAGTTCTATGAATCTGAAGTGCATGAAAAAAGCACCAATGGAAAGAGAAACTCAAAAAGTTTAGGTGTGGCAACATTGTTTTCCAAGTTAGTAACACTGCCTCATAACAGCGCAGTTCATTGTTGAGGCGAAATGACTGCCATAGAGGACAGAAAGCTTTATTTTCATGTGAACCAGTCGGTTATTAATGTGCAATGGCATTACCGAACAAAGTTTGGTGCAGATCCACCCAGTGGGCCTACAATCCATAAGTGGTACGCTGATTTTAAGGCAAGATTCTTCGCAAGCGGTTGCGATTTCATCCGTACCGACTACAGTTGCTGCAAGCCCTAAAACCAGAGGACAAAGTGCTACGAAGAAATTTTTGCATAAGTACGTAGACTTTAATTGAAAAAGATGATGAATTTATTCGTTGTTTTCTGGCGAAGCCACTTTCCAACTTTCTGGTAAGGTGAACAGACATAACCTCAGAATCCGGGGGTCGGAAAATCCGCATACCTACGTGGAACTTGACTATAGGCTTGATGTGTCCCATATTTTTTTTTATTTTAGTAGGTTATTTTACGACGCTTTATCAACAGCTTAGGTTATTTAGCGTCTGAATGAGATGAAGGTGATAATGCCGGTGAAATGAGTCCGGGGTCCAACACCGAAAGTTACCCAGCATTTGCTCATCTTGGGTTGAGGGAAAACCCCGGAAAAAACCTCAACCAGGTAACTTGCCCCGACCGGGAATCGAACCCGGGCCACCTGGTTTCGCGGCCAGACGCGCTGATCGTTACTCCACAGGTGTGGACATGCCATGTTACCAAGGGGGACACACATTGAACATATTTAAGGTAAGGAACTAAACTTTTTGAGTCTATCTTTCCATTGGTACTATTTCCATGCGCCTCAGAGTCATAGAACGTAAAATACATGTGTTCGAAACCGGAAAGATCTTTTATAGGGTCGGCATGGGTAGCTAGTCGATATAGCGCTGGTCTTCTGTGCTCGAGGTTGCGGGTTCGATCCCGGCCCAGGTCGATGGCATTTAAGTGTGTTTAAATGCGACAGGCTTAAGTCAGTAGATTTACTGGCATGTAAAAGAATTCCTGCGGGACAAAATTCCGGCACACCGGCGACGCTGATATAACCTCGGCAGTTGCGAGCGTCGTTAAATAAACTATATTTTAATTAATAAATTGGGGTGGAGTAGCATTATCTGTACTTAATCCATTAATTTTATTACACAGAAGATTAATAAAAATTTGTCTAACCAAAAATATGGATTACCCAACAAATTTAATTTATACAGATTTTGAAGTATTAGCTATTGAAGAAATATATAAATAAACTTACTACCACAGAAATCAAATAAAATATAAATCTAATCGACATGAATATCGTACTCGAAGACAAAAGTCTACTTTCCCATTAATTGAGCCTAAATGTCATACAAGTGCAGCTCTTAAACATGGGACTAGTTTCGGCCCAAGACTTTATAATAAAATTACAAACCATTTTCCAAATTTGAAATATTTTAAAATTGAAGCTTTAAAAAAATTATAAAATTATTCATGATATAATTATAATATTAACAAATGTGTATACTTTTTTACCTTTTATTTCTGTCGACTATATTCATGTTTTTATTGAATATCACTGCTTCTAATTGTCAATTTATATTAAATGTGTTTTTTTCTCTCTTTTTCTCTTTTTTTTTTTGTTCCTCTTGTGCGTTATTTATTGGTTTGAATTAATTAAGTTACTGACTGTATTTAGTAAACTGTCTTTGTAAATTTTATGTTATATTATTCGCTAAGACCACACCGTACACGAGCCTAGCTGTTACAGTGGTAGTGGCTAGAAACATTTTTGTTTTGTAATTTTAATTTGTACTCACTATCTAGCCAGCTAGTTAAATAAATTAAATTTCTTTCATAGGAACCCTGTATTTTAGTACAGTATTTAGAGTCCACTGTAATTGAAATCGTAAATGTATTAATTGTAACTGTAATTTTAATTGTATTCATATTATAGCTGTAATCCCTATGTAGAAGGAGAAAAGTCCTGATGGCCTTTTCTCTACCAGTTGAAATAAACACTAATCTGACATTCATGAAGATGTGGATGTCTGTAACATTAAATTATACTTAAAATTTACATTTAATTAAAAATAAGTTTGGGATCACTATGTTTATTATTATTATTATTATTATTATTATTATTATTATTATTATTATTATTATTATTATTATTGCGACAATTAAAGGTTGAAGACGGAAATTCTATATAGCTATACATATAGCTTACGTAATGTTAAAAAATTAATATACATTATAGGATTCTACAAGCAAGTTACAAAACCAGATACATGTTACGCCTGGATTCATTATACGCGTTAAAAAGGCGGTGATTCACTCACAGTATTTAACAAGCAGGATGGAAGGTAAACGAACTGAGAGCCGCGACGGCTGTACCTGTTACAATGCGCTCTCGTTCTCTCTCCTCCTGGCTCTCACCTCGAGTACCACGAAGATGGGCATCGAAATTGCCATCTGAACTGCAACAACAGCACAGATTTTCTCTCTCTCGCATTGCGGGACTACGCCCCCTTTCTCTTCGACAAACATTTGTGCTCTCGCCTGTGCTAGCGAGCTAGCTCTTCTCTTCCTACTTGGCTCCCTTTACTGTAATAACTGTTATTTTTGTCAGGAATTAGAGCTTCATTTCTGCTACACGTGATGCCCCCTGGCAGATCACGACGGACAGAAATTTCGCACACATCAATGGATTGGGATCCCCAGTGTTAAGATTGAATTTCAAGTTGAAGTACCCAGCCATCATTCGAGTCTTGACGGCATTTGTTTTCTTGGGCGGTGATGTTCTTATTGTTATTTCCATGGAAACGTTTTGCATTCTACTTTCTGAAGTTCACTTAAGGGGTTTGGTACAGCTTACAGCAGTAACATTTTGGAAATATTCAACATTTTTTTCCTCCATTATTGCATCTTGTACAATAATGAAAATTAGTATGTGTAAAACATTGTCCTCCTGCTATATGAAAAAAAAAAAAAAATATATATATATATATATATATATATTTACTATTTAAAAAATTATTTACATTTTTTTTCATAATTAAATTCACTATGACATTTTTTGTGTGAATTTATGCATGTTATATCTACAATATGATGCAAGACCACTTCTCTACCTTTGATAGATTGTCTGATAAAAAATAAGTTCATTATAAAAAATGGTCAAATATCAGTATTTTCTTCTAACACAATATAAAAGAAAATGTTATTTATTGAGGAATGTAGTTGAAAGGGCATGATATTGTAAACATGAGTTTCAGCAATAAAATAAAGAGAGAAAACATGAAAAAATTAAGTTTGTGAGTTATGAAGGAAACGCTTCGTCACTGCACGTGAACTACAACCAAATGAATTTTGGAAAAAAAAAAATATATATATATATATATATATATTTTTTTTTTTAACCGTGAATTTTTTTTCATATAGCAGAAGGACAGTGTTTTACACATATCAATTTTCATTATTGTACAAAATGTAGTAATGGAGGGAAAAAATGTTGAATATTTCCAAAAAAATTTACTGCTGTAAGCTGTACCTAAACCCGTAAGGAGGTACAACTAGCTTAAATACATGAAAACTACGTAAATTTCTTTTTTTAATATTTAAAATGTCCCTTACTGAATTAAGTTCAAAATTTACTAAGTTATTATTCACATTTTCATTTACAAGATCCACTCTACTTGGATTAGGTAATTCTTTTTGTCTATTTTAAATTTTCTAAATTTTGGGAATTTTTTTACAACTCATCAGTGTTTCTCTCCTAGCTCCTACCACAATTTTAAAAACCATTTTCGCTAAACTGGAGAATTTGTTACGGAGCTTTGAACCATGCCGTTACGGTTACGACCAAATTGAACTAAATACACAATGTCGCCAACATAAGGGCATGACGTTTGTCTGTGGCGTCGTTAGAAAGATAAATTTGTTTTTCTTTTTCTCTACCTCCTTCGTTCTGAACATATTAAGAGACAGCACCACTGTTAGCGACAAGATGTATTTGCGTAAATATTGCGAGTAGATTACGTGGCTCGCGACAGGAACAGTTATGCTGTGGCGCATGCGCGAACCTCTCATGTAGTGGCAACGTGATCATTACTTGAATTTATTTTCGTGTATACATTCCAGATTAAATCAAGAAGATCCCTTCTTCTTGCTCCGGTTACACATTTTGCATATTATACGAAGATTTGGTTTGTTTCGTTTAGGTTTTTATTATCCAAGTCCACTCATGCGCAGACAGCCAAGATGATCCTGTCAGTCATGGCGCTTATGATAGTTTTTGTTTCGTAATATTGATAAACAATAATATGATGAAAGCGGTGAATAATTTCATAGCCGCTAAAAGTTTTCTTTGTAAAAGACGGAAGTATTTTCTTCTAGACCACAAATAAAACTGCAACGCGGTCATAATTACATACTTAACGCTTTGGTGGACATTAACCGGAAATTTACTTTCCTCCATTTCAATGATATTCCCTGAAACATACCTTCCCTCCCCCCTTTATTTCGTTGTGATAACCTACTCTAAGATCTTACTACATTTGCATTTTCTTTTGGTGCCTTCAAAACACCGCCATTGTAATGCATAAACCTTGCACTTCACTAATGGAGAATTATTTAAGAATATAGTCGCGAATTTTACTACCACCATTTCGATTGTCTTTTGTTTGACACGGCTCGGTACTAGTGGCCAGTGAGCAACGTCGACTACCGACGTTGGTCTACCATGCGTATTATCCAGTTGTTCCAATATTTTAACTTCTGTCCGGCCAATTTCAAAAGATGTGGCAACAACGTGAATCAGTATCACTAAATTATTTGTAGTGTAAGTTATTATTATTATTATTATTATTATTATTATTATTATTATTATTATTACTTTTTCTGAAAATATCACTCAAATATTTTTATGTTTATGTTTTCTTCCTATTAATAATATAGGAAAAATATATTAATTCACATCGTAGATCGTGACATGTACAGTGACCATATCTTATAGTTTTGGAGTTATGAGGGAAATTGTTAAAAATGTTAAGTTTCGGAGAAAGAGCGACAAATGTGCAAACAAGCGGTGCTGTCTAATACTCTCCTGGTGCATATTTTTGGCCATAACTCAAACTAATAGAGATATTTAGAAAATTCTTTCACAGACAAAAAAAGACAAATTCTGTATTTCAGATTTTGAACCTGTTAAGCTGGATATACCCCCCTTAACTTTCTTCATTTCATTTTTTTTTCATTTCATTATTTTCTTCGATAGATCTTACATGAGCAATGAAGCTTTAAGATGTGGAACAAGTCAACATTTTACAATATTATAATTACAATGTTTACAAATTTTTATAGTTTCACAATTTAGTAATTTTCTACAATTTTTACAATTTTGTGCAGTTTTTTTACAAAATTTTGGCGAGATGTAGTGAGATGAGGTGAGGTCCGAGGATTTGCCAAAATATTACCCGGCATTTGCCTTTTGGTTTGGGGAAAACCTCGGAAAAACCCAACCAGGTAATCAAATCAAAGGGGTTGATGCCACGGACTCGCCATAGACCATCCGGCTTCAGTCCCACGTTTTACTCTATTATAAAAGAGATAGGGAGAGTTAAGTAAAATTTAAAGTTTTCACGGAATGGTGCATATTGTATCTCACAAGTGAAGACGTAAAAATACCGGAAGTAAAACAAAGCAAAGCTTTTTGCGATAGTTAGTGACTGAATTTGGTGACGATGTATTTTCCACAGATGGAAGTACTCGTATACTATTTTCTTTGTATTTTATTATTAAAATCTTAGTCATTTTTTTATTTTAATGTCATATTTTCATAAATTTAAGGTCATTTTATAGGCCATTTTTCTGTGATTGTTAGTTCATCAACTTCCGATCCCTATTCATGATTATTGTAACTGTAGCCTACATTGTTGACATTTAATATCCATCGTCCTGCATAATATACATGAAAGTTACCTTTTATTCGAATTTTATAGAAATCGACACTATCGATTTTCATCTTGATTTATGTTTCTTACACGGTACCCAGTTTCAAATGGAAAGTTTCCAGAGTGTTTAGTTTGAGAGAAATTCACAGTCGTTTATCCTCAAGGACCTTGAATTCATCACGACATCTTCCGCCGTGCCTCATCTGCAATCCGTCGTTACCCAAGTAAATCTGATACATTTCGTCTTCACTTTAGTTAGCCTATCTTGTGGATATTCACAAGTAGAGACAATTGTGGTCAGGTGATCGGCACGGCGCAAGGCCGTTTGAGACGATGCGTGGCAAACAAGACTAGAAGAGTAGTTGATATAGTGTCGTTAAATAACCAACTAAATAAACTAGACTAGGAACACAGACGCAATTCGTGAAGAGTGCAGATAAATTTCAACATCTCTGCCCGGAACCTAACCCGAGACATTTGAAATGTTAGCTACTCCTCAATGGAGAAATTGCTCGTATTTAACTGCGAAGTCAGACGTTTGGGAGTCAGATCAATAATCTAGGTACTATAGGTTGTCGAAAAAATATTTGTCAAAATACATCATCTCACACCATCCCCCAGAAATACTTCAAGAAATCCGTTCGGTCAAAGAAAGCTCTCAACCTCTCTTGGTTGGAATGCAAGGAGTTGGTTGCTCTGACGGCAATAAATCAAACGACTGTTTTTTTTTCTTTTTCTTTTCGAATTGTGTGAGTGGTAAGGGGAATCGATTATAGGATGTATCGTAAGTGTTGAAATAAATATGAATATAAAATAGAATGTCTTCTCCAAAGTTTGGTAGTAATAAATTATACAATTACTAACTTGTGTAACAATGAGAATGAATATGCAAATTGCAACGATGTCATCTTTTATGCCTTACCAAATTAAAAGAAGTTTCTATACCAATATCCAAAACTGTGAATATACATATATAGTGAACCGTAAGTAATGTCATTAACTCCAGGGGGCTATTCCTCGAGATATTTCAAACAAAAAAGTTTAATACAATTTCACCCCTTTCTGATTCCTTTTGGAGATAAAAATTGTGTTATATGAAACATTTCATGGCATGTTTTCAGAAAACCATTGATTTAATTTCCACCATGCTCAGCCAATTTAAGAGCGCAGTCTATTACGATAATAAATGATTGAAAGAATTTCAGTTTTGTCCTTCAAATGTATAGAAATTTGATCCGAACAAATGTAACGTTTCGTTATGAAAAGGAATTTTAAAATGTTACATTTGTTTGGATCAAATGTCTGCATATTTAAAGGACAAAAGTACAATTTTATTCTTTCAATAATTTATTATCATAATACATCGTTTTCTTAAATTGAACTGAGCATACTGGAAATTAAATCACTGACTTTCCAAAAACACGCTATGAAATGTTATGTGTGAAACAATTTTTATGGCGGAATTGCAGCCAAAATTAGCAAAATTTCATTAAACTTGTTCAAATTATCTGAAAGAAAACTCCCTGAAATTAATGACATTACTTACGGTTCACCCTGTACATTTTAACACCACGTAATGTGCTCTTATGCTGTAATTAATAAAAAATCAGCAACAAATTATAAAAATTATTTTTATGACTCTTACAATCTTCCTACAACCTTGACTAAATTCATAGGCCTAATTACATTTTTACGACACCTAACAAAATTTCAAAGAAAGCATGGCAGGTATCCTATGAAGGAAGAGTCAGCACGATGTCGAATTTCAGGACAACTCAGAATGAGAGAGTAACAATGGACAAACGCGTGGAATTCGATTCCGCGACAGTGGGTGTTTCCATGAATTTAAAGCTGTGCGCCTTAGTTGTATTCCGCCGACATCTAAATGACGCAAATATAATTTTATAATAAATTATTAGAAACAAGTTCTGTTCAACACTTCCTGAAGCGTATCAGCCAGAAGTATTCTCCTTTATGTTGTGTCCCCTCCCCCTCACCAACAAGTTTCATATAAACTAACATTACTTTTGCAGTAAATATTCTGGTTTTTCATGTACACATTTCCAGAATAGATTCGAAATGAATATGAACACAATTCGCTGGATACTTTAGGAGTAATAATGCATAAAGACAGCATATGGAAATCTACAGTAATTTATATGCAATAATTACAGTATTTTCCCTATGGAACGTCTAATAAGAAATAAATAAACTCCATCGACTCGACGTTACAAGGCTCTCAAACGGACAGAAGGGAAAACCTTACACGGAGAAAGTGAGAAATGCGAAATAAATAAAGAAATGAGGCAAGAAAAAAATTATATAAAAATAAACGAAATATAACGCGTCAGAAAAAGAGAAAATAAGATGGACAAAAACAGGGATACAGGCAGGTATTACACACACACACACACACACACACACACACACACACACACACACACACACACACACACACACAATATATATATATAATATATATACACACTACCGGTCAAAAGTTTTCGATCACCTATCACAACTATGGATTTCTGGTTAAAACTGGGATTTCGTTTTGAATATTCTATCATATCATAATGCTAGAGAGAGAAAATATTTATTTTATTGGTCTATTTAGTTTTTCCTATGTGTTTGTACATTGAAATAAAGTATATAGTTGTTTTCATAGGCTGATCGAATACTTTTGACCGGTAGTGTACATATATACATACACATTATACATATATATACATATACATATACTCTATATATACATATACATATACTCTATATATACATATACATATACTCTATATATATATATATATACATACAACCAGGAAACGGACGGACAGACAGACAGACAGACAGACAGACAGACAGACAGACAGACAGACAGACAGACAGACAGACAGACAGACAGATAGACAGACAGACAGACAGAGAGATAGATAGATAGATAGATAGATAGATAGATAGATAGATAGATAGATAGATAGATAGATAGATAGATAGATAGATAGATAGATAGATAGATAGATAGATAGATAGATAGATAGATAGATAGATGTAGAAATGAAAAATGATATAGAAGAAAAAAAGAAATGAGAAACTAAATGCTAACGCAAAATTATGATATGAGTTTCAAAAGTTGCATGAATCATAATATTTCCAATCAGGGAAAGCATTAATAGACCGGTAAGTGATCTTTCACCCTTCTGATCGATAAACATGAGTAGCTAGCATTTTAGAATTTCATTATATCATAAATAACATGGTATATTGGTATTTGTTAAATAAATAAAGAGGTAATCATAGTCAGTAAAGGGAGCAAGGTTCAAAGAAACGTTTTGCATAAGATAATGGGCCATGAAGCGCGGATAAACTAACACGAAATGAGATTGACGAGGCAGATCGCTTGCGGAAGCTGGGAACGGCCGGAAAAAATAGAAAGCGTTCATAATATAACAGCAAATAACAGCATAGAGTAGAATAGAAATGGAATACATTTATTAATAGTGTGGAGAAAACAAGATCCGTTACACAATAACAACAATAATAATAATAATAATAATAATAATAATAATAATAATAAAACAGAAAAGAACACTACGAAAACACAAATTCAACAGAGGATTATTTTCAATGGAGACTATATGCTACTTCGCATAGCTACTATTATGTACACAGGTGGAAAGCACGTTGAGTGTTCATCATATCTGTGCGCCTGAATCAACTCGGTTCCCATAAGGTGGACTTGTGTTAATTCACAAAACTTGTAGATAAATCTAAATATCTACTGATACGAAGAAACAATTAACAGATTAGAGTGTTGCAAAATACAGTAAATCAGATTAATATTACATGTGGTGAGTGTAGGAAGTGAATTGGAATAATTTTTCATTGAAACTTAACAAAGGGGTTACACACGTTAAAATATGTAGAGCCTATAAGTTCTTCTTCACAAATTTGTATACACTTGTCAATTGAAACCAACTTTATTCAAATTAAAATAATAAATAAATAAAACGTTGAAACTAGTATGCGCTCTTTTTAACAGTTTGTGCACTCCTGAGATTTGGAACCAGTTTTCATTGAAACTGAACAAATCAAGAAATAGACGTTATTGATGTCACGTTCAGCAACAGACTGTTGGCTCGATTCTTCGGTCTTCTTATTGGTTAACTTTAAAATGCAAATAGCTACAGAATTATTTTACATTTATACCTCTGTTTGCATTTCAAAATACAATCTTGAGAAATCTTGTGAAATTGCAACGTGCACGAAGAAGATGACTTTACTCTCTTTTTCTTTCTCACTACAGAAAATAGTATTATTATTATTATTATTATTATTATTTATTTATTTATCTTAACTGGCAGAGTTAGGGCCGAAAGGCCTTCTCTTCCACTCAATCAGCAAAAAATATACATACATATCAATGAACTTACAAGCTGTACAAAGAATACAACAATTTGATTTCGATAAAAGTTACGTGTATTCAAGAGTTACTTATGAATTAAACAGAAAAATACTATGAAATATTAATTAAACAATGAAATACAAACTGTGTAGCAGAATTAAACTAATATACATAGAATTTTAATAGGCCTATATTTCAAATAATGTTAGATAATAGGAAGAGATTTTTATGAGACAATTTTGAAAATACAGCGCTATCAGGATGCATGTCTAAAGAAAGAAGTTACCATATAGTCCAGGGCTGGGCACCGGGAGCGCATCCAGACTCTAAACGGGGATGCTTAATATTCATCCGTCACAGAATCAACGCTGCGCGGTGTTCGGCGGGGAAGAAAGAGGATGAAGAGAAATCATATGGCTCCCCGTGAGAGAGTAGAATCCGCTCTTGCTGCCCAGCCCTGATATAGTCAGTGACCATTTAAGTCAGTATAATTAGAGTGAATTACTAAGGAGGTTACCCTTTAAGCTATTTTTTTTTAATTTTATTGTCTTGCAGTCCCTAATACTTTGTGACAAATTCCATCGTCGCGAAGTCGAGACTGTAAAACAAGATGATGAATAACAAGATGTAATATGAAGAGGTATACTTAGCGTGCCACAGATAAGTGATCTGGTATTTACATCGTGGTTAGAGTATAGATAAGAGAAACGAGACGAAAGGTAATTTGATGTTGAGGTGTGCAGAATTCGAATACTGTGTCACTACAAAAAATAAATTTCCAGATTCTCGTGAAAATAAATACCTCATACCGGAAAATGGTTTTTGAGCATGGCTAGCACTATGGAATGAACAATGGTTCGAGACTTAATTGGGTAAGAAGTTTTCTCATAACATTTCGGCCAGTGTATGGGATAGGTGCCTAGACAGCATTGTAATGTTTTGCGAAACTACAGTAGGTAGCGAAATGCGGTTCTAAGAGCAAGTTGTAACGCCTGGGGAAACATCGTGCTAACCACATGTTACCCGCATAGTGCTTGGATGATCGTTCACCTCTGCTGAGGTATTTGGACATGAAACCAGTAGTCGGCTGGCAGGCCTTTATCCTCTATGGGCTGCCGTGCACACAATTCTTCACATGAAACATATTTAGTGAAAAATTAATAGGCCTATAATACATTTTAAGCCAAAACACAAAATGACGATCAATTCAAAATCGATTCTAACCCACACTCCTGTGTTTCGGAGGAATTACTAATTATTATGCAAATCTGGCTTTCAGATAGTAGCTCCCTGTAAAGCAGGTTTGAATAATTTCAAGGAAATATTGTTCCGGAGCCGGGTATGGATCCCGGGACCCTCCGCTTAGTGCACGAACGCTCTACCGACTGAGCTACTCCAGAAACCATACACGACACCGTCACAATTTCTCCTTTGTACCCACACAACTCAAGTGAGCTGACAAGACGCCAGACAGAACTCAACTATGAGTGCACACGAATACTGTGTGACTTTAATTGTGGCTTTCCTGATTTGGGTTTATCGTCTTTTTCCAAGTTCCTCCAGGCGAATACTGTGATAGTACCAATTTAAAGGAATACAACCCGACTCTTTCCCAATCCTCATGATCTCTTCATTATCACTTCATCTATCATCTCCCTGGGACAGGGCTGTCATCTGTCCGATGGAATGGCGCACTTGGCAAAGCTGTATCCAATGGGTACGTCGGTAAACTGCAATCTTGCGATAAAAACCCCAAAAAAAGAGTCAAATGTCTTAATTTTCTGAATTATAGAAACTTCTTCTGCGTATAATCCGGAGAGAGCTGTAGTCCGTCTTTTTACTTCGGTAGATTTAAATGGCTTCATTTAAGTATATCTCTGAATAACAGTTACGAGAAAGACTAAACATCAAGAGCAAATGCTGGGTAACTTTCGACGCTGGACTCTGGACTGATTTCACTAGCATCACCTTCATTTCACTTACAAGCAAACATTCTCAATTTCATGGAAAGACTTATTGGAACAAATACAGCAACTGTTCAGCTATTTTTCAACATATTCCCCATCGGAAATGAGACAATTTTCGTACCGTGGGATCAACAAAGAGCTGCAGACGGCTACAGGGATGAAAAAGTTGATCCCATGGCATGACAAATGTCTCAATTCCGGTGGGGAATATGTTGAAATATATCTCAACAATTGCTGTATCTGTTCTAACAAATCTTGCTACGGAATTCAATTTTCTTTCTGTAAACGGCCCCAGGGAAACTTACTTTCTGGAAGGCCCTCGTAATTGCGCTCGAGTGGCCAAAATTTGTGTAAGCACTTGTTTTGACATTATTAACATGGTGGAAGAAAAAAATTAACTTTTTATCTGCCCCCCCATGAGAATTTTTGCTTATCAGACGCTAGATAACTATCTCAGTTCATAAAGCGTATTAAATTAAATCAAAATACTAGAAATTGTAATATTCTTTACACAGAACAAAGGGTCTGAATTCGCGAGACATGAAACGTAAGCCTATAATGAGAAAATATGTGTCACTTTCGTAACACTCACTTTTGTTTTTTATAGTGACTTCAATTAGAATTCGTACTCAAACACAAGCCAATTGTGATATATCCTATTCAGAATGCTCATCAAAACACAAGCATCCTTTTGTTCGAAGGTAACATGATTTACTCGCGTTCGTGCTGGCGTCAACAGCTAAATAGCTGAAGTTGTAGAAATCGAGTCTGGTACACACTCCCACCAACCAGACCTTCTAAGCATAAAGCAGCTACTACCTTAACTGCAGAAATTATTTTTACATCACGAAATATATAATCCCGTACAAGATTTGATACTTACGCATTTCCGAAGGGATGTACTATATTGTCCTTGGTGGAAATCACGCGTCTTGCTGACCCTATGTTTGATGAAAAACAATCCTAGCACGAAATAGGCCTACTGATGACATTACTAAATAAACGTTTTACAGTGTATTACAGAATTTTATGCATTAGTTATATGTATTTGTATCAACATTTGTCATTCGTTGCAACTAGAGTGACGGAGTACCCGGCTATAAGTCCGGGGGGAAGGAGGAGGACTGATATTCTTTTTCCCAAAAAATTGGACCTAAAAAGTATCATAGAGGACAAAACAAACTAAAGACCAGAATTCTTAATTTCATATATTTCCAGATCACATATAGATTAATCATTCCTATGTTAAAATCGGTTGCACTTTGAAGAGAACAACCGCCACGATCGCCACTCGTCCGACGTAAACGAACACGAGATGGCAGTACAGTCGCTAGTGCAATTCAAATGGGAGTTAAGACGTGACTCCTTATGTAACAACTAGATGGCAGCATAGTAAACCTGACAAAAGTTGTTACCGCCAAAACCTATAACGCCGAGCAATCTGCGTATATATCATCTAGGATATATTCCTCCATTGGAGGATAATTTGTATTTCAATTAGATCATTTTACGACGCTTTAACAACTGCGAAGTTTATCTAGTATTTGAGTGAAATGAAGGTAATGTCAGCGAAATGAGTCCAGGGTCCAACGACGAAATTTACCCAGCATTTGCTCTTAACGGAAAAATCCTCAACTAGGTAACTTGTCCCAGCCATTATTGAATCCTAGCCCGCTCGTTCCACGGTCAGACATGCTAACCGTTACTCCACAGTAATGGGTAATTTGTCTCTCTTAAAGGAAGAGGCTTAAATTAATTCAGCAAAAAATATGAATCTAAATTAGAATTTGTATTATTTACATAACTGTTTTCATTGCAACTCTCAATGAGACAGATTTATTCAAAAGTCATGAAAGATTATTTTAATTTCAGTAAAATTCAATTATTTCACTATCGTTTTGTTAAAGAAATAAACAGCAATTCAATGTATTTTTGAGCGAGTTATTTCTTTCTGCAAATTCATAACAGTACATAATTGTTTCGACTCTCTGATCGGTCATTTGATTACCTTACAACAAAGTCTGTATAGTTATTTTATTTTAATAATTCGATTATTTCTCTCCCTCTTCCACAAAGCAGGCTTGAATAGCCTGTGCCAATCTCTAGTGCAGAGGTAAATACCTTTCAATTGGGTTATCAGTAATCATGTATGTATGTATGTATGTATGTATATCAAGATTAGGCTATTTAAATATAAATTTGTTATATATTCTTGGACCTAAATTACTACTATGATTAAATACAGTGTTGAATTTTGGTTCAAACAATCAGAATTCATACCTTTTGTTTCATAACTATGAGAATACAATTCAAAGTTATTTCGATTTTTATGTGTGAATTTTATTAATACAATATAATACATATGTCTTATTTTAAGAACCTTAAAGTCTAAAAACAATTTTGGAGATAGAAAATCAATAGATTTATGAAGACATATTTTAATTATTTTATTCCGTAATAAATAAAGTAGATTAAATTTGGTTTTAATTAAGCTACCCCATCCTATAATTTCATACATAATTACAGACTGAAATAATGTTAAGTATATTGTGCGTAATAAAGTTATTGACAAGTAATTCCTCAATAAAACAAAATAATATATATGAACACATATGAAGAACAGGAAAACCATATCAAGCTTCATTTGGAAAAGTGTTTTGCAAATAATGATTAAAATAAGGCTGAATATGATAGTGAAGAAGCCGGAGAAGAGAACATTGAAACTGCTGGAATCTTGGATACAGACAATGAGTAAGAAATATCAGAGGAAGAGGATGAGTCATTTTGTTGTGAAGAAAAATATTTTATAAAAAAATGTTTTTCCATAACTCCTTGATTATAAATACGTTAAAGCTCTTCTATTTGCTTATAGAGTGTCAGTCCACGGTACACAGGGTGCTAAAAAAAAGGGTCTAATATTTTAAGAGGTGATAGAACTCATCAAAACAAGAAAAAAAATTTGATAAACGTGTGCCCTGAAATTAATATCTTCCGAGATATTAGAACTTACTTCCTCATAGCAGATGCTCGATATGACTTCCATTCATCGAAAGTCATAACACACCCTTCTGCTCAACGTCTTAGGAAACCATAAAACCTTCCAAACACGCTTCGTTGGTCTCGGATGTGCTGACAGGCGTTGAAGATACGATCCTGTAGCGTTTGAACATCTTCAATGGGTTGCATACACTAAGGCCTTTAAGTGTCCCCATAACCAAAAGTCCAAGGGAGTATGATCTGGAGAAAGAACAGGCCATGGCACAGGACCTCCCTGACCAATCCATCGAAGATTGAATAGGTACCCGTATTAGATGTCGAACGACTCTTTTAATAGAAATGGGTTGATACTCCGTCATGCATAAACCACATTTATAGTCCTCCAGCAAGACAGGCAATTGGTTTGCTAAGATACTGAAAACAATTAATCTACGGGATAAAATGTGTGGCCTTTTTAACCTGCCATCAATACACGAATTTTAAAATACTTTTTCGTAAAAACTATTAATGTTTGTTAGGACTCATGCTTATTGGACTTTTTTGTTGTTGTGATGCGTACTATCACCCCGCAAAATATTGGACGTATTTTAACATCCTATATTAATTTTGCTTTTAAATAATAATTTTCCCTTTGCCCGTAATACCGTAAAGGCTGGTTCACAATAAACCGGAAACGAGAACCATAATGAAAACGAGAAGCAGAGGACGTGAATATGAAAATTTTTGATTCACAATAAACCGAGAACGTAGACGACTATGCATATCGGTATGTATGTCAGTAACGATATGTAAAGTCGATATTAACGCATTCTGATGTTATTTGTGTATAATTGACCAACAGCGTTCTCTCGTGAGTACAAGGCAGCCAACATAAACACAGGTTAACCAACTTCGAAATTTCAACTGAAACATTTCATTAGGTACGGTACTATAAATATGCCCATGCATCTTTATTATCACAACCTATTTTAAGTCTACCATAACGTAAAATAATTAGAGAAGAAACATTTGTAATAGAACAAAAATGAACACAACAGTAGTTATTGAATTGAAGCGTGAATATATAGTGCGTAAGACAACCAATACAGTAATAAAATATGATTCGCTTCCGATCGGCGTTCAAAGCCGCGTATTCTCCTTCATTTTCTCATCTTTATACGAGGCACGCCGCTTATCGTAAATGTGAGGATTTCAATATTAGAATCTCATCAAATAAAACTTGCTCCATGATGCACAGCACAGAACAAAATAATACATAGGTTATGTCACGGTCTTCTTGCTACAAAATATACGACGACAAAATAGCTTTTAGATGGCAATAGAATGAATCTAGTGGGCTGTGATCGGAAACGTGAACGCCGAAGTTGAAACTTGGCCAACTCTCCGTTCCCGATCTCGGGCTCCGGCAAGCTTTTCGTTAATTGTGAATGCTCACATTTAAATGTATACATTTTAACAATTTTACCGTTTTCGTTTTCGTTCCGATTCTCGTTTCCGGTTTATTGTGAACCAGCCTTAAGTGTGGGAAATCCTTATAATCAAGGAAAATTCCTAACGTTTGGCGCCTCTGTTGATGAATTCCTGTTTATTCTTTAGAAATCCTAAGTCGGCGAGACAAAATCTGGCGAGAGGAATGTTTACCAGCATGCAAACTTCTCCACGGTTTTTACGATAATTTTCGGTGTATGTTAGGTTGTTCGCGGAGAAAGTCTAACAAGAGCTTCCACCTGCTCCCCTCATCAGGCAGGTGTGACGGGACGGGAGAGAAGGTTGGCGCTGAGTGCGGGGCCCACAGCTCGGTGGAGATGTGAGAGAAATCAACTTAGAGCGCTCGCTTGCTCGCGAAGACGGTCGGGTCTGTAATTCATTAAAGCCTTCCCGCTATCGCCTCCCAGTGATTAAGTACCAAGACACAAGACTTGGGATGTCTCAACACTTCTGAGATTACACAAACCCGCGTGAAAGCATTCTTTAGCAGCTCGCTTCTGTTTCTATGGCAACTGCAATATTCACTCATTAGTTTACAAGCTGTCTTCAACTGTCAGAAAGATGGCAGACAAAGATTTGTTAGGCAATTTCCCCTTATTTATGCACAATGTTAATATTCAGGCGTGGTGTACGCAACGGCTATGGCGCAGGACTTTAACGTTTTCCTCCGAAGTATCGATGAATGTTTGTTTATTGTCAATGTGATACGATGAATAATTTCAAGGCAAAAACTGTTCCGGAACCGGGTATCGAGCCCGGGACCTTTGGCTGACGAATATTCCTCAAAAGTCAGATTTGTATAATACACGTCACTGTTCTGTAATAGAAAACCACAAGTTAAATCACACAGAAAAAGTGTGCACTCAATGCTGAGTCTTTGATTGAAGAATGGATTGAGAAAGTGTGGATTTGTTTCCCGTTATTTTATGCGAAGATGTTAAACCTTTCTGATCAGCAATTATTACGAGTACATGGGCAGGAACGTCGCAACGGGGAGGGTTAAACAGCCATTATTTTAAAGAAAAACGAAAGGAAAGTAACACGTTCTTGAGTTTCAATTCTCTCCATCACCATCATAATCATCATCATCATCATCATCATCATTATTATTATTATTATTATTATTATTATTATTATTATACAAACGTGAAAAAGACTTGTAGAGCGGTCGAGAACAAAATCAAATTAAACGTTATAATGAAACCTGAACGGAAATATATAAAAAAGAAAAAATATGTGTGTGTGTCTAATGTCTACCCACTTCACTTTGCGTGATTCCGGTTCCGCATACTGAGGACAGATGGCAGGACTGTGACCCATTTTCAAATTGCACACCACTTCGGTTGGCCACGGTATGCATAATATGTATCTTTGAAGAGTTATATCGTGTACTAGGGTGAGTATATGTTCAGTGTTCGTGTAGGTGTAGTGTAGGGAATGGGTGAGGATGATGATGATGGTGAGGAAGGGAGAAGGGAAAACCTGGTGTCGGCACGTAGCCTACTCCTGTCGAATAGCACCAAGGGGACCGTCAGGCTTAACGTTCCCATTCAAAGGACGAATCACTATCAACAGTGACATATGCCTTTCCTTCATATGCGTAGAGATTTTGGACTTAAGGGTTTAGGTACAGCTTACAGCAGTGATATTTTGGAAATATTCAACATTTTTTTCCTCCATTACTATATTTTGTACAATAATGAAAATTAGTATGTGTAAAACATTGTCCTTCTGCTATATGAAAAAAAATATTATCAAGGTTTAAAAAAATTATTTACATTTTTTTTTTCAAAATTCATTTCACTGTGCAGTGATGAGGCGTTTCCCACATAACTCAACATTCTGTAATGAAATTTTTTGTGTGCATTTATGCATGCCATATCTACAATAATGATGCAAGATCACTTCTCTACCTTTGATAGATTGTCTGATAAAAATAAATTCATGTAAAATGGTCAAATATTATTTATTAAGGAATGTAGTTAAAAGAGCATGATAATGTAAACATGAGTTTCAGCAATAAAATAAAAGAGAACATGGAAAAGTTAACAAGTTCATGAGTTATGAGGGAAACGCTTCATCACTGCACAGTGAACTACCACCATTATGAGTTTTGAAGAAATATATATATATAAATCATTTTTTTAATTGTAAAAATATTTTTTTCATATAGCAGAAGAACAGTGTTTTACACATACCAATTTTTATTATTTTACGATAAAGTAATGGAGGAAAAAGAAAAGTTGAATATTTCCAAAAGTTTACTGCTGTAAGCTGTATCTAACCCCTTAACCCAGGCATATTGGTGCACAATTTAGTGATTAGAAGTTGTACACCGCCATCTCTCCCAGTCCCGAGGTAGAAATTTTAAAGGAAAATTTCTGATCTCGCCGGAATCGAACATGGGTCGGCTGGTCTGGAGGCAGACAAACTATCACAGAGCTAATTAGACGGAGAAGAAAAAATATATATAAGAAAGAAGAAAAAAAAAAAGAGATACTCTTGAAAAACCACGATTGTCTCCGATAATTTGAAGGCGGTGTGTAAAAACACACACAGACATTGCATAGTTTGTGTCTTGCCTTACAAGATACGTTCTGTGCTGTAGAAGACCATGGAAACAGGTTTCGAAGGAGGGACAAGCAGACAGAGAAAACGAAGATAAAAACACGCGACCGAACAAAGTACTGAGGAATTACAAGTCTGAACGCTGTTACTGTCTATCGTCCGTCATATTGTTTCCTACGGTACCTAACTTCCATTGCGCAGGTAGAGACGTCATCAAGTAGAAAATTATACACGAGTATTACGACACAAAAGTCCGCGGACCGTGAACTTGCTGGGAACAGATATATTTAGCACTGTGAAGTCAGTTGAGTGGCAGCAGCGTAAAGAATACTCCATGAAAGATCTATCCACAGCCCACAAGTGAGGCAGCATGTACACACAAACGCGCAGTGTTAACTACTGTGTATTTTTATCCTTGATGACTACGAGTTTTATCTCAGCCATGGGCTTCAACAGTGTAATGGGGTGGAAAGTTTCTAACACGAGTATTTATGTAAAACTTATTAGTTGGGAACGGATTTCTAAGTGCTAAAAAAAAAGAGAGATTTAGGATTTTAATCTAATTTCAGACTTTCAAGAGTTTACAATTAATTTTAATTTTAGTAAATATTTCATTGTAGGTGGAATTTATGTACAGTAGTGGCAAAAAACCGGACCGATCCTTGTAGCTGATTTCAGAGCCTTGTTCACTCCAGAGCACGATAGACTGGTAACTAAGACTTTCGTGGTTCGAATCCTGCCTGGGAAGAAAACTTTTTTTTTTGTTCCTTATTCAAATTTATTCCCAATACTTTTCGATTGCAGCGATATTTTACTACTTAATCAACTTATTATTCCCAGAACATGAATTTTGCCAGCAATCGAAAAGTATTGGGAATAAATTTGAATAAGGAACGAAAAAAAAAGTTTCCTTCCCAGGCAGGATTCGAACCACGAAAGTCTTAGTTACCATTCTATCGTGCTCTGGAATGAACAAGGCTCTGAAATCAGCTACAAGGGTCTGTCCGGTTTTTTGCCACTACTTTACAAAGAATTAAGTGCTGGCAATGAATGCTACTGAACTGTAGACTCAAATTTTATCAGTGAAATAGACTGAGTGCTGATTGATCAGTTTCATTTCGGATAACGGGGGTTCAATGACGTGAAACTTATTATTCCCAGAACATGAATTTTACTAGTAATCGAAAAGTATTGGGAATAAATTTGAATAAGGAACAAAAAAAAAATTTCCTTCCCAAGCAGGATTCGAACCACGAAAGTCTTAGTTACCAGTCTATCGTGCTCTGGAATAAACTAGGCTCTGAAATCAGCTATAAGGGTCGGTTCGGTTTTTTTGCCACTACTTTACAAAGAATTAAGTGCAGGCAATGAATGCTACTGAACTGTAGATTCAAATTTTATCAGTGAAAGAGACTGACTGCTGATTGATCAGTTTCATTTCGCATAACGGGGGGTGCAACGACGTGAAAACTAATTTGTAAGCTCTCGCCTAACCTGAACAACCTACCACCCCTTCTATGCTAGAATGGACTTTTGGAGCTTCTGTTCCAGTAATTAGGTAAAATCTTCTCCATTTCCCTTCTAAGAGCAATATAGGACGAACTTGCCAGACTGGAAGAGATTTTTTTAAACATCATTTTTGTAGCTTTTTTTTCTTCACATTTTTGGTACCGGTATTTTTATTTTAAATATAGCGAAACACTAAAGAGGCGCACCATTCAGTCAATTACATTGTTCTTGTTACAAAAATTGGTATTTGTTTTTTAATCGCTTCCACTGCAATTATTATCAATGCTATTGTTACACTGTGCAACCAATATAACCCAGTACGCCTGTAACATCTGACGACGCCACCAATCAATTCAAACTTAATTACGTGTATCAATGTAATCAAATTCATTGCATTTAATATGTTCAGGTCCACACCTGTGGAGTAACGGTCAGCGCGTCTGGCCGCGAAACCAGGTGGCCCGGGTTCGAATCCCGGTCGGGGCAAGTTACCTGGTTGAGGTTTTTTCCGGGGTTTTCCCTCAACTCAATACGAGCAAATGCTGGGTAACTTTCGGTGCTGGACCCCGGACTCATTTCACCGGCATTATCACCTTCATTTCATTCAGACGCTAAATAACCTAGATGTTGATACAGCGTCGTAAAATAACCCAATATAATAATAATAATAATAATAATAATAATAATAATAATAATAAATATGTTCAGTCTTACAGACTTTCAAGGTAATTATTAAATATTAACATTCATAAAGAGTTACTTTCTAATACAAAGTACTCGTCGTTTATATTTAATGTATTTTATATTCTTCACATACAAAAAGTAATTAAACCTAGATTGTGACAGGGAATAAAGGATTTTATATAATAAATTATTTATATACATGACTTGTCAGTTCAACATGTTCTCAAAATAATATACCAATAAGTCAAATGTACAGGGGCATCATTTTATTTTTACTAACATTTCTAATATTAACCTGGCTATAGCTTTGGATTAACAATTGAGAACCGGAAATACCGTTTGCTACCCCTTTCCATGACTGGAGTTCGACGATACTGGCGTAAAATACAAACAAATCACTTTACTAGGTATAGCAGGGAAGAAAAACAGTTCATTTACGTAAACTAGGAAATATCGCAATTTTGAGTTTGATAATTTTCATTTGGTTTTTGTTTAATCAAAATACAGTACAGTATTAACAATAAGTGTTTTTACTCACGAACTGATGCGGACGTATTCATTATGCAGTGTATATTATACTGTCTATACAGCACACTGGCGTACAATATAAAGAATGAAGTTAAATTTAAAAATAATCATATGAATATTTAAACATATTTTTGAAAATGGTGGCCGTTCATTTCAATACAGGCTTCAGTTCTTTTGTGCATATTATCGTATTGTACCTAATTCCAATTACCAGTTACGTCCTTCGTACTAGTAACTCATGTTGAAATAATTCTGCGCCTATTCTATAAAAGAGTACCTTACGTACCGTAAATTCAATCTTCACTTCTGCCCGATCCGAAAAGATAAAATTACTCAGACATGCAATCTACTCTCCGTCCAAGTGGTTATGTCGCAGGGTTGTAGAACGGGGGGAAATCACGTGACAGTTAATTACTTAACGAGACCCTTTTATTTAAGTTATTTTAAACCGTTGCATAATATTAGTTAGACGCCCAATTTCTAACAAATTAATGTTCTCAGAAAAGAGCTAAGACAGCAGCCATTATCCTTTACAGAGGGACGAGCAAAAGCGGTTGGGGGGAAACCGGGATGCGACGTAGGCAAACGGACGACAGTACCTGTGCGAAAATATGATTCAAATTGAAAGTCCTTTCGTCATTCGGAAACGCGAACATATTTCTGGAATGTACTATACTCACTCAGTACTGTTTACTGTGACCGTAAGGCGACTCTGACTGCATATGCGGTCTCGGTTCTGTGTGGAGGAAGTGTGGAAGTTTACTAGTAGAAGGGGTGGGTGTGAAGTACATTAAAGAACTCGGGCACAATAAAAATTGAAGCAAAAATAAAATGATGTCCCTGTTATTACTTTCCGTATTATAAAAATACCTTTTGTGTGTAATCTGTAAACAAAAGTTTTGTCTCATTTGGCAATATATTAAATGATTTAATTTATATATGAATTTTGGGCAATAGTTCAAGAAGATAAATTAAAAACATATCGAAGTATACTCAACATCATTTCATTTAAACAGCAGCGCAATAGTCTTTCGTACTCAAAAATATATCGAAGTCGGATATCAAAAGTGAATTTTTTTTTATCTTTTTGAAAAAAATTCTCAAGCAGTAGCCTGTTTTTGAACAAGTTATAACGTCTTTCTTCCAAGTTCTTTTTATTGCAAATCGTATCTGCCGAAAAGTGGACAACTAAAAACGCCACAAACTCTTCAATAAATACATCAATAAACACTTGCAAAGCACCACTTCAGTTTCCAACAGATGCAATGATAAATGCCAGTACATTCATAAAACGGTGCTATTTCAATACACCACCTCCACATTCAAAACGTATCAGACATCTGGGTAAGACGTGGTCGGGTTCATTTGAATGCAATTCCAAGAATAGAAGCAAATCACTGTTATCATAGGACTTGTGCTACTTAACAAATCGATAAAGTGCAAATTCAGGGGATGAAGACGAGGATGCGCAGGGCATTAGAGGTTCTCCTGAGCTCAGAGCGCCAGTTTATTGTGGGTCACTGCCAGAGTCTTTGCCCAAGGTCGGATACACCACGAGGAAAACGACCATGAAACTGTGAAACCGACCGACAATCCTGAGAAACCAAAGACTCGCAACGTAGGCAGCGAATAAGTATTCATGTGATGGATTTTTGTTTGAGATGACTTTGCGAGCATTGCATTGGCATTGCTTCGTTACTACTCATACGTCCGTCCGCATGGAGCTGTTCCTACTCATAGAATACTGATGACAGTGTTGACTGGTGAATAGAATGCACTAAAAAAACAAAAATATGCATGTAACTATGCAGGAAAAACTGTTGAAATACATGCTAAAATTTTAATATATGCAGTAAATAATTATTTTATAGGTTTAATAATACGGCATAATTAAAAATAATTTAAAGTAATGTGTTGTTATTTAGTCAACTGCCCGAAGACAGGTCTGAACCTCACAAGTGATATCAAGAAGGCCCACTTATGAGGCAACTAAACCAGGAGATAATGGAGTAGGGTGACCAGTTCATTTCCCCCTCCACTGCATACATCGCCCACTAGCTACATATTACACTAGTCAGACTTCAGATGCATACAAACAATTGTTCTTCCTCTGACACATATCGAGTAATGTGTTAAGAAGCCATATTGCACAGAAGACGATTTTCCCATCAGCAGAGTCCGTATAGGCCAATTTCTATCTGATGCTTTTCCAATTCATGCGAGCTGAAGCATGGAGATGCACTATCACCTTTACTTTTTAACTTTGCTCTAGAATATGCCATTAGGAAAGTTCAGGATAACAGACAGGGTTTGGAATTGAAAGCTTCTTGTCTGTGCGTATCACGTGAATATGTTAGGAGAAAATCCACAAACCATTAGGGAAAACACGAAAATTTTATTTGAAGCAAGTAAGGCGATATGTTTGGAAGTAAATCCCAAAAAGACAAAGTATATGATTATGTCTCGTGACCAGAATATTGTACGAAATGGAAACATAAAAATTCAAGATTTATCTTTCGAAGAGGTGGAAAAATTCAAATATCTTGGAGCAACAGTAACAAATATAAAGGACACTCAGGAGGAAATTAAACGCAGAATAAATATGGGAAATGTCTGTTATTATTCGGTTGAGAAGCTTTTGTCATCTAGTCTGCTGTCAAAAAATCTGAAAGTTAGAATTTATAAAACAGTTATATTACCGGTTCTTCTGTATGGTTGTGAAACTTGGACTCTCACTTTGAGAGAGGAACAGAGGTTAAGTGTGTTTGAAATAAAGTGCTTAGGAAAATATTTGGGACTGAGATGGATTAAGTTACAGCAGAATGGACAATGTTGCACAATGCAGAACTGCATACATTGTATTCTTCACTTGACATAATTAGGAACATTAAATCCAGACGCTTGAGATGGGCAAGGCATGTATCACATATGGGTGAATTCATAAATGCATATAGAGTGTTAGTTTGGAGACCAGAGGGAAAAATACCTTTACGTAGGTAGAGACGTAGATGAGAGGATACTATTAAAATGGATTTGAAGGAGGTGGGATATGATGATAAAGATTGGATTAATCTTGCACAGGACAGAAACCGATGGCGGGCTTATGTGAGGGCGGCAATGAACCTTCGGGTTCCTTAAAAGTTATTTGTAAGTAAGTAAATCCATTTCTTCAATAAATCTTTTCTGCTGCTTTTTTCTTTCGGCATGTCTGTATGGTTGTGGAACTTGGACTCTCACTTTGAGAGAGGAACAGAGGTTAAGGATATTTGAGAATAAGGTGCTTAGGAAAATATTTGGGGCTAAGAGGGATGAAGTTACAGGAGAATGGGGAAAATTAAACAACGCATTGTATTCTTCACTGACATAATTAGTAACATTAAATCCAGACGTTTGAGATGGGCAGGGCATGTAGCACATATGGGTGACTCCAGAAAATACAGAAAGACTCTGACTCCCAAAAACTGCAGACTGTGTTTTTGAAATTCTTTATTAATGGAATGTGGGTGGTGAACTCTACGCATCACTACAATAACTTTGTTTATAATGCCCATAGCCTAATCTAAAAATATCGATTCTATTTTTGGCTGTGGCTCTCACAGGTGATCTAACAAGTATTTATTTTTGTATTCTTTGGCCAACACAGAATTCAGAATAAACAAGTCCGTGTAATGCAATCATGGAATCCGTGGGTATTTTCGGTTCGATAAATCGCTTGCAGGCAAATGAGGGTTTGTCACCCACACAATCAGACTGGGATAAAAATACTCTTCAAAATACACACTTCGCTTGCAGTGCTCTGGTCGGATATTTGCTCTGGTGGTGTAATCGCTGCTTGTGGCCAGCCTGTATTTGTATTGTAACACAAACTTAATAACTGTTGAATATAAAATCACATAAACCACATGCCAATTCCTGCTACGTGCATCCACTTCGCGATATTTGAATCTTTATACGTTTTCACACTCAATTAAATTACCTTCAAAAGTGGATAAGAGCGAAAAGTATACTCCATTTTCCGTTGGAAAATGAGATTAAAAAATCAAACACTGAAAGAGAATGGCTTAATATCACACCAGAGTCCCTATAGGGGAGCTTAAAAATCATATACCTCCACCACTCTGAATAGTTATGATGCGGTTTACCTGCACGACGTACAAAAGGAGGGACAGAAAGAGAGGGCTGCATTTACCTGCAAAAAAAGAGAGACGTGATATCAGTTATTATTTTACTGGGAACAGAATATATAATATAAAATAAAACAAACATCTCACCCGTTACAGTTTATATACCTTCAGCCATTATTTCCATTAAAATAACAGTTAAAACGTAAATCTCGAAAGAAAACAAATGAAAACGGACAAAAAGTCTACACTTAATGGTATAAAGATCGACGCTTCAGCCACTTTATGTACTTCGCCAAAAGTATACTTAACGGTCATATTCATTACACAGAATGTTACGTAAGTATGGAAACTTAATGGATGTAGAGCAGCGGTGACCAAAACTCGAGCTGCAGTGATTACATGCGACAGACAGCCTATGAATTAAGGAGACGGAGGAAAGGTACTTGGGATGAAAACTATAACCAGTGATGGTTCCTGTACTAACATCTTGATCAATCCCGCGGATAGAAATCTCAAGCTTTGCTGTATCAGTAATGTCACTGCTGTCATCAAGAGCCACTGAATAATATACGATTTTTCTTGTTTCTTTTTTTAACCTTCCTCTTGAATATAATCAGGAATTCTCTAAATTCTTCTCTTGATACTTGGTCGAAAAATTCGTAATTTTTCAAAATTAAAACTTCTTTTGGAAAAGTTATTTAAGGTATTTTAATCATTACTCTTTTGAGAAATTCTGTTCTAATAAAAGGCCTTAGAGGACGAGATATTTCAAATCTCATTAGGTAACTGACTTCCTTACATTTATTTCATGTCATCTTTCTCTTCCTGGCTATGATTTAAGACATGTCAATTCCTGGCGTTTAACAGTTCGTTGGCACATAATAATCAATCTGTTTTTCTACAATATTATTATTATTATTATTATTATTATTATTATTATTATTATTATTATTATTATTAAATGAATAACTAATAAATAGTTACCCTCGTCTAAAGATTAAGAAGATTAAAACTGAGATAAAACCTAATAATTTTATCGTTATAGGGAGGAGATTTAAAAATATCAATATTCATGCACGTACAGAAGAATTATAGAAACACATTGTTAGTGGCCAATAATAATAATAATAATAATAATAATAATAATAATAATAATACATTATTCAGCGTGACAATGTTTCTATATACTCCTAATTGAACCGTTGAGCAAAGTAAACATATTACATTTTGTTCGATAAAACAACAAAAAAGTTCTCATTTCTCGTTCTTTACGAAACCACCTCTTACTACTTGTTGAGACAGAGTTTGTAGAGCGACATGATACCGTCACTGCTTGCCTTCAGTACGTGAATGAAACACACAGCAATGTACTGGAAACTCCTCGTACCCGTTTGAATGTCTGTCATTACACGATGTAATCACGACACCGCTTTGGTCACCGCTGATGTAGAGGTTAAAATAATCCTGTTGCAATGAATTTCATTTGCAATCATGAACGGTTCATAATTTTACTTTTCTTTCGGCTGGAGCCATGCTAAAAATTCTTTATCGCCCGTTATGTGTGTATTTATTTACATTGCAAGCGGACAAGCACCCAGTGGCAGTGGTACACACAATATAAATAATACACAATAAAATTACAATACAATTAGAATACACAATACAATTATACACAATAATTACAATTAATAATGATATATAAAATAACCTAATTAATAAGTGAACCTAATTCTACATTACAACCTACATATATATATAGGCCTTAAGTAAGTTTCACATTGGTACTGATAATAATCTTTCACTTTACTCTCATCTCACTCACTGTACTAGCACTATGATACATTTCACTGGCACTTTAGAACACATTTTACTGACACAATATAACACATTTCACTGACACTATAGGACACATTTTATTGACAATAAATTATCACTGATCGAAACTATTCGCTGCACTGTAAAACCATAACTTCACTGACTCACCACGCTTCATTGATAGAACAGTTCAAATAACACAAACAATTACATCCTTATTCATACTTATAAAGAGAACTACATTTAAACTAAACATTTCTAATCTAAGACTCTCTCACAAGCTATTTTAAAATAATTTACAAGTCATACCAAGGGAGTAACTCGTCAGGCTAAGTAAATACACGTCACCTTAAAAAATAATGTCACCTTAATTTTTAATTTACACTTTATACACAAGTTTTTAAGTTATTCTTGAATCTCCTTAAGGAAGGACAGCCCACAAAGACCGCTGCAGGTAGGTCATTCCAATCATTAATAATAGTTATATTTAAAAATGACAATTTACCTACATAGATTTTCTGTTTCCTACATTTGATTTTAAAATCATGATCATTCAAAGGAGAGTTTCAAACCGTGAATCTTGAATTCAATGGCTAGCAAGTTAATTCCTCTATACCGAGAACGTGACAACTTCTGAACTCATGGAAATTTAATAAGTTACTCATATGCCACTTTTTCATAAGAGTTACAAATGCTGGAGAAGTGATTAAAACATGTGCTAGGTAAGTGATAAAATTGGTTGAAACACGGCCTTCTAACCGTTTTATTGGTCAAAAGTAGTATGACGTAGTAAAAGTGTAATAGTTGTAACCTTGGTTTAATGTGGATATGGAGAAGAAGCGTGTGAAATGGACAGACGAAATAAGAAATGAAGCTAGAGTGTATGAAGAAAGGATAATGCTAAAACTTATCAGGAAGAGAAAAAGAAACGGAAACTGCGTCCTGAAGGAAGGAACGGTGAACGGGAGAAAAGTTTGGGGCAGAATAAGATATCAGACGACAGACAACATTAAGCTATATGGATCGTATGCGGAGACTAAGAGAAAGGTGAAAACTGGGGAAGATTAGAGAATGATGGGTTTGCAGTGAAAGGCCTGTCCTTGGGCAGAAAACTATGAATGAATCTTGATTTTGCCGACAATGATCACCAAACCAGCTGATTCTGCACATTATCTGTTATGGTTGCCTATGGTTCAATCGCCAGTCAAGTGTAAAGGCTCATTCACAATGAAAATTAAACATAACGTAAGCGTTAAGAATATAAACGTTACGGTAAAATCAAAGTCATTCACGATGGGAACATAAACATAACCGCAAACATACTTGGTAACCATGGAAACATAACAACGACGCCATTTCCTCATATTCTGTCGTATACTTCAGCGCTCCACGATTGTGTTCTGTTTGCAAATCACGTAAGCATAAGCATGAAAGTTTGGAGTTTGCAAACTTCTGTGTTTATGTTACGGTTATGTTTAATTTTCATTGTGAATGGGCCTTTACAGTCAGTTTGTAACAGTCCCAAGGAGTATGACGTCTTCTTCTTTCATATCTTAAGACGAAGGTAATTTCAACTTTCGAAACATTATATAGGCCTACGCTGTGTTTTGTCAGCAACGGAAACAGTCCAATCGAAACTCTCTTCAATTAACTGGGTTTTGCAGAAACCTGCATCAAAGGGCAACGCCTCTCCTACAGTCTATCGACAGGTAGAAGGTGATATAACACTTCTTCCTGATACAAGAACCATTACATCTGTTAACAAGTGATGAAGATGATGAAGACAATGGCCGACCTTGACCTGTCCCAAGAGTCAATGCGCGAACCAATCAGTTCTCTCAGCACTGAACTCGTTTGTACACAGCAAGAATCAACACTCTCGGATAACCTTTTCATGAAATCATCAAATGCAAGGTACGCGAGGGGCGAGTTTCCATTCGTTGCTATTCAGTACAAAGTTCTGTTAGCAGAGGCAACGCAGACAGCTGCTTATTACAGCTAATAAATCAATTACATAACCATGGGGCGGACGTTTAACTCAAATAATAAACGGTGTACGTGCTTTCTCGCCACACATGTTACGCAGTAACTAATGCAACTGCAACTAGGATGTTTAAAACGGAAAATGTTTTGCAAAATTTAAACGCCTTTAAATTCAAACTTTATTTAACTGCCTGAGTTACATAATTCCATACTTATCATCTGATATATCAGTCTATGAACAAAGTAGGCCTACTTTCCAAATAGTCATTTACACACAAATTTTCTACACAGCACAATCGCTAAACCGATGTATTTACGTTCATGACTATATGACTGTATAAGCGGTCTTGGATCTGTGTGGAGGACGGTTGAGCTTCATTAGTAGAAGGAGTGGGAGTGAAGTACATTCAAAAACTCAGATACAATAAAAATTGAAGTAAAAATAAAATGATGTCCCTGTACATACATACATACATACATACATACATACAATTAATACATTATGTGTCTTCAATTGACAAAACCTACTGTTCTTAATAAATAAATTTAGTTATATTTATTTAGTATTAATAATATCTTATGTGAATTGTTTTAATTAATTCTACTGTTTCATTTAGTTTTATTTATATGTGTTTTTCAAATGTATCACATGTGACGAAGCCTATTTTGTATGTCTAATGGCCTAATAAATTGAATTGAATTGAATACGAAAGCATAAATTTAATGTCATGGATTAGATAAAGGATTATTCTTAATACAGAAAAATGAAAAACAATTTGTTTCATTTCAGGGTTCATATTTATAACTATTCATGCAATGTTTCTTTGTTCTCTCTGAAGATTTCAAAACAAATTTACGCTGTTAATTAACTGCACTGTACAAAATTATCAGACACTCAGAGACCATGAAACTTACATCCTTTTAGAATTCACGATCGCTATGATTTGAAGCTTGTGGAGCTGGAGAAGCATGCGGGTTGCTTTCGCAGGAGTTCCGACGCACGTTATTACTATCCTGAAAGGGGAGGGTGAACCCAAAGCGCTACGTCCATCGTACGCAAACCAGTACGCTAACTCCAGGCTAGACACATTCTTGCACACGCCAGTGAACTGTGCTGTGTAAGGCTCGCTGCGTATCTAGGTTTCACGCAGATATCCCCTCATATCTCTAGACCAGCTCTTTTGCAAAATTCCAAGCCTAAACGGGACTCGAACTCCTGACCGTCTGCGTAACAAGCTGATAGTCTAGCCACGCTAGTGTTTCTCAACCTGATGATGAGTATACCCCATTAACTGCTCGAGTAACGGTTAGCATGTCCGACCGTGAAACGTGCGGGCTGGGGTTCAAATCCTGGTTGGGACAAGTTACCTGGTTGAGTTTTTTTCCGAGGTTTTCCCTCAATCTATTAAGGACAAATGCCAGGTCATTTCGGCGATGGACACAGGACTCATTTCGTTGGCATTATCATCTTGATTTCGCTGAGACGCTAGACAACAATTGCAGATGATAAAGAGTCCTAAAGTAAATCAACTAAAAACTACTTTAGGTCTACCTAAGGGACAGCGGATCCCGACTAAGATTCACTGGTCTAGACCACACAGACGATAAACTTTCGAATATGTAAATAATAAGTATGATGAATCCAGCCATTCTAAGAAAATGGGATCCGAGCTATTTCAAATCGTTTTACACTATCTTCGAAAATCTGCTTACGAGCCTTTAATTTTATAGCTGTAATTCTTATTTGACTACGTTTCTTTAGAGAAATCGAAAAAAATGCACTGGGAATTAAATGCCCTAACAAAATTCTCTACCAGTCACACATCAAGATACTGTACTTTACATTCACTGCGACTAAAATAAAACTGAAGTAAGGAGAGGGAAAAATCGACAGATGAATTACTTTACCAGGCTGCATATTTTTACGTAAAACTACGTGAGTGTGATCACCTGTCGACAGGTGGATAGCTTTACTATACTGTATACCTTTACGTAGAACAAAATGTGGGTGCGATCACCTGTCGACAGGTTCATAGCTTTACTATGCTGTGTACTTTCACGTAGAACGTGTGGGTGCGATCACCTGTTGACAGGTTCATAGCTTTACTATACTGTGTACTTTCACGTAGAACAACATGTGGGTGCGATCACCTGTTGACAGGTTCATAGCTTTACTATACTCTATACTTTCACGTAGAACAACATGTGGGTGCGATCACCTGTTGACAGGTTCATAGCTTTACTATACTGTATCCTTTCACGTAGAACAACATGTGGGTGCGATCACCTGTTGACAGGTTCATAGCTTTACTATACTGTATCCTTTCACGTAGAACAACATGTGGGTGCGATCACCTGTTGACAGGTTCATAGCTTTACTATGCTGCGTACTTTCACGTAGAACAACATGTGGGTGCGATCACCTGCCGACAGGTTCATAGCTTTACTATGCTGTGTACTTTCACGTAGAACAACATGTGGGTGCGATCACCTGTCGACAGGTTCATAGCTTTACTATGCTGCGTACTTTCACGTAGAACAACATGTGGGTGCGATCACCTGTCGACAGGTTCATAGCTTTACTATGCTGCGTACTTTCACGTAGAACAACATGTGGGTGCGATCACCTGTCGACAGGTTCATAGCTATACTATGCTGTGTACTTTCACGTAGAACATGTGGGTGCGATCACCTGTCGACAGGTTCATAGCTTTACTATACTGTGTCCCTTTACGTAGAACAACATGTGGGTGCGATCACCTGTCGAAAGGTGCATAGCTTCACTATACTATTTACCTTTACGTAGAACAACATGTGGGTGCGATCACCTGTCGACAGGTTCATAGCTTTACTATACTGTATACCTTTACGTAGAACAACATGTGGGTGGGATCACCTGTCGACAGGTTCATCTTTACTATACTATGTACCTTTACGTAGAACAACATATGGGTGCGATCACCTGTCGACAGGTGCATATCTTTACTACGCTGCACATATTTATGTAGAAAGATTGACTAACAGCGCGCGGAACTAGGAGAACAGGGGGAACGCAAGGGGAACGAGGGAAATATAAAGAGAACAAGTGGGAGTTGCGTTTTTATGTGACAGTTAATTTCTAAGTTTAAATTTAAATTATGTTTTATTTAACGACGTTCGCAACTCCGAGGTTATATCAGCGTCGCCGGTGTGCTTTTACATGTCACTAAATCTAGTGACATGTCCCATTTAAGCACACTTAAATGCCATCGACCTGGACAGGGATCGAACCCGCAACCTCGGGCACAGAAGGCCATACAGACTGCGCCACCCAGGGCGACTAATTTCCAAGTTGCCCCACCACACCTAGTAAGGAGAAAAACTCTCTATTAAATAGCAACAGAAACAGCAGAAACGTTTTCTTAAGATAGAGAGTGCTATAATGGCATGTGCAAAGGAATCTACATAATTCCGCGTAATCAGAAGGCACAGATCACTACGTTACTTTGTTTGAATAGTATTAGACAAATAAATTTCAATCCAGCACAAAAAATGCGAATCTTTGAAAGATTGCACTTCTTTCTCGACATCGGTTCAACGCAATCCCATCGCTAGCGCCGTCACTGGGTCTCGAGTTTCATTTCGAACGTGGGATGCTGCAAGAGAACCAACGAAGTCAAATTTCTATTGTTCCACTCCCTTTTACTTATGCAGGATTTCACGGCGAAAGGTCTCGCCCGAATGACGTAATTTCCAGTACGAAGACCTTGGCTTTGCGAGATGAGCTGTGCAGTTGCATCTTCTCTCTTCGTCTGCCCATTTTCTCATCGTGTGAGATTACGCGCTGAATTTCAAGAGGTGTGGGTCTCGCCAGAAATACATATTAGTTTATCCAGGCGCACTTTCCTCAAGGCTATCCGAGATTTTACGTAACACTACTATCGAGAACACTGGAGGCTGCACCATATATTATCACCGATTGCCATAAATATTGAATAAGAATTCTTAATTTCAACAGCATGCTTTTAAGGATAGCTGTTTTTATTTCAAATTACCGCGTCTCCTTACTTTATACTCGAAGGGTGAAATCTAACCATTTTCCCTCTTTTACTATATATGCTAGTGGATCATAGTGATTTCTAGCTGTCAGGTTGAATTTTCTTTTTACCAACTTGTTTTCAATTTCTGTACTGACAAATACTACTGCTGAGTTACTCTGGGTTTTTGGAGTTCGTATCTACTAATCATTTCATATGGTCAAACAAAAGGTCACGTCTCACCAAGGGCGTTCGCAAGCGGGGGGGGGGGGAGGGAGTTACCGGGTTTGAATCCCCCTGAATTAAAGAGTATTTTTTTTATCTATAATCGTTTTCTCTTCTCTAATTTTTCACTGTCAGAGTAACAAAGTCTACATCGACATAAGGCACAGTCATCCTACCTCTCCTTCAATATATTCAATCATGCCAGTTTCACTCTTCATCCTTGGTGAAGTTCCATGTTTCATTAAATTTATTTAAATATATTTCGAGTATGTAACTTACTCTTTCTAGGGGTGCTAGAGTGTTTTATATAAAAAAATCAATATGTATTTTGTTCTAGCAATAAAGTATTATTATTATTATTATTATTATTATTATTATTATTATTATTATTATTATTATTATTATTACATTTGATTATTTCCATAAATTTTCCTATTATGTAAAATAAAGTGTCCTACTTAGCATATACTCATAAGTGTTGACAATATATGATTATTGTATAAGTGTAATAATGACACAAGCATTCTTTATTATACAAAATAAACATTGGATGGCTGTGAAAAAATTACGCTTGAAAGACTTTATAAGCATATTCATGAGTATGCTCTATTTAAAACACAGTATAGGCCTAGTTGGTAGGCTATTAATAAATATACCGTAAAATAATAATAACAAAAACTTAAACACCGATAATGTAAATTATAAAGAATTTCAATAATAGCATCCCCCTTGACGAAATTCTACGTACGCCATTGGTTCTCACGAGTCATAAAATGGTATTTTGTATGACAACATGAAATTCATTGGTTTGACAAGACTGTTTTCTGCATGTCTTCTAAAAGTCAATAAGTACACGTGCTACTCTAAGAATGAATGTTGTCTTTTTTTTTTTTGTCTTCGCTATAGAAACACATTAAATGAAATCTTAATTTCTTCGGAAAACGTATTATTTGTCTTTCTTGTGATAAATTTTATATTACTTTCATTAACATGTTTCAGCTTGCTATCGGCCATCTTCAGAACTGGTTGTTGCTGGTCTTGGCGCCTTTTGTTTTGTTTCCTGTGGGGGTGTGTTTGTGTAGTGTAATGTGGTGTCAAAGAGTGTGTGTGTGTTCTGAAATTGAGTTGTGTGTTGAGAATTTCATTTGGATGTGTTTTTGTGTACATTCTTTGACTCCACATTACACTACACAAACACACCTCCACGGGAAACAAAACAAAAGGCGCCAAAACCAATAGCTGGCTGAAACATGTTAACAAGGTAATATAAAATTTAACACAAGAAAGACAAATAATACGTTTTCCGAAGTGATATAGTGTTAAAAGTTGTGTAATCAAGATGTATATCTTAATTTCTATTCCCCATATACAAAGATGTCGTTTGTTGTATGTGCAATGTAATATTAAGACGTAGATTCAATGTAGCGTAGAGGACGCGGCATGGGTTTCAATCCCGGTTAAGGCAAAGATCTTAATATATTGCCAATGTTTTCCCTATTTCCTTAAATAGAGGCCCACAGTTACGGCATCTTAATTGTGTATTCTTCTACAGACTTGAGTCATGTGACAAAATCTTCTATTACCAACATAAAGGAACAAAATATCCAAGTACATCATGGAGAAAGTACTTAATTATTTAGAACTAAAGCTACCGTCATATTAAAACTACATAGTTAAAAATGGCGCCCGGACAGAAGAGAATACTTTTCTATCCTTTTCTTTGCCAGTTGTTATTTCTTCTGCGAACATTTACTTCCCGCGCTATTGCTATTAAGCAGTATCATTTTTCACCTGACTGTCACATAGACAAGATGGTTTACATTACAAAAATACTCTGAATCGGGAGAGCGTCATGCAGCTCTTGCCGAAACTGCAACACCTACACAGATGGCCACATGATTTACAGCACGTTGCCCGTAAGCGTGTGAGTACAAAATGCCAGTTAAGGTAACCATCAGTATCGCAGAGAATTCCGACTAGTTCTGCAACAACTATTAAGGTGACGAAAGAATACTGTACTGACGTCAGGAAAGGACTACAAATACAAAATTCATGAACACTGGATGTGTACACGAACCACTGATAATTATCTAAAATCTTATTTAAACAAAGAGCGTTTCCCATTATTAGCATGCTATTTTATCTCGTCTGGCGATAAAGTGGATGCACTTAATATGTACGTCAAAATTGTACCTGTGTTTTGTCTCGTATCTGAAGATAAGAGTCAATGTTGGTACTTGCAACGATTCAAGGTGTTTGAACAAGGGATTCCTGTTGACAGCTCCATGTCAATAAACTCTATGAGAGGTACATACATGAATAAAGAGAAGATTTAAACTATAATAATATTCAAGGCTCTTGTAGAGTACGAAGTACAAGTTACACATGTTTAAAACAAGACAAGGCGTATTCAGACACGCAAGACATCTGATGAAAAGTACGTCATGATTTTTAATACCTTCTAAGGCAGAGGTTCTTTCAAACTCTGTAACTAAATTAAAAAAAAAGCATCTAAATGTAAAAACACTCGAGGAAATTAAATTATTTAATTGACGTTCAATAATTTTAAAACAATGGAGCGATATTTAAAATGTGAAACGTACAGCAGAGTTCGTATAGGCCAGTTTCTGTCAGATGCGTTTCCAATTCACTGTGGGCTAAAGCAAGGAGATGCACTATCACCTTTAATTTTTAACTTTGCTCTAGAGTATGCTATTAGGAAAGTCCAGGAAAACAGAGAGGGTTTGGAATTGAACGGGTTACATCAGCTGCTTATCTATGCGGATGACGTGAATATGTTAGGAGAAAATCCACAAACGATTAGGGAAAACACGGGAATTTTACTTGAAGCAAGTAAAGAGATAGATTTGGAAGTAAATCCCGAAAAGACAAAGTATATGATTATGACGAGAATATTGTACGAAATGGAAATATAAAAATTGGAAATTTATCCTTTGAAGACGTGGAAAAATTCAAATACCTGGGAGCAACAGTAACAAATATAAATGATAGTAGGGAGGAAATTAAACACAGAATAAATATGGGAAATGCCTGTTATTATTCGGTTGAGAAGCTTTTATCATCCAGTCTGCTGTCAAAAAATCTTAAAGTTAGAATTTATAAAACAGTTATATTACCGGTTGTTCTTTATGGTTGTGAAATTTGGACTCTCACTTTGAGAAAGGAACATAGGTTAAGGGTATTTGAGAATAAGGTGCTTAGGAAAATATTTGGGGCTAAGAGGGATGAAGTTACAGGAGAATGGAGAAAATTGCACAACACAGAACTGCACGCATTGTATTCTTCACCTGACATTATTAGGAACATTAAATCCAGACGTTTGAGATGGGCATGTAGCATGTAGCACGTATGGACGAATCCAGAAATGCATATAGAGTGTTAGTTGGGAGGCCGGAGGGAAAAAGACCTTTGGGGAGACCGAGACGGAGATGGGAAGATAATATTAAAATGGATTTGAGTGAGGTGGGATATGATGACAGAGACTGGATTAATCTTGCTCAGCATAGGGATCAATGGCTGGCTTATGTGAGGGCGGCAATGAACCTCCGAGTTCCTTAAAAGCAAGCAAGTAAGTAAGTAACGTTTTCATTAATGTATGGTACAGCATAGTTGTACAAGTACTTAAAATCATAGGTATAGTCCGGATCAGCTTACTTAATACCCTAAGGGCGAAACCTAACCATTTTTCCCCCATTACTACATAAGCTAATGGATTATGGAGGCCGAGACGTATATGGTAGGATAATATTCAAATGGATCTGAGGGAGGTGGGATATGATAGTATGGACTGGATTAATCTTGCTCAGGATAGGAAGCGATGGTGGGCTTATGTGAGGTCGGCTATGAACCTTCGGATTCTCTAAAAACAACTGGTAAGTACTGCTACATTTTTTACCTCTAGAAAAACTGGGCAAACTGAATATAAAATAGATATCTCATCAGGCGATAATGTGTTTTTTTCTCAATAGTGATTAATGTGGAATTCCTCCAAAATAATTTTTCATCATCAATTAACATAGTTCTAATTTTCAGCCACTATAAAATGCGAAGTTACATACCAAGAAAAAAAAAACATCCATTATGCACAATAAGAATATATTCAATCTTTGATGTTACTATGACATTATAGTATATTTATATTGCTATTTAAAGACAGCAGTTTAAGGCGTTGCGAGGTTCGGAAGTCGAGCCTAGTTGCCCTCACGGACGGAGCGTTGAACTACCTGCCAACTACCGTAGTTCAACGTCCCAGCTCCCATCACGAGGCCACGTTGTGCAACCGGGATGACTGGCTGTTTGCACTTGACCTAGAGAAACAGCTGCGCCGCGCCGCGCCGCGCCGAGCGCCTGATAATTCCACTGACAATTCCCGCAGTCTCACTGTCAACAGAGCCTCTTGCACTGCAGGCCCTGGGCTCGATATCCCATTCTTAAAGCGCGACCATTTACAACTACATCTTCCTACTTTATTATTACAAAAGGAAGATAGAAAAAAGCTGTCATGATATAAAAACCTTCTTCCGAGATTCCGACAATGAATTCTTATGTAATGTCGCTTAACTTTGTTAATCGTTTATTGAACGGTGCTTTAACAACTGCGAAGTTATTTAGCATCGACAGCGAGGTAATCTGACAAGATGAGGCTGTGGATTACCCATGGGATTGCCTGAAATTCGGGACACATCAGTTATCACCAGGCTTCGAGACTTTGGACCCGATACAATAAGTTTACTGTGCTTGTACTATAGGTTGTTGACTCGCTGCAGGTAGTGAAAGGTAGATATGTGTTCAGGTAACAACGTTGCTATTTAGAACAGAGTACAGTAGTATGGGGAAACGCACACATATGGACATTCTGAAAGTAAATATACATTACACTATGGCAATGTCAAAAAATGTGAAAAGCATTTATTCTCCTGTCTTTTATAAGCATTTGTGTTTAACTATACACAGTGTTAATGGTGGAAATAAACATGTAGCAATTTTAATTTCTTCATTTATCCTATTGGTTGTCGTTAGGAAGTGCAGTTACAGTACAGAATTGCAATGTACTATAAAATACATTTTCAGTGCCTCAAATGTAAATCTTTTTCAGTTGTCTACCAAACACAGTTTGTACTGTGAACAGCTTCGCTCTACGTCGCATGATTTTACAGGAGCAAAACGAAAAAACCTAACATCATTGCAATCTCAGAGACAGACCTTTATTCTCTGGTGACTCTATGTCCAATAATTTGCTGTTTATATTACACAATGCTCCATATCCGTTATTTTTACATAAAATTGATTTCCACTTCTGTTTTACATGATCAGTAACCGGTGTACTTGTGTCTCTTAATTCTCTGCGTCATTTCCTCAACTAATTTGAGGGCTTCCGGCATCTCTTGCTCTGACTTTTCTAACCGTGTAATAGTTTCAGACACAGTTTGAAAATAGGTTTGTATGAAAACCAAATTATTCATCAGAACCTTCAAATCCAGAGCGTTTTCCTTTGCGTATTTGTTGTTATTCATTCTACAGTACCCCAATCCACTGTACGCTTTACCACTATACTCAGTACGCCGTTATGCGGATTTCCCACTGAACTGCTCTATTGGGTCCGAAGTCTCGAAGCCTGGTTATCACTGAGTAAGTTCAGTATGCGCACCCATCAAATATGCCAATCTTTCAAAGTGTGTGTGTGTAGTAAAGTTTACTACATCAACACTTTACTAAGGGTAAGTAAACAAATAATAAACGAAATTCTTAGGGAGCATATTTGCATTAAGTTTAAGTTTTTTTATGTAAATTCCCTTCAAATTGCTTTTACTACAAAATACTCTACTGACGTGACAATATTCTTATAAATCAATCCGCCTTGGCCTTGCAATATTTCTCTGAAGAATGAATTTCACTTTAAAATTGTTTATTTTGAAGAATCATGTATTAAAAGTAACACAATTCTCACTGAAGAATCATTTTACAACAAGCATTGATTTTATTGTTTGTACAGGCAATTTATTTTTATCATCAGTCTATAGAGCGTTCATGCGAGAAAATCTTTCGACACACGCATTTGTTCCAGGGGTAGACATAATGAACTCCACTACCTTCTTCAAATTTGAGAGTTCTCCTTCAGTACTTTTGAAAAGATCCACTCAGACTTCATCTAAACGTTTGCTGTTGCCATCACTCGCCTTGAGAAATTAATAACTCACAATAATATTGTTTCATATAATAGTTCATCTACAGTCACTTGCAGTGATGAAATGCGATGTTTGTAATTTGTAATATACATAGAATAGACATTGCAACTTTTCCGTTTTTTTCTTAATTTAGAACTCTAAAATATGGGACGGAAAGCTGTTCCGAAGACTTTTCTCGCGACAACGGGACGCATTAGCGAAAAACGGGACGATTCCGTGTTATACGGGACGTCTGGGAACTCTACAATAAAATAATCAGTCCAGGCGAAATTCGAACTCACTAGTAGCTAAGCTAGTAGCACACGGGATTGCTTTATATAAGCCGTTTGTCTATACAGAATGAACCATAAGTAATGTCATTAATTTCAGGGAGTTACTCTTTAAAATATTTGAAACGAAAAAGTTAATACAATTTTGCTCGTTTTTGCTTCCTTTCCGAGATAAAAATTGCTTCATACGAAACATTTCATAGCGTTTTTTGAGAAAGCCATTGATTTAATTCCAAATATGTTCAATCAATTAAAGAGAACAGTGTATTATGATAATACTGTAAGTGACTGAAAGGATTTTAATTCTGTCCTTTAAATGTGCAGAACTTCGATCAGAACAAAGGGAACATTTTAAAATTCCTTTTCAGAACGAAAAGTTACAAGTTACGACGTATAGCCTATGTTTATTATTATTATTATTATTATTATTATTATTATTATTATTATATTATTACTATTACTATTATTAACTGAAAGCCCCGGGGTTCGATCCTAAGTGGTGGTGAGATTTTTCTCGTTGCCAAACTTCCAAACTAGGTTCACTCAGCCTCCTATAAAATTGAGTACCAGGTCTTTCCCGGGGGTACATGGCGGTCAGAGCGTGGTGCCGACCACACCACCTCATTCTAGAACCGAGGTCATGGAAAGCATGGAGCTCTACCTCCATGCCCTCCAAGTGCCTTCATGGCGTGTGACGGGGATACTTTTACCTTGCCTTATTATTATTATTATTATTATTATTATTATTATTATTATTATTATTATTATTATTATTATTATTATTATTATTAGATTCAAACATAACTAGATCGCCAACATCTAATTGCTGGCCAAGTGAACAAAAGTGGCTAATATTGCTATTTCTATCCGACTGATATTCTAAATCGGCTATACTAAAAGACGATTTTATAGTCCAATAACATCAGTGTTACATACTATCGGTTTAAACCACGGTTGCCAGATTGATTTTACATAAAGTCGCCAAATATTGGTGCTATTGTAGCCCAATGTCGCCTATTTTCTACTTAAAAAATGATATAATATTTATGTAATAAATTCTATAAATTTAGTATATATGGCTTACGCTTTGCATTGGTTTTTGTACCGATCTTCTGACATTTCCCCACTTCTCCAATTTTGCACAACACAAGTCACTGTTAAACTCCCCTATAAATTAAACGAATCTCAATATTAACACCTTTGAACGAAAGAAATATTTAGGGAGATGGAGTAGGAACTACGGTCAGATTATTCATTTTTACGTTGTTAGAAAATACTCTACAATACTTCGTCTGTAAGTTCCAGTATTTATCAGTTAATTGGTCCTCAAACTAAGAAAAAATAGCGCTGTAGAACTACTTGCTGGAGTAAGGAAGAAAGAGCGGTAAGTTTGTTTAAACCAGTGTCAAGGATCGGTGACAAGTTCCGGCGCTCGACTATAACATAGGTCTATAGTATATTTTTATACAATAAAGTTTTCTTCCATAAAAAAAAAAGTTCTGACCTGTCAACAATGATAAGTCTAATATTTCATGTCAGTCATTGGATTGGGTTAGGGATTTATCAGCAATGGACTACTCAATAAAATAAAATTAATAAACGATTACGGTTAGTGCTTTTTCCTGTCGCCCAAATTTCGCAAAATTCCGGACAAAAGTCGCCCAAATGATGTTAGTCGCAATTCTTTAAAAATAGGACGCAAAATCTCTCTGTATGTAACCCAAATGGCGAAACATCGCCCAATCTGGCATCCCTGGTTTAAACTGTCACATTGACAACACCCATAACCAGTATCCCCCCCCCCTTAATTCCTCCTACAGGAACACAGCTAGCAATGATTCCCCAGCAACAATGTGGCAAACTAAGGAACTTCTATGAGTATATACCTTGCATCATAAAGCCCATGGTTTCTATCAGGTCTGTGGAGTCGGAAGCAATTTTAGGCGAGTCGGCGACAGTAAAAATGTGCCGACTCCATCATTGATATAAAATCTCTTAATAAACCTACTTTAACAGTTTCGCTACCGTGTGAGGCGACAGCTGCCTCACGCTTTGGAAGATTTAGTTGCTCATTGATCCAGATGGTGTGGATGTAGTGCTCTGTAACTATGACTTCGTATTTCAAATTTATTCTTTACTACGATCTCCTGTGCTCAGTTTGAAACAGAAGACAAATCTATATAGACAATTAATTCTTCCCATTCTTACTTATGCTTTTCCTGCCTGGTTTAATGCACTTCGAACTACACTCAAGCCACTACAAACAACGGAAAATAGAGCTCTCCGGATCATCTATGCCTGCGATTGGTTTACAAGCAATATACAAGTTCATGAAGATCTACGAGTACATGTTGACTAAAGTCTGTGTGATGAATCTTGTCTCACTGTGAAAAGAGAGACAAAGGAGATACGTCTTACTTCGTCTGTGTTGTTATGGCAATGGGGGAGTGGAGCGATGCCGTCCATCCATCCAGTGGCGGAAGGGACTAGTTGATACATTCTGTAGCGCAAAATAAAATTACAAAATATCTCTCTTCGTGCTGTGTAGTTCAGTCACTGACCTTGTCTTACAAGAAACTGAGTTCCGGTAGCCTGTACAATAACAAGATTTTGAAAGGAATCCTGAAAATTTACAACCCTCCTATAATCTCCACCCTCATTTGAAGAGAGTTGGTTTTATTGGTACTGAGACAAGATAAATCTTACCATATATACCTCATCTTCTACAACAGTGGTCGTCAGCACTCGCTGAAATGTGCAATGGGAAAGCGGTGCCGTCCCGTGTGCACCGTCGTGCAGCAGGAAGAGATAGAGAGCATACCCGCTAGCAGCTACGAGTGTACCATGCTACACTGCGTTTTCCGCGGGTAAGAGACGCTAGCCCCAGGGTGCTCTGCATTTACGACCCCTGTTCTAAAAGCTACAAGGCATTTGTACTAGAAACTTCATTCCAGTGGCAATCTTTTCATCTCATCATTAGGAAGTTATGATCCTCGGCAGTTCACCAAATTCAGGACACCTAAATCCATCATTGTTCATTCATTAGGTTTTTAGTATTATAACCGTTTCCTTTGTTATAAATCTGATGTTATTACCACTGAATTTTGATTTAGTGGTTTTGTCCCTCTTAGTTTTTCTCTTATGTTGTTAAGTATTTAGGCGTAGGCAAAAAAACCTAGTGGTTTTGATACTATAGGCATACAACAAGGGAAAACACGGTGCGCAGAAACCAGCGGACGTGACTGTCTCGCGCAGATGACGTATGCTCCCGTTTCCAGCATTCTCTCAAGCCTACTGCAGGGGGGTGAGAGGGGAATAGCATGAGCGCCGCGAGGAGTCCGAACTGAGTTTTGCTTTTAGGATACCTATACTTTGTTATTAATTATGCATTAAAAAATCTATATCTGCTGTGACCTATAATAATCACCAAACTTATACGTAGTTGTAAGTCTAAATAGTAATCGCATAATGGAGATCGAATGCCTCATGTACCATTTATCATTATTATACTGCCCTTTTTACAGACAGACTCTCAATCAGAGCACCTACTAACTCAACCGTCATTCGGCATCCCCTACATGAGACAGACGAGATCAATAAGAAAGGAGAGATAGAAGGCCCATCACGTCACACGAAGTGCCCTGAACACATGAATTCACTATGAATAGACGGCCAACAAACACAATCCTGTCGGTATTCACTTAGCCAGTTGGAAGGATCACATTTCACTTACAAATCTCATCGGAACACGAAAATCCTTTTGCAGTCGAGTTCCTAAACATAAAATAAGCATTTTTGTTATGTGGTGTAGAAGATATCATAAGAACAAAGCATTTTAAACTCAAACAAAAACACATTCCAATATCAGAACGTACACACGATCATAGATATGGCTATATTGTAATGTTATCAAATATGATAAATTATCACCAAGGTTTCAGACATATATCAGTGAAAACCAGTAGCAGTAACATTATTAACACAGCAGCAGCACCGGTAGTGATAGCGGTAGCGGCGGCGGCGGCGGCAGCAGCAGTAGTAGTAGTAGTATGGTTGTAGGAAAAGTGGAACTAGGCCGTAAGGTTACCAATTTTTTTTTTTTCATAATTTCCGGGGACAGATATCGACATACGAAAAATTATTTTTAACATTTCTGTTGTTTTCCAATGACTTTTGCATTTTTTTACACTAAAAATTAAAATACTCATTCTATTTGATTGAAAAGGCGACTGGATTATCCAACAAATTTGATCCACTCCGAATTTAATGTTTTTAGAATTGACCAAATTTATAAATACTCTTTAATGAAATTCTATCATAAAAATAGAATGAAATTTGTGGCTCACAAGCAAACATTCTGATGGGGGCAGGTAAAAAAGTTATTTTTTTTTCATCCACCATGTTAATAATGTCAAAAGAAATGCTTATACAAATTTTGACCACTCGACCGCAGTTACGAAGCCGTCCAGAAAGTGATTTTCCCTGGCGCCTTTACAGAAAAAGCATAATTGCATGGAAAGATTTATTGAAACAGATACAGCAATTGTTGCGCTACTTTTCAACATATCCCCCACTGGAATTGAGACATTTGTCATACCTTGGGATCAATGTTTGTATCCTTGTGTCGTAGAAGTCAGCCGTCTGGGATCGGAACCAGCGTTTGACAGCCGTCTGCACCTCTCTGTCGATCCCATGATATGACAAATGTCCCAATTCCGGTGGAGAATATGTTGAAAAATAGTTAAACAATTGCTGTGTCTGTTCCAATAAATTTCTCCAATGAAATTGTGTTTTCTTTCTGTTATCGGCCCCTGGCGAACATATTTTTTTACAGCCCTCGTATTTGCGGTCGAGTGGCCAAAATTTGTATAAGCACTTCTTTTGACATTATTAACATGGTGAAAGAAAAAAAATAACTTTTTTATCTGCCGCCATCAGAATGTCTGCTTGTCAGCCACATGATCATAATACAATACGAAATTAAATTCTTAATTTAGTTGAACCTAAATGTTTCACATCTGCTGCTTTACTACACAGTACAAATTACGGTCCACGTCTATATAATTCGATAATAATATTTCCTCCAGAATTGACTACTTTAAGCAATGAAATTTTCAGATCCAGAATTAAGAAATTTATATGACAGACTTCCCTGTTTTATGTCTACCATGTATTGTAAAACAAGTTTATTTCTATCCTAAGTATTTTTTTCTATCTTATCTTTGTTACTATATCAACATGACCTGCATTAATTATACTACTAATAATAAGTTAACATTAATCCATCACCAATCTCAACATCGTCTCTTTTTTCACTCAGTTATTACTAGTATTATTATTACTAACTTTACTATTATCGCCTTTATGTGACCTTTTTTCTTAAGTATTTTGTCTACAAAGTACGTATACGAGTATTTATATATATTTCTATCTACTCTTCTTAAGAATGTGATCTTAGTGCAAGAATTTTAAATTTTACTTTAGAAACAGTAGAGATTTCTATTTTTGTGAATTACCGGTATGTATAATCTGTGTAATCAGAATCCTAAATTTTAATTAAGAAAAAAATAGGTAGCCTACGTTTGGTGAACAACGTAAAATTGTATGGCATTTTCAAGTATTTCTATCAAAATGGAACTCTTTCGGGGTACTTTCATGTAGCGTTTATTATGTATATGTTATTATTAAATAAATAAATCTAAATTTACACACTAAAATCATTCATTCTACTTGCCTATTACTTAAATAATTAGTGCTTTTCAGAACAGTGAATTTTTCAAATATATCTTCTCTGGATTCCAATTTCATAGCAATCATAGTAAATACCTGACAGGTCATGTTGAAGCTGGTTAAGATAACAATTGATCTGGAACTAACAGACAGTCATGGACTTCCACAGTCTTAAGTGTGCAGATATTATTTTTCTTCCTTATTTCTGTCAAAAAACTGCAATGTTATTCTCGTTAGTAACCTAGAAAGGAGAAATATATCCATTTTTCATTCACAGATTTCTGCCCAAGGACAGGTCTTTTACTGTAAACCCAGCATTTTCCATCTTCTTCTTAGTCTTCGCATACGATCCATATATTTTAATGTCGTCTATCATCTGATATCTTCTTCTCTCCCGAACTTCACTCCCGTTCACCATTCCTTCCAATGCATCCTCCAGTAGGTAATTTCTTCTCAGCCAGTGATCCCGCAAAATTTCTTTTCCTCTTCCAGATCAGTTTCAGCATTCTTTCTTCATCCACTCTTTCTAGCACAGCTTCGTTTCTTATTTTGTTTCTCCATTTCACAAGCTCCGTTCTTCTCCATATCCACATTTAAAATGTTTCTACTCGTTTTTCTTCACTTAGCCGTAATGTGCATGTTTTTTCCCTATACAATGACACACTCCACACAAAGCATTTCACTACTCTCTACCTTAGTTCCTTTTCCAACAGTCCGCAGAAAATCATTTTCCTATTAACAAATTTTCTTTGCCATTGTTAGCCTCCTTTTGACTTCTTGGCAGCACCTCATGTTATTACTTAGAGACCCCCAAGTATCTGAAGCTATCCATTTGTTCTACTGCCTCATTTCGAATTCGCACGTTTACCTTCTGATAGTAAAAATACGCCGACGTTATCTCTGCTTCCTAGCGATTTTTCGTGAACTGTCGTTAGCGACATTGTGAAACACATAATCGCGTATTGTTCCTGTTTATATATTTCTTTAGCTGTTTTCATAAAATTCTCCAAACTTTACCAATCAATAAAATAATTGTATCGTGTAATAGAGTTTACAAGCAGGGGCATACCCAAGGGGCGGTTACCGGATTTAAACTCCCCCCTTGAACTTAAAAAAAATCGTCTTATTTAGATTTGAGTATTTTTTAATCCATAATCGTTTTCCCTTCTTTAATTTTTTACAGAGTAACAAAATCTACGTCGACATACGGCATAGTCTTCCTACCCGTCCTTCAATAAAAACTGTAGAGAGACCTATGGCTTAGTACGACCTAGTAATAAAATGAAGCCGACACAATATGAAACTTAACTTGTTGTTTGTTAAAAATTGGATGCCTGTGAAAGGCTACGTTTCAAAGATATATTAGGAATAAATATACCGTAACATAATAATAATAATAATAATAATAATAATAATAATAATAATAATAATAATAATAATAATAATAATAATGGGAAAGGAACTGGCCACCCTGCCCCATTATCTCCTGGCCTAGTTGCCTCATAAGTGGTGGCTTCTTGGTATCACTTGTGAGGTTTAGTCCTGCCTTCGGACAGTTGACTAAACAATAATAATAATAATAATAATAATAATAATAATAATAATAATAATAATAATACATAAAATTTAAAATACCGATACTGTAAATTGTAAACAATTTTAATAATGACCCCCTAGTTGACAAAATTCTATGTACGCCACTGTTTACAAGCATTTGTAACCTTTTACTTGTGATCTGTAAATAGCTAACTTGTAATATACAGAGTGATCCGTTTGTGTATGGATAAAATAAAAACACCGTAAAACATTTACTATGAAACTTTACTTGTTGAAACTTTGTGCATATAACACTGAAAGATGGGAGATTCCTCAGAGCTCAACATGACCCCCATCGCTCATAACGGTGATGCAATTCAGCCCATGTCCGTTGTAAATAAGAGGGGTGATTTGTTGAAAAGCTTGAGTAATTTTTACTCTCAGATCATCAATGTTCCTGGGTTTCTGTAAATAGACAATGTCTTTAACAAAACCCCACACGAAGAAGTCAGGAGGGGTTAGGTCTGGGGAGTTTGGGGGCCGGGCCAAGCCAAGAGATAGCTGCTTCTCGTACTGGGTTTCGACTGCGACCTCCTGCATGTTTTTCTTAACAGAGAACCACAACATTATGGAATCGTATTTAGGTACATTACGCACACCATACTCACGTCGAAATTCCCTTTGAACTCTTAACACTCTCAAATTTAGCATACCAAAGAACTCATTGTGCCCGCTGTTGATTTGTAGTAGCCATTTTAATCATCTACGATTCTCATTTCTCCTTTCAGATTATGCATTGTTCGTTGTCATATATGGAAACTCCCATCTTTTAATCATAATATAACCAGCAAGAAAATATTCGTACCATCATAATAGCTTCATAATAATAAACTAATATTATCCATATCCAAACGGATCAGATTGTATATTACCATTGTGAAATAGGCCTCAGAACGCAGATGTGAATTTGGAGTTTTTTGTTCTGGAAGACACAACGATAGTAGACAATGGAAAGAGAAAGAGTGTCTGCATTGAGGAAGCGTAGAACATTAACATCCATCATCCACTCCACTCAGCATTCACATCCGACACAACGAAACTAGAAAATATCATTCTGGAATTAACTAGGACATCCAGAAGAGGAGCTTGTACAATACGAGAGTAACAATTTTATGGAGTAATGCGAAAATTGGAGGCAATCTACTGTTGCTGGGCGAAGAGTGAAATGATCCCGCCAATTCACATCGTCAAGTTTAAAGACCGCTCATTAGCTACATATTGTGCGAGGACAAAGAAGAAAGAGTCTCTAAAACTGGTCAAACAATCGCTAGCTGAATGCAGACAACCAGACCTGAGACAATTATATGTTATTTGACCTGTATACTAAACGGGAAACGCCCATTTCCGGTCACTTTATTGCAGAAGAAATACAAGTCAGAAGAAACAAGATTATAAATATACAGTTTTCAATAAAATCAACTGTATCGAGGGCCTTGAATCGAATTCAAATAATAGAAATCAACTTGAAACGGTCGGATGTAGCAGGGGTGCCAAAATGTTTCCACAAAATTAATATATTCGTTGCTGCGCTCCCAAAATCCGCTGTGTTTTTTAATATTTTGCAGGAGAATGAAAGAAGCATTCATTCGTTTCATCCAGTGTTCTGTCCAAGGGCAGGTCATTCAGTGCAAACCCAGCTTTCTCCATTCTTTCCTATATTCTGCCTTCCTCTTTGTCTCCGCATATACTTTAATGTCGTCTATCATCTCATATATTTTTCTGCCACAAAGTCTTCTCCCGTTCACCATTCCTTCCAGTGCATCCTTCAGTAGGCAGTTTCTTCTCAGCCAATTCTTTTTCCTCTTCCTGATCAGTTTCAGCATCATTCTTTCTTTACCCACTCTTTCCAACACAGATTCATTTTTTATTCTGTCTGTCCACTTTACACGTTCCATTATTTTAGAATTAGAATTAGCCCGTAACATCCCTAGAGGGAAAGGGCCTCTCCCCTGAATGGGAAGTAGCTAAACCGGTCCTCCTTTTATAGTATTAATACTTAATCTAATTAGACTATTCATTGAGTCTTAATGTAACCAGTTTTTTATCTAATTTTTGCTTACTATTGAACTAAATAAACTTATAGTCCACCGCTGTGGTCTCGTGGTAGCGTGTTTGCTCCCGAGCCCAGCGGGCAGGGGTTCAATTGCCCGCTTGGGACTAGTTTCCTAGGTGAGGATTTTTCGGGGTTTTTCCTTCACTCCCATGGATGAATATCAGGTAACTTTACCAGACGTATGGAACCCGATTAATTCTCGCCACTTCCTTTCCCCTCTCATCATCCTAATCATTCCGGTTGTCTTTCTTGGTTTTCAGATCGCGCCTGCGGCGGCCCTCCGACGCTCTTGACGCTCTCGGCCGGCCTCCATGGATACGCCAAAGCATAGTAATTGGTGAGCCAGCAGCGGAACCCACTCCTCTCCTGAAGGGAGGGGTGGCCTACACCTCAGACCGTTTGAGTGGGAAATGTGGGGCTGTTTGAGTAGAATGGTACACGGACTTAAAGGGATGGGGGGACTAGTCGTTAGGGTGTTGGGGGTTAGGTCGATTCGACGTGGGTGCGGTCGTTGGGCTACACTCATTCCAGGGGCACACAATAGACCTCAGGCCGCGGTGCATAGGAATGTTGCTCTTCCGGCCTCATAGAGAAAAAAGAAATAAACGTATATGCACTCCTTTGTAAGATTGACTATACCTACTTTACACATTTCTCATCCTATGCATTACACTTCACTTGGTTACTATTACACTGTCTTTAATAATTAAGCCTGTAGACAGCAGTGCGGGAAAATACTCTGGGACCTGTTTTCTTCTAAATGGAGCCTTATTTTAGCACCGTCCGCTTATGCCATTGGTTGCTTCCGTTCCTCAACATTACATAGTCACTTTTAATTTTCTTGATTTTCGAATCTACTTTCGGTAGAATTTCATCATATTTCTTGTAATGATTGAAATTATACGGAAAGTAGGCACTAGCTTTGAAAATCAAGGGAATTAAACGTGACAACGCTTTTTCTTTCTCCTGCCAAATCTTTTTAAAAACACAGAGGATTTTGGAGGCGCGGCGACGATATGTCAAAGGAAACAATTTCACTTTCTTAATTTAAAAATACTATACGCTTTCACTAAAAACTCTATTTTTATAATAATAATAATAATAATAATAATAATAATAATAATAATAATAATAATGGTTTATTTAACGACGCTCGCAACTGCAGATGTTATATCAGCGTCGTCGGTGTGCCGGAATTTTGTCCCGCGAGAGTTCTTTTACATGCCAGTAAACCTACTGACATGAGCCTGTCGTATTTAAACACAATTAAATGCTATCGACCTGGGCCGCGATCGAATTCGCAACCTCGAGCACATAAGGCCAACGCTATACCGACTACGCTACCCGGGCCGAATAATAATAATAATAATAATAATAATAATAATAATAATAATAATAATAATATCAAAGAGTGTAACACGGAATATGAAGTAAATCTTAGACTAAAATAATACCACAGTCTAGTATATAGTGACGAAGCTCAATACGTAGTAAATAGGCATCCATAGATAGTTGCTAACTACTAGGATCGCTACTATCGCCTCATTACAGACAATGCGAAATAGTACCTGAAGTCTATTTTTCCTAGTACCGTCATAAACTCAAGCTTCGTGACTGTATATACTAGAACTAGACTGTGATAATACTATAACTCGAACACACTCCAGTGTACGTGTGTGTGTTTGAGAGAGCGAGAGAGAGAGAGAGAGAGAGACTCATCTCTCTGTGGTCTAAGTATCAAATCGATTGGAACATATCAGCGACAGTGTGACTTTGTTCAATTACTGTATTTCATTTAATGTAAAATAGTAAATGGAGGAATGGCGGATTGGTGTTAAGAGAAACGGGAGTACCCAGAGAAAAGTCCCAACATCGCCTCGTCCAACAAACTACATTGAGCATCGACGGGATTTGAACTATAAATTCTTTTGAAAAAACCAACGTTCTATATTTCGTTCCATAAGTTAATGTCTGACAGGAGGTGTAAACATTGCCGTTAGAAGAGGAGAGACGTATAATTGCTATTCAACCAATTAGCATTGGGCTGTCTGAAGCGTTCTACCATCCACCGCCCAACTTCAAAACAAACGTGGGATGAGACCTCTGCTAGTGGTTCAATAGTAATTATACTTCACTCCTCCTCCGCCGGCAATGTTTACTTCTCCTGTCAGACATTACGGAACGAAGTATAGTAGTTTTGTTAAAGGCGACAACACCTTTATTGTTATTTGAACAAGTCCAATTCCTTGTAACTGCCTTGCGATCGATACTGTGACATTGGAAGCCTTAAGAAACTAAACAAATCCAAGCAAATCTCCCCGACCACTGAAACACGCATGGACAGAGCCGGAATCGATCATTGGTCGAAGGCCCAAGGTGAACGGAACGACAAAGCGCCGAAGGACTGTTTTCGACTTCGTTCTAATTCCGCATGAAGTAATGGAAGCCGCGTATGGAGATAGTACTGCAATTAAACATCTGCATTCTTTGATACTTTAAATTATGAAATGGCTTGGGAGTCGGTTTTCGACACAAAAAACGCGAAGTGAAAATCCTTGCGAGTCGAAACAGTGAGGTATATGCCGTTTTAATTTCAGGCATGCAATTTCGTATCAATAACTCAACACACGGTTCAACGGATCAACTATTAGCCTACTTTCAAATATACAAAACGACCTGAGGTCAAACCGATGAAGACGTTTATATTTTAGAACGGAAACCATTTACCTTGCCTCTGTTACATTTCACTGATATTGAAGCAATTACTTCAAGATCTCTTCAATACCTTGAATAAACATTTTACCTCATTCTGACTAAGATCTGATTGAAAGGTCTACAATAAATTGCTCTACAACGAATAAAGTGCTGAAATTCCATTCCAAAAAAAGGCCTCCGTATTATTGTCTATAAAGTTTATTATTACTGAAACATTTAAAGAAATATACAAAGGTACAACTATATGTGTAAAAGAAAGAGGTGGAAATTTTAAAACAACAAGTATTAACACCGGACTAAGACAAGGGTACTGTACATCACCCACTTTATTTAATTTATACCTAGACAACGCAATCCGAGAATGGAAACAGCGGCTAAACATTTTAAATATATCCTCTGATTATAATAGGAAGAATTTTATAATGACACTCCTATATGCAGATGACCAAATAATAATTTCTGACAATGAAGACACACTACAAAGAGCATTATTTGAACTCCATAAAAAAATTATTAATTACAATTTTGATATATCAAAAAATAAAACCAAAGCTATGGCATTTCAAGGAACTCATCCGCTAAGATGTAAACTTGTATTAGACAATAATATAATTGAACAAGTAAATACATTTAAATTTTTAGGATCATCAACATCATATATTAAATAGGTAGATATTGGAAATAAAGTTGAAATGTTTTCAAAAATATGCGGAACAATTAAAAGAACTTTAAAAAATAAAGTAAGAAAAGATACGATGATAAAATTTTATAAAACTATGGTAGTTCCTGCAGCTCTATATAGTAGTGAAACTTGGACAATAACAAGTAGAGATAAAAGTAGACTACAGGCAGCAGAAATGAGGTTTTTAAGATCAGTTCTGGGAGTCACTAAAAGGGACAGAATCAGAAATGAAGACATAAGAAATCAATTACAGATTTTTAGCCTAAATGAAGGAATAGACCATCATAGACAAAAATGGCTAGATCACGTAGACAGAATGGATAAGAGAAGATACCCAAAGAAAATATTAAATTATATACCAGAAGGGAAACGAAACATAGGAAGACCAAAAAAACGATGGAAAGACCAATGAACTAATAATTTGGAGCGCGCAACAAGCCTTTGTAGGGCTTAATGCATGAAGAAGAAGAAGAAGAAGAAGAAGAAGTTTATTATGTTTTTAAATACGTAGTGACAAATATTTTTATGCAATCCTAGAATTAAAATGCGCTTGTTATGACGCTATAAATCTTGCACAATTGGCCTAATTCTGGCACTGGTGCCAGAAAAGATTACCTAGCAACTAGTATTCCATGACGTCATCACTGTCTTCACAGCACATTTTTATACAACGTACCTGTAAGAAAACGCTTCAAAACAACAACAAAATAAGAATGCCTTAGAAACGGTTATTTAACAACCGTGCAATATATTACGTCATATCCAGCATCCATGTTTCTACTACGTCATAACATCACATTTTGTAAATTTATAGTAGTTTTGTTTTACATATTTTAATACTAGAATAGCATAAAACGTTGTTTGTAACACGTGTATAATCTTCATTATAAACACTTGTGAAAATTACCGCTTCCCATGTATAGTTAGACTGTTTATACATCCATGGCTTATGTATGGTTTATTAGTAACGTTTTCTGTCCCAATTCTGCGTTATATATATATATATATATATATATATATATATATATATATATATATATTACAATATTAAAAAAAACAATAGCCAACAGCACAAATAGTTATTTACGATACAAGTATTAAAAATTGAATTTTGTGAGTAGCGATATAGTACATTATTTTTTAGACAGCCGTTTGTCCGTGCACCAGACATAATTCTCACGACTTTTCCACTGCTGTATTTCTTCTCACTGTAATAGTGAAACTTTATCACATTAAAAGCAAGTGTGGTGGTATAGCTGAGTGATAGAGCATTTGACTGCAGGTCGAGAGGTCCTCGGTTGCCCAATATTTATTTAATTTGTGTAAGTTTCTTAACAGAAAACAGTCATTTTTAAAAGTAGGCCCGGCATTGTTTGAACTCAACGAATTTTTTTTTTTTTTTTTTGTGCGGAGGTTTCCCCTCAACCAACTGAAGCAGAATTGCTTTGCAACTTTCGGCGTTGGACCTCGGACTCATTTCCCTATAATTAGTCCCCATATCATCCATACCATGCTGTGCTTGTACAAGAGCGCGGCCGTTCGGCTATTCAATCATTCATAGAGTAGGAGTGATAAGCATAATAAGACTCAGCTGCAGTGCAAGCCTTTGGGTCCCTCCTCCGTACAATATAAAAAAAAATAATTTTAACACGTTTTAACATTTTAACTGATCCAATATCAAACTATGTAGGTCATCAAAATTATTGATCATAATCAAATGTGTTCATAATGGTATCTCAATGACCTGAAGATGACTTTGTGAAGTTGAAAATGTTTGTCAAGTTGAAACCAAACTATGTGCAATATTTACGTGTATTTTGAATGATAAGTTATAGATGGATCAATAAAAAAAAAGTTACGTACTTCAATTGTTTGAACGCCTTATTGATCGGTTGCGACTGCTGACGTGTAATACCTGGTGGGAAACAAATGACAATCAGCGCAAACAGTTGAAAGTCAGTGTTAAAATACTTTCCGCACTAGTGTTAAAATAGTAATATGCGTTACAAGAGCGGTATGTTGAAGTTTTCATGTTCGAGGAAAAGTTTGAAAAAGCGAAACGTAGTTGAGCTTTTTTAATTTCCGAGAATTGAAAGAAAACATACCGCTCGTGTATCGTACATTATTTTGTGCGAAGATCGTTTATTACATACCTGAAAGAGGAATTTCTGATTAGTTGCAATGAAATCTCCATCTTGGTTTCTGTTCAATGACGGCAATTTTGAAAAACAAAAATATCTATCTTCAACATTGTTGCTTTAAAATGTTTTCTGTGTTTACTATACTCCAGCAGGCCGTGATATACGTCTATCATTTTTTCCCCCCAGTCTATAAATGCGAACTTAAAACAAACGGCTTCCTTAATGTTACATGCATCACGAATGCAGTAACTTTAGTGGAGTTGTAGAGTTTACTTAATTTTTGCAAATATTTAAAAACAATAATTAACAGTGCAATTTAGGTGACATTGCAGTTACTATATTGAACGTCTCTAAAAATAATAGGGTAAGGTAGGGTGAGACGCCCCAGAGGGAAAGTCGCCCCACCCTCTCATAAGGACGTAAGAAATGTTAGGAAAGAAATTCTTTCTTGTCCGTATCTTCAGTTTGGTGTTAACGTTCGACGGGAGCAGTCTATTGTATTTTGTGTGCCAAAATATCCACAGTATACCGTTAGGTTGAAGACGAGGAGCCGATCTACCTGAAAAAAATTTTTCTGCTAGTCTGGTGAAACCTTCTTGTAGACGAGGTAAGGGATTATTTAAAACCTTTTGTCATTTAAAATGTTAGTTGAACAATCGAGTTATATGCCAGTGACCTTTTGAAAGCTAATTCTTTCCTGGAAGACAAATTATTTGCTGGGGCTTCTCACCCTCCATGTGAGGGAGTGATGCCCCACTCCGCTGAGGGAGAGATGCCCCACATGACAAAGTTAACTTTAGAGAGATATTATTATTAGTCATTATTCTACCATTGACTTAATTGGTATATTAAAATAATCAATATTAAAATGTTAATATTCATCATAATTATTCGGATCACTTACAAATTTTGATAATTTTAATCGAAGTGTCATTTAACATGCCTAGTAAAATCAAGCCAATAAATTATAAATTCTTAATAATTTGTTAAGTTATTGTAGGTGATAGAGTCTGTTTCTACTTACGCAATTTCATTGCGAATAAATTGGTACTTACTTGTTATTGGTTAAAAAGTAAGAATGAAGAAAGGGCACAATGAATTTTTTTATAGGAAATGCCAACAGTGTACAAGAGGAAAAACGATGTCCGTGGCCGTTGGACAGAGGACGATTTGAAGAGAGCCATCGATGCTGTTAGGGAGAATAAAATGGGTGTGAATGAAGCCTCTCGAAATTTTGATATTCCATCTAGAACACTAAGAAGGCGAATGACCAGTTCTTCAAACTACAAAAAGTCACTTGGCCCGTCTGCATGTTTAGGCGATGAAGCGGAGAATAAGCTGTTGACGCATATTCAGAAAATGCAAGAGGTTGGATTTTCGCCGACTAGAAACGATGTAAAAGTCATGGCATTCAAAATGGCTCAAAAGCTGGGACTCAAACATCGTTTTTCCGTCCACAAAGGGCAAGCAGGCAAGGACTGGTTTAATTAATTCATGAGACGCAATTCTGAAATCAGTATTAGGAAAGCGGAAGGTGTTTCTTTGAACAGAGCTCAAGGAATGAGCAAGGACGAAGTCGGAAAGTATTTTCAACTGCTGGAAAAAATACTTCAAGAGGAAGACTTGCTGCAAAAGCCCAGCCATATTTTTAATATGACAAAACCGGACTCCAGCTGAACAACAAGCCTGGTTATGTCGTCGCAAAGAAGGGCTCGAAGGATGTTCATCTTTTGACATTGCAGAAAAAGGTGAAACAATATCGGTTCTTGCTTGTTCCAGTGCTGAGGGATATTTTCTCCCTCCATGCTTATGTCACGTCGGAAATATTTATGATGTGGTTGAGGGAACACTTCCTCCCAAGGAAACCCGCAGGCAAAGTATTAATTATTCTCGATGGACATTCATCACATGTAAGCGACATAGAAATCCTAGACTTCGCCAATGCCAATCCTCTTGTGCCTGCCCAGTCATACGACTCATTACCTACAACCACTAGACCGTAGTTTCTTCAAATCCTTGAAGTCTTGTTTTTACGAAGCCTGTCGTACGTGGATGGTGACAAATGAAAATAGGAAGCTGGGCAGACTACAATTTGGGTATCTTCTGGGTAAAGCCGGGGGAAAACTGCAACCACGGGAAATGGCATGTCTGGATTTAGAGCTACAGGAATATTCCCATTCGGCCCTTCTGCAGTCCCGGAACATGCATTTCTTCTCTCTAGTCAAGCTGCTGGAGAAGGCCTAAACCACAACAATCGAAATGAAAATGAGTCTTCTACATCTGCAAAGAATATGGAAGTGAGATCTGAAGGATCTCCTGATCTCGTGGGAGCTTCCTCAGCTTCTGGAAATCCTGTGGGTGATAACGACGACCAAAATGGTGGAGGCATGGAAGTAGCTACACCACGTAAAATACTGCAGGAAATTTCTCCTGTACCGACACTCCCACAAAACCAGCCAAAAAGAAAACAGTCGGCAGCCGTCTTGACTTCAGACGAAAACATGGGCAAAAAACGTCTTAAATTTCTGGAAAAAGGTCGAATTCACAAGAAGCCAATTGCAAAAGTACCTATTTCAAAACGTCAACACAGGACTGACTCCGAGGATGAGGACGAACCTGAACCATTAACCAGAGAAGATGAGGACGAAATGTGTGCTGAATGCGAGGAAATGTATGCTGAAACCACAAGCAAGTGTGATTGGATAAAGTGTTTGGAGTGCAAAAAGTGGATTCATGAAGAATGTACAATGTATGGTGGCCGTTGTAATTTGTGTGGTAAACTATTTAAAAGGCAAAACAGAAAGAAGTGAGCGGGGCGTCTCACCCTCAGTCGTGGGGCATCTCACCCGCACTGTCGGGAGAGTTGGCCGTTGCGTGCTATTTTACTTAATTTTAAACAAGTGGAAACAGAGTGCTGACAGACACTGTAAATATTCTTTAACACATTCTTAAGTGTATGTTTAACAATTTCACTTGTATTTACTTTATAAATTTTGCATTCAACTAGTCTTAATATTATATTATTTAAATGTGGGGCAACTCACCCGACCATACCCTATGTTAAAATAGATAAACACAATATAATATTTGTTACTCAGTCAAATGACAAATCAATGTAAAATAATGACTTATATTATATGGTCATTAAGTTTTATATACATGAGCTACAAATTGCCTTAATGACCATATAATATAAGTCATTATTTTACATTGATGTCATTTGACTGAGTAACAAATAGTATATTGTTTTTATCTATATTAATTGACAATCTGAATATTTCCAACATGCTTTCTAAGTTAATATGTTAAAAGCTTAAAGCAGTAAAATCAATATGTCACTTAAGCGGTAAGAAGAGGGAAATTGTTATGTGTGTTCGGTTGGGAATACTGAATGTGGAATTTTAGACTTACCGCGGGTTGGTTTTGTGCGGAAACCAAGCAAATACGCACGATCTCGCACAAAGTACTTTTCGCACGTTATCGCACAATAGCCAATTATTACTACGTTTCCCTTGCGTTAAAGATCTACTTTTAGGAATGGCTGTTCTAAAAATTAATTTCACATTAGGTGATAACAGGAGTAAACAATACAATGTCTACGATAAAGACAAAATGACGTCAATCAGCTCAAACAGGCATGCACTTCGCGCCGGTGCGGTACTCTTGTATCGCCACTGAACCCGTTCAACTCTCCTGGAATAATTCTGCAGCCACGCTCAATTTGTCGCCGCAGTTCTGCTCGCTTGGACAAGTGAGGTCGCCAATGGAAAATGTAATATTTTATAGCCCCACACACACTCAAAACATATATAGGTTACATTGAAAAATAAAATCTGTACAAAGCAATTCACAACAGATTTTTAGCTTCAGAACACTAGCCAATTAAAGAAATGATAATTCTGAATAAATCATTCTCTATTTGTAATATTTTTATACCCGTAAAACTAAAGAAAAAGATATTTTACTAACAATTTCAAATTAATGTAACTTTGAAAATATTGCGATTAAGACAAATGTTTATACGATTTTTTTTGCTCAGAATGGCTTCGTATATAAGCTCCGTAAGTGACTGTAAATCCTCGTAAATCACCCCATAAGATATGCACACACACACAAACACTTTTACTGAATATTAATTAGTTTGAAGACATTTCTCGCATATAGAGACTTGTGATTCTCATAGAAGTTTAAGATACCAGTTCTTGGGAAAATGGAAGGAAGTGTGTCCTATAGTCTTCTCTTGAAGCATATAATTTAGTATCGCGTTTCCCCGTTGACGACCTGTCCTTGCAAAATGTTTTTATTATACACCAGCGACCTCATTAGGCGAGGCCAACAGGTGTTGAGGGGTTCAAGTCCGGCGATCTGCTTGACCAATAACTGGACCTCCGCGGCTAATCCATTTGCATCGATAAACATTATTGAGGTAATACATAAACAAAAATCTAGAGTAGCGAAAGGGAAAGAATATATATGCTGCTGATACTTTCATTTCATTTATTCTATTGCACGCTACAACTAAAAAATAAAACATTAATGAGGCAGTAGAACAAGTGGACAGCTTCAAATGCTTGGAGTAGGGCTATACTATAAGCAGTAACATGAGCTGCTGCCAAGAAATCAGGAGGAGAATAGCTATGACAAGGGAAGCTTTTTATAGAAAAAGGAGCACCTTCTGCAGATTTCTGGAAAAAAAAAAAAAAAAACTAAGAAAGATAATAGTGAAATGCTTTGTGTGGCATTGTATAGGGCAGAAACATGGACATTACGACGAAGTGAAGAGAAACGACTGGAAGTATCTGAAATGTAGATACAGAGGAGAATGAGGCGTGTGAAGTGGACAGATAGAATAATAAGTGAAGATGTGCTAGAAAGAGTGGTTGAAGAAAGAATGATGCTGAAACTAATCAGGAAGAGGAAAATAAATTGGTTGGGTCACTGGGTGAGACGAAACTGCCTACTGAAGGATGTACTGGAAGGAATGGTGAACGAAAGAAAAATTCGAGGCAGAAGAAATCAGATGATAGACGACATTAAGATACTGTATATGGACATATGCGGAAACTAAAAGGAAGACAGAAAATGGGAAAGATTGGAGAATGATGAGTTTGCAGTGAAAGATCTGTCTTTTTGGGAGAAAACTATGAATGAATGAAGCATGAAAAGTATCAAAGAATATTTTGAAGGATAAAAGTAGCCGTTCCAAACTTACTACAAGGCTGCTTTAAGAAATTTCCACCGATCGCACAAAATAAACAAGTGCATACGGTCATAAGAAAATAAACAGGTGACCGAACAGGATCTGCTTGCATACGTGTTACCATCTTATTTCCTGCTTTATATCAAAACAGATCTAAGAGTAGCTTTCGAAGGTCGACCAAGTTTTCCTTAACGAAATCAGCTGTAAAGCAGATGATGGCTTCTGATCAATCAAATCTAGGTTAGATTCTCAGCAGATCGTACGAGAATTTTTGGCACACAAAACTCCTGTTAGGTACGACTCCTCTGAAAATTTTCATTTTTCCTCATATTCTAATTTTACTCCGGTTTCATTACTCCCTATAGCACCCGCAATCAAAAAAGTTACAGGGTACTGATTTGAGCAGTGACACATCTCTCTTTTTGACTAATCATTGTTATAGCCATGTCGTTGTTACTTCCGGCGTGGCTCCTCCCTCCTCTTTGTTTACGTCTCGCAGGCAGCGTTGTTGCACATTCTATTTCTCCCTGCCGCCAAGCAGTGTTGCACATTCTATTTCTCCCTGCCGCCAAGCAGACAGTATATTACTGTGCTCCAACCACGAGAAAGTCTCTGCCGGATCAGACGAAGGGGAGTAATGCTGTGAATGAATGTTGGTGTCATAAGATGTCATATCTCTATTGGCTCGCTGTCACAGCACAAACAATAACATTGATACACACATGTTTATACTACCCTAGTTACAAAATTAGATCACTGTTAATCTCCTAGTCTTTTAATCTCTCCATACAGGAAATAACAAATGCAGGAGAGCGAATGGCTTTTAAACATACGTTATAACGATAATATTATATATCTACTTCGCTCCAATAGATGACGCAATAGTAAGCACATTCCTTTCACGGTTGATCTCCTGGTTGGAGGACAGTAAATTAACAGTTGTCTACTAAATGTGGCAGCAGTGGAAGTATATACAGTCATCAGTGGCCAATGAGAAGATACACACGTTTAAATGTAGCCGAGCTGCAACGTGATCGGCTCCCGGAAATAACAGCGACGAGGATTTTCTTTTTTATTGTTATGTCTGCGACCCACTGTTAATAGAAAATACACGTATCGTTATTCCCTACCATTAAGAAGTTTGGCAACCCTGCTGCAGTGACTAAGGGACGGAATGCTGCTATTCAGACTTGAGTTCGTGTTCGTGGGTGTATTCGTAGGTGAGCCGGCGTTGCACTGTTGTCAAATTACGCAGACTTTCAGTTCAATTTTCTAATTAACCATAAATGTAACTACAAAACGCGTAATAGGTCTTTTGTTTTTAGATATTCTATTGCTCCTTAAATCTGTATACTTATTTCATATTTACTCTGTATATACATATAGCTATGCGATCCCGTTAAGGTTTAAGGTCTTTTGGGCATATTATTTTAGGAGAAAATTTTCGCTCCGCCACTGGGGGGTCGAACCCAGCTCTACGCGCTGAATGCTCTTATCATCTTAGATATGCCAGGGACGGCCCACAGTATCGACTCCAATTCTTTGTTTCCCCTTGACTTTACTCCATGTTTTTATGACATTATGTCATAGCATCTCTATGAAAAACAACATAAAGAATACCACAGTACGATCCGTGCGATGCGTTCGTTGCCGATAAGTGAACGTTTACCTTTAGACGTCTTTATACAGGAGCGCATTTATATATTAAATGGCTTTGATGGCCAGGGTATTTCAATAGTTTACTGTTTAGCAGTTTATATCACCGAACGACAGCATTTTTTTTAAGTTCTGTGATATTTTATTACATACAGATTTTCATTTATCATCATACAATGTATTCTTTTAGGCAAAAATTTATGAAATAAACTGTCATAATATTATAACCAATAAAAAAATAAAGTCTTCCATTGTACCATCTCGGAAGAACAAAAATAATAAGACTGTTTACTTACATCTCAGTTGTAATAGTTACGAGTAATACAGGGTATGTAAATTCTCTTAATTTCTTAGTAAAAAACAGGCGGGAAAATTCGAAGTTTCGAGTCTGGCAACTTGCTTCAGTTACATAAGTATTCACCCACAAGGCAGGTCGATTACAATGCCTTGTGTAAAAACACTAGGACTAAGAATTGCTACTGTGTTGAAATTTAACTTGCAGTGATGTAGAGATGTCGCCATGTAATTTGTCCGCGATGTGCGCAGATAGCGGGAGGTGGGGGGGGGGGCGGACGGAATGGTGGAGCTTAAAGTGATCAGTTTGCGACAATACAGCACGTGTCTGTGCGGCTGGGAACAGTATCGGGGAAAGGAGTGTAAAAAGGGGAAGACTCCCGTCATGTCATCTGAAGATAGAAGTGATTGACCAGAAATTGGTTTTTGCATCGCGGACAAATTACTTGGCAACATCTCTACTTACAACAGAACAAAAATATTATTTTAATCAGTGTTGTCAAGTTAGCTATTCCATAGTAAAATCTATTTATTTTAAATCTCGTGAGTAGCCATTTAACAGGATATTCTAAAATGTATGAAGTTACAAAACTAAAATGACAAAGTGTCTGTAACCTTAGAGACACTTTGTTGCCATATTTGTGAATTTGAGCCATGGTACTAACGATTAATTTGGGGCATTGTTTCTACTATAGTTCGTTACGGAATAGCTAATAATACTGTATTTTGAGTGCAAGGACAGTCTACTAATCTTTCAGTCCGTTAATAATGTCCACTATAACTCGTATTATACCGCCCAAGGTCATCTTCATGTCCGCTGAATATAATTTTTACCGATGTTGAGAAAAGCATACCATGCGGCCGCTGATAAAACTGACAACATTAACATTACTCTTCGCTGCATACCGTTGAAGGCTGTCTTGAGATAATTTTATTTTTCCAACGAAAGAAGTTACACACGTAGTTCCTCACTGGCTTTGATGTTTCTTCCTTATGACACAAACAGAACTGCCGTAGACACGTTAAATCCTATTGTGTGTTTAGAAGATGAGATTTTTTAAATTGAACGTTTTGCTTTTGCGCAGAAGACCACGTGTGACGTGTCTGGTTAGCATTGAGTTCAAGTTTAGTCTCTTTTTTCGTATTAGGACACAGTTACTTTTTTGAAGCAAAGTGTGAGGTGTGGAATATGAGCCTACAGTATACACAAAAGAGATATTAATATTATACGGACGTACATTGTAATAACTTTACTTAACCTTAACTGTGAATTAGACTTAATGAGAAGCAGTTCATATCTGTTCCAGTTTGTAATACTGTACAATAATATTGTACAGTACAATGGAAGCACAATGACTAAAAGGCGATAAAATTTGAGCATTTAATTATTTTGACTACTACACTTTTACTACGTCATACTACTTTTGACCAATACAACAGTACGAAAGGACGTGTTTCAACCAATCATGGCTGTTTATTGCTACAATTTTATCACTTACCTAGCATTTCTTTATTTTTATTACTTCCCTAGCACCTGTTTCTTTGTTTGCCAACATTTCAAACTGCAAATTCTTTACGACACTATAAAACATGCTTTGCGATCGTCATTTGTTTTCCGCATAGTCGACTGACAACGGCTACTCCGTTCAAACACTTTAGTGAAGGTAACATTAGTGAAATAGAATTTTAGTAAATCAATTAGTATCTATTTTATTGTATTAGAGTACTTTATTTCTTATAATCTCTATAAACTTTCTTCTGTTTTATCACCTCCCTACTATTTGTTTCTTTGCCAACATTTCAAACTGCAAATTCTTTACGGTACTATAAAACATTCTTTGCGATCGTCATTTGTTTATCGCACAGATAGTCAACTGAAAATGGCGGCTCCGTTCATACGTTTTGGTGAAGCTAACATTAGTGAAATAGAATTTTAGTAAGTCAATTAATATTTTATTATATCAGAGTACTTTATTTCTTCTAATCTTCATATACTTTCTTCTAATCGTGTAATAGTCAACTAAATCCCACTCAGGTTTTGATTTTCTCTAGATCAATTAAAGCCTCTAGTGAGATTACTGTTGATTAATTATTTTCTAAAAAACATTTTGTAATTATGTGCGAAAGAGTAAAAACAAGCTTAGTATGCATATTTGGGAGATACTTAAAACTTAATAATTTTATAGTTAATTATACACAGCTCAGAACTAGTTACTGTTCCCTTTTTACTTCTTTATTTTCTTATACTCTGAGCCCGACTTTTGTTTCATGCTTGAATGAACTAGATAACTAGATTTTTTACTTTCACTTCTTTTCAATAATTCATTCATAGTGTTCTGCTCAAGGGAGATTTTTCACTGCAAACCCTGTCTTTCCTATTTTATACCTTCCTCTTAGTTTCCGCATACGATCCATATTCTGTATCCTAATGTCGACTATCATCTGATATCTTCTTCTGCCCCGAACTCTTCTCCCAATCACCATTCCTTCCAGTGTATTCTCCTTTAGACAGTTTCTTCTCAGCCAATGACTCAATTCCTTTTTTCCTTTCTGATCAATTTCAGCATCATTCTTTCTTCACCCACTCTTTTCAACACAGCTTCATTTCTTATTCTGTCTATTTCACACGCTCCATTCTTCTCCATATCCACATTTCAAATGCTTCTATTCGCTTCTCTTCACTTCGTCGTAATGTCCAAGTTTCTGCCCCATACAATTCCACATTCCACACAAAGCACTTTACTAGTCTCTTTCTTAGTTCTTTTTCTAGAGGTCCGCAAAAGATGCTTCTTTTTCCATTAAAGGCTCCCTTTGCCATTGCTATCCTCTTTTTGACTTCCTGGCAGCAGTTCATGTTACCGCTTATAGTACATCCCATGTACGTGAAGCTGTCCACTTGCTCTACTGCCTCAGTATTTGCAGGTTTACACTTCCCGCCTGGGATCAGCAAGCATGAGTGACGTCACGCGGTGGGTAGAAGCAGTACAGGTAGTATATGCTCGCGCATGCGCACTCTCTGTTTTACAGACAAAGCTAACGGCCGCTATGCTTTAAGATTCCAGGCGACTAGTGTACCTTCTGTATTTTTCTTCCCACAACCATGGTCTTCGTCTTGTTAGCATTTATCTTCATCCCATACTACTCACAGCTATCATTTAGCTCCAATAGCATATCACTTATGTATCATCTCCTCTTCTGCCACCAACGCCATATCATCAGCAAATCTTACGCACTTTATTCTTCTTCTCCTACTATCATTCCTCTCATGTTCTGAAAACAGTTCTTCACTAAATCCTCCAAATATATGTTGAACAGGGTAGGTGATAAAGGACTTCCTTAACTTACTCCTCTCACTATTCACTTTCTTCTGACATTTCTTCTCATATCCTGACTTTGATCCGTCGTTTCGTATAAAGTTTACAGAACAGCCTAATAATGAAATATAATAGTTACAGTAGCGCTAGTAAGATTTATTTAAAAGAAATGAAGGGTTCAGAGCCATAATGGGCCAAGCGCCATTTATTAAAAACAGAGAAAGCAAGGTTTAAAGTTAAGTGAATACTATAGTTTAATGAAGATTGATGTCATATAGTTTTAATATGCATACTATATATTACTTGCTATATGTTTCATTAAATTATAATAATCACTTAATTTTAACCCTTGTTTTCTTCGCTTTTTATTTATGGCGCTTTGCCCACTATGGCCCTGAACCCTTCAAATCTTCTGCATCTACACCAGAAGTGATCAAAAGATCCAGAAAAGTAACATTCTATATACACAGCGAATATATAATTGTGTCGTGATTCCGACGCTGACAGATGAGCCAACCTGTCCCAGCCCTAACACCCACGTCCCCGGAAGAGTACCTGATGAGGTCCAGGTTTCAGAGCCCCAAGACTTAACCCCGGCTTATTATTAACTATTACAGTTTATGGATGAAATAAGGGGAAGGTGGAGAGTGTTAATGGAATACAGTGCCTGGAGAAAAACTCTCAGCAACGTCTGCTTTGTTCACTACAAATTCCACCACGACTTGACCGACCGGGGTTCGAACCCGAACCGCGTCGATGGAAGAGCAGCGCGCTAACGTTTTTGTAACAAACGCGGTTCGGATTGAAAGTACAAAAGCCTATGTTTTTAACATATCTATTTTTCAACCCTATTTAGTTACTTACTTTGATTTAGTCCGATTTTAGTTTCCGAGATAGCTTGAAATTTAAGACTGAATATTTGAAAACGTGGTTTCCACATTGTGGGTCGTGAAATGAGCTGGTTGAGATGGTCGCGAGAATATTAAAAAAATAAGACAAAACTGCCTTATTAACACATATTTATATTTTATTTACAAACATAACGAACATCGAACAAGCCACCGGCGTAGCTCAGTCGGCTAAGGCGCTTGCTAAGTCGGAGTTGCGCTCGGGCGCGGGTTCGATTCCCGCATGGGCTGATTACCTGGTTGAGTTTTTTCCGAGGTTTTCTCCAACCATAAGGCAAATGTCAGGTAATATATTGCGAATCCTCGGCCTCATCTCGCCAAAATATCATCTCGCTATCACCAATCCCATCGACGCTAAATAACCTCGTAGTTGATACAGCGTCATTAAATAACGGAGTAAAAAACATCGAACATAAAAAAGTTTCATTCTGTTACAAACTAAAACGTACTTTTTTTTTTACTAATGGCGGGTACTTGATTTACATCATTCACCCATATGAAGCCAGTTATGTAGACGAATTTACCGACAGACCCGCTGCCCATGGTACACCATAGGAGGCTGGTCTAGGCTACACCCGCGATGAGATGAGTTCGGACCGGCGCTGGCGATCGATCCCGACATAGCTTAGTTAGCATGAGCACCCAGCGCGTCAAACTGGGAGGTCCTGGGTTCGATCCCCGGTGTCGCAACGAATTTTTCTCCAATTATTATATGCCTATCAGTTAATAAAGTACATAACTCTTGTAGAAATTACTAAAGTAAGTCATATACGTGTAGACACACACTCAATATGTAAAAACAAAAACAAAAAATAAATAAATAAATAAACAGTAAAAAGGTAAAGGTATCCCCGTAACATGCCATGAAGGCACTTGGGGGAGCATGGAGGTAGAGCTCTATGCTTTCCATGACCTCGGCACTAGAATGAGGTGGTGTGGTCGGCACCAGGCTCTGACCGCCTTTTACCCCCGGGAAGGACCCGGTACTCAATTTTATAGGAGGCTGAGTGAACCTCGGGGCCGTTCTGAAAGTTTGGCAACGAGAAAAAATCCTGTCACCACCTGGGATCGAACCCCGGACCTTCCAGTCCGTAGCCAGCTGCTGTATCAATTGAGCTACCCGGCCGCCAAAAACAGTGCCGGTGAATTTTAAGTTTTGCGTATATTTCATTTCCTAAGGGGAAATAAAAGTTTTCATGAACGACGGGGTACCATTTAAGTGTCCAAGAGGTAAACAAATCTTTGTTCACACTCCAGCAAACCCACACAAATTTGACATCGTCTTAATGTTGTAGAAGAGTCCATGTTGACAGATTGTACAGTGACTTCTGTAAAAACAAACGTAGTATGGGCAACTGATGTCATGTCAGTGTTAAACTGACCAAGGATTTGTGCGAACGGGTCATACTGCAAAATTTTTAAAGAGCCTCCCCGCCCCCATTCCCCTCCTCCAAAACAAGACAAGTGTACAAAACACAGCCTAGAAACCTTGAACTTATTTTCTTCGGTCGAAGAACTTTTCCTTCTTCTCTGGCTCGCTTGATGTATTGCTGTCTCTGTCTTTTTTCCTTCTCAGCAGCCGTAGCACGTTGCTCTCTAGAGCTAGCGCGAACGTGTGCGTAGGTGTCTTGTGCGCACTCACACTGCCTAATCAGTAATCACTAATCAAACAGTATAGCCTACTATGTCGTTAACGGCTGAATATTCAAACACAAACAGAATCATCGACCTTTCAGCTTGGTACGGTAAAGGAAAAATTCATGTCTCGATCCGCAGTCCAGCTTTCCCTCTCAGCATATAAGTACCTGTTGTTATAATATTATAAATTATATGACAGTGTATACAGAGTGAATCCTATGTACGTAATGTCCAAACTTTCTTGGGGAGAGCATGTTGACAATGTTACGGGTAAAGCATGGAGGACACTTCACTTTATTATGAGAATCTTGAGAAAGGCTAGCCCCAAATCGAGGGAAACAGCATATCTAACGTTAGTGCGACCGTTAATGGAATAAGGAACAACATGTTGGGATCCCTATAGAATATCGCACATCGGATACAAGACCGGCACAACTCAAACTTGAATAATTTGATACAACTCGAGTTGTGTCTGTTTTGTAGCTAATATAAAATAATTTTTACTTCATTGAAACACTGAATTTTGCCCCATCTGTCGTGAAACAGTTGACTTAGATGTGTCAGTCTTATAGTTGGTAGAACATTGTTATAGCTATCCAGTTATGGTACTAACTCAATTTTCAATTTTTTTTTAGTTGTGCCAGTCTTGTATCCGATGTGCGATATATCAGGTAAATTCGTTAGAAATAATCCAGTACAGGACAGCGAAATTTGTTAAAGGTAAAAGAGAAGATGGAAACGATACGATAAAAGAACTTAAATGGGAAACTCTCGAAAACAGACGTAGGAAAACTAGAATAACATCATTGTATAGAGCACATCTAGGTCAGAAAGCATGGGTAGACATAACGGCTCGGTTAGAACAGCCAACGTACTACGGTAGGAATGATCATGATTTTAAAATCAAATGTAGGAAACAGAAAACGGATGTAGGTAAATTCTCATTTTTAAATAGAACTATAAATGATTGGAATGACCTACCTGCAGCGGTCTTTGAGAGCTGTCCTTCCTTAAGGAGATTCAAGAATAACTTAAAAAGTTGTGTATAAAGTGCAAATTAAAATTAAGGTGACATTTAACATTTAATTTCTTTAAGGTGACATGTATTTACTTAGCCTGACGAGTTACTCCCTTGGTTTGAATTGTGAATTATTTAAAAATAGCGTGTAAGAGGGCCTTAGACTAGAAATGTTTAGCTTAAATGTAGTTCTGTTTATAAGTATGCATAAGGGTGTAATTATCTGTCTTATTTGAACTGTTGTATCAGTAAAGCGAGGTGAGTCAGTGAAGTTATGGTTTTACAGTGCAGTGAATAGTTCCGATCAGTGATAATTTATAGCGTCAATGAAATGTGTTCTATAGTGTCAGTGAAACGCGTCATAGTGCCACTACAGTGAGTGAGATGAGAGTAAAGTGAAAGACTTTTGAAACTTATGTAGTGCCTATACATATGTAATTATTGTGTTAAATTGTATTGTGTATTCTTATTGTATTGTGTATATAATTGTATTGTGTATTGTAATTTTATTGTGTATTGTTTATATTGTGTATACCATTGCTACCGGGTGCTTGCCCACTTGCAGTGTAAATAAATACATACATATATACATAAATTTCAGGGAATCTTTGAGATATTTCAAACAAAAAATTTGTCTCAACTGCAGTATTTGTGCCGGTATGCTCTAACATCTGAAGGAGTGTCAACATGCCTCTTGCGCTTTTTAGACTAACAACCTTAACTTACTTTCCTCCACTGTGACGAAAGCTGTTACTTATGCCAATCTTCCTCTCAATAAAAACCCAGTTCAGCTCGAGTAGAGTGTACAAGACGCGCAAACAGTATAAAAGACTGCTGTCTTATTACAAAGATTGTGTTTGTAGTAGGGACGGTTCATCTATGGAATCGCCAACATAGAAACCAATTAACGCCGAGTTCGAGCCCCGAAAATATATAATTCATCATTATAGGTATAAAAAATTGCAGAAAACTCATCGTTATTGAGAAGAGTAATACTGGGGTCGAACTCAGGAAATACTGTCCTCACTGACTTCGAACTACCATTCATTAATTATAATTTTTCCAGCCTCGAACTCGGGAAGCTGTGTCGTCAACGATTCCATAGATGAAACCCTAAACGATGTAATATAACTGCCGCCATTTGTTATGTTGAGCTATTGTGAAATGTACCTGCTAAAACGGTTTAAGTACATGTTACTGTTAGTGCACTAGCTTTATCTATGGTATGGTAGCTCCTTTACTTATCTGTGTCTTGCGCATGAGCAGTGTCACATCATTGGACTTTGAAAAATTTCTTGCGGGACACTAGGTGCAGTTTCTAAAAAAAAATTTAATACAATTTATCTCGTTTTTTGCTTTCTTTTCGAGATAAAAATTGTTTTATATTAAACATTTCATAGCGTATTTTGGATAAGTCATTGACTTAATTCTCAATATGCTCAGTCAATTTGAGAGCGGTGTATTATGATAATAAATTATTGAAAAACTTTTAGTTTTGTCCTTTAACTGTACAGAAATTTGATCCGAACAAATGCAACTTTTCGTTCTGAAAAGGAATTTTAAAATGTTTATTCGTCATTTATTTGCCGTGCTGCTTTTTGTAAGGAACGTGACACAATCAAGAGGAAAAGTGATTTTTTTTTTCATTCTTGTTACTTTTCATTGTTATTAGCACTTCTATCCTTTTGTTTCGAGATGCCCTAACTGAATGGCGTTATGAATCTTGATGCAATACAATTTACTGATCAAATGTAGCCAGGAAAATTCTTGTGTTACAATATGGTTACACTAGTCTTTCGTGAGTACATTTTTCTTTATGGCTTAATTATGTTGGTTATCAGGTTGTTTGTGACTACACTTAGAATAATTATGAAAAGTGTCAGTCAGTGGCAAGGTGGATGAACAATTCAGTTGCAACTGCAGCATCAGCAGTACATGGAATCAATCCAATAACATCAGCTGATCGGTATTCACGCTCAGAAAAAAAGAGAAAGTTCAACGTCCAAATCTAATCACAATGTACGATACAAACAGGAAAGGAACTGACCTAATGGATGCAAATGTACACACATAAGAGGTAAGAAATGGTGGTGGCCTATATTCACCTGGATGATGAACACTGCAATGCTTGACTATTCATGACAGGGACTGGATCTAATATTCCTCATCTGAACTTCAGAAAGAAAATTGTGTAAACATATCTTTAGTGTTAGAAAAATATTCCTAACAGTCACAGACGCTCTTCGACCTCGAAATCTGGTGGACACACTCTTGTCGGTGTGAGGTTTGATCGAAAATGTAATTTCATTGAACCTATCCTAGGGAATAAAAGGCGGAGATGTGCAGGCAAATTCTGCTCAAGTGTAGGTCGCACACAAAGCAAGATATGTGAAGTTGAACATGTGCATCATGTTTTGTAGCTTTCCAACGAAGATGGAAACATGTAAAAAGAACAAAATTTTTCTAGGGGAAGAAATGTATCCTTACAGTTCATATCTTTTATAACATGTACACGTATAGGACTGTATGGTCACGGCCTCTATATAGGGTAAAGGTTGGTAATATTGTGATACGAGTAATACGGAGTTTAATAGTTCAGTCCCATGATAAAAATATATACTAGTTTTGTCCGAAGCCAAGAAGTAAACAATACTAGTTCGATCCTGGGTCAATATGTTAACAGTACTAATTCGGTCCCGGATCGAAAATAGAGCAGTAATGGTTGGAAATCAACATTTTCCTTCCCATTCTATGCAGGTTTATGACTATCATAAGGTAGGGACGGGTAAATTCGTGACAAGGGACAGCAAACTACAAAATTTCCTACCCCTTCCTTAAGGCATAGTTAAAAATGTATCATGTACAATGAACAGTATGAACCTTTAGTCAAAACTTCTTAAACTTCAGAATAGTCAGTCATACTAGCAGCTATGTTTTGGGAGTAATTTGTAGGACAGCGTTTTTATATATTGGAGTATGTTTATTGATTTATATACAAATTCTGCCATTCTGTCTCTAATATATTGTTCTTTCTTTAATTGGTCTGATCTTTTTGTTGCTGTACTTCTAATTTGTATGCGAGTGTCAATTTGAATTCGTTTTAGAACGTCTATTAATTGAAAGATGTTACATGATTCACAACTGTTTGTCGTTCTTTCTGTCGTAGCTACGAATTCAAAGAATGTTTACCAGTGACTGAAATGACAGTTAGGTACGACCGCGCCTAATTATGAAAACAAATTCGAATAAGTATCACTACCAACATCAAAACACGCCAGTATCGATATCATACCAACATAAAAAGTAGGATTCGATACGACAGCTAGTTAATAATATATACTTAACAGTATCTTTGATAAATATATAAATTGTCTATACCTGCATAGTTCGGATCGAATTAGTACTGTACCTCTCTAAACCCCGGACCGAATTAATACTGTATATTTCAGGTGTGTATCTGATGGGACCGAACTAATATGCACCAGAGTAGGCCTGCAGAACTCGCAAGTAGGGGAAATATGACGTCAGCCTCACTCCACTTCTATTGGAGATGATCGACTTCCGCCGCGAGAATAAATGTTGATGCAGCCGAGCGTAACTAGAACGCCGTGACCGCACAGATAGAAAACGTAGGTGGGGTAAGAAAGGGTAGGAAAGCAGTCGCTCTCAAGAGATACAGTTCTGCAGGTCTGCATCAGAGTAATATTGTGATAATTCTATTTGAGAATTCATTACAATTTTACTCAGCGAGAAAATAAGCAGTTTTGTGCATAAACTTCTCCACGAACATTCCCTTAATACGTTGGCGTAAAAAACCGATCTTCCTCTCGGTCAGCAAAATTGTAACAAATTCTCAAAAAGAACTATCACAATATTATTCATATCACAATATTACCAACCTTTAATGTATTATACTACATTGTTAATAATAAAAAATGATTATTTTAGTTAGATTGCGATATATTTGTACCAAATTAAGTAAAAAATGTGGAAAAAGTAAGATGAAAAATTCCGTCCCTAATGGGTTAAAGTAGGTCATACAATACCAGATTTCTATAATGTTATCTAGGTATACGAAGAGGACAGCTACACATCTAACACTGAACACAGCAATAAAAACAATACGCGAGGCCGATGAGATTCGGCACCCAGAAGCAGTAGCAGTCGCAGGTACAAGAGAGGATCAAAGCACTCAAGTAGCATTAATGCGGATTTACATCAAAAGTGAGGAAAGCGATAACTTCGTCCTAGGAAATACAAAAACAAAAGAGAGACGGCAATACAGCACTCACTACAGCTTTATCAATAACACGTCATTAAGCCGATTTGCTCTGTCTTTTCCGTATGGAAATCACAGGAAATGGACGCCTGTAAGCTTCCCTGCGTAATACTGTGATCACACTGCTGATATTCTTTAGCATCATCGTGAGAAGATTGCGTACAGAAAAACCAAGGAATAAATTTGATGGACGTTTGCCGAAGATAGGTTTGAGAGGGGGGGGGGGGGAAAGAGTGGTAAAATTCCAAAAGTATACACGACGGAAGTGATAGGATAAAGCTGCCTAATTCCGTGATAAGTTTTTTTTTTCACCGAATGTCACGGGGTAGGATATTTTGCTAGGAACTTCATCTATGTCTCAAAAGTAGGCGAAAGATGCAATCTTTCGAGAAAGATGTCAGGGCTCTATGCTCGAACGGCAAGACTTTGACCGACATTAAATTTTAAAAAAGCATCACGGGATTAGGGGTATCACGGAAATAGGCAACTTTACCCTAACTATGCAGATTGAAGGGGACACTAGAATATATTAAAATAAATAAAGAACATACGAGGGCTATTCAAAAATCAACTTCCGATTGTGGATTGCTAGATCGTTGCAGGAAGATGGCGATTGCACAGTAGCCACGAGTAAAGACGTAATAATGCTCCCATGCATCGTACACTCATTTCCGTTCAGTAGTCTGTGAGAAACAGCTGTTGAAAATAGACACGATTATTACTCGTCCCGCGAGTTGTGAGGTCCGTTCGGTTATTCGATTTCTTCACTCGGAAGGAATTAACGCTGCTGAGATTCACCGTCGATTATGTCGTGTTTATGGCAACATTATGAGTGATAGTGCTGTACGGGACTGATGCAGAAAATTTAATAATGAGCGTGAAGATGTGCACACTGAGGGAGGTTAAGGACGACATTCAATTGTGACTGATGAACTCGTTAAACAAATTGCACAAATTCTGCGTGAAAGACGTTGTTTCACAATTTCTGAACTCTCTGAAAATTTCCCACAAATTTCAAGGACAAGTCTCTATGAAATTGTTACGGCGGCGTCCTTTTATGAAGAAGGAATACACAAGCTAGTCCCACGCCCACAAGTGCTTGAACTTATATGGCGACTATGTTGAAAAATAGTGTCACTATCCATGAACGTTTTCAAGATAATAGGCCTAAATAGTTTGTAACATTGTTTGTGTTTTTTGTAGCCAATCGGAAGTTACAGTACGATTATTAGTCGTGACAGTCGCCGACAATGTGCGCCTGGGTCAGACGAGTCCATTAAGTTACGCCAAGGGGTGTTCGGGTTAATCAGTCGCTTGCATTCAGATCGATCGGGTGTCACACGTGTGGTAGAGCAGTGTGTTTCCAGTACAGTTAAGCTGTACTGCATTTCTTTACTGACCGCTCGCCCTTATCTCTACTCTTAAGCTCTCCCCACTACTCCTATTACTTCCCCTCTTTCGCGTCGCAGAGCTGTCAGGACTAAATAATCGGTCTGTAATTTCAGAATAGCCCTCGTATTATGCATTTTTCAATTAGAAAATTAAACTGAAAAGTCTGTGTAGTTTGGCAACAGCGCATCATCGGCTCACCTACGAATACACACGCTAATTCTGAATAGCAGCACATTCGGTACCTTTAGACATTGCAGAAGGATTGCCAGACAGTAATGACAGGAAATATCGATAATGTTAATCTGTTTAATTTGCAAGAAAACCGTCCACATTATTTAAAAACTGCAACGGGATAAATCATTCCTTATCAGTTTCTCTAATGATAAGAGTAAAAACCAGAATAGTACAGATAGTATTTATCGTGTAAAACAATGTTAAAATTTAAGGGAAGATTTTTTTTGTCTAAGAAAAGTATTAATTTCGGATTAATATGTAATTGCAATTCTTTTTGTACCATATCCAAAGAATAAGCTGTCAAAACCTGCGCAATTATATCACAGTCTAGTATATACAGTCACGAAGCTCAATACGTAGTAAATATGCATCCATAGATAGTTGCTAACCACTAGGATCGCTAATATCGCCTAATTACAGACAATGCGAAATAGTACCGGCACAGTCTATTGTTCCTAGTACCCTCACAACTCAAGCTTCGTGACTATATATACTAGACTGTGGTTATATCTCTTCCATTCTGTATTTCTTACAAGTAGTCATGTGTTCTAAAATGCTCTTTTTTTTAACCTAATGTCTCCTTCCGTAACACACTATTTGTACGAATCGTTACCATGAAAGAGGACACAAAAAATTCAATTTCTTATTGGGGATCTCGGTCAGGTCGTTTTGCACTGGAATGTTAACTCGATTGAAATCACCTAGAAAACTTGTTTTGGTGAACGAAAAAGGTGAAATTTATTGCTAGTAATGCTACAGGTTGTAGTTTAAGTGAACCCTATCCTTTACTTTGCAAGGTTAAAGCGTAATAGCAAGCATTTTTGAGCTTTCTGGTAAAATGTTTATTTTCACTTTACATTATTTGTAGCCTTCTTGAACTTTTCATCAACTAATGCCATACAGAATATTGCTTTTATTTCCCGTAATGGAATGTAGATTAAATTTACTATACGAATTTACGTAGTCTGATAAGGCGCTTGCCTACTGATCCGGGGTTGCGCTAGGGCGCAGGTTCGATTTCCGTTTGGGCTGATTACCTGGTTGAGTTTTTTCGACGTTTTCGAAAACCGTAAGGAGAATTTCAGGTAATCTATGGCGAATCCTCGGTCTCATCTCGCCAAATACCATCTAGCTGTCACCAATCCCATCGACGTTAAATAACCTAGTAGTTGATACAGTGCCGTTAAATAATCTGAACAAATAATATAAATACTGTAAAATACGGTACGTATGTATGAATGCGCGCATAAGGTATGCATTATTCATTTATTCATTCACTGTAAGCTCTTTGGAAAAATAAATAAATTCCGACATGCAACTGTAAAATAATATAATAGAACAATACTAACAGCAAATGAAATATTTTATATGTCAATAAAAATAATACTAATTATAATTATATTAATCATTAATTTAAATCCATAATTAAAAATATAGAAATTATAAACTGTGACGTCAATTTGACCAAGATTAACGTCTGCAACAATCAATCAACTCATCAATCCCTCCATGGATTTTCATAAGATAATTTACATATCATCTTAAGGGTATAACCACAGTCTAGTATATACAGTCACGAAGCTCGAGTTGTGACGGTGCTAAGAACAATAGACTGTGCCGGTACTATTTCGCATTGTCTGTAATGAGGCGAGAGTAGCGATCCTAGTGGTTAGCAACTATCTATGGATGCATATTTACTACGTATTGAGCTTCGTGACTGTATATACTAGACTGTGATTGTACTGTGGACAAGGTTCTATTAGCAGTCCGATAAGAGATGTATTTCTTGCACAACAGTGCCTCTGCACATTTTACTCTTAATATCCGTCAATACCTGGATAAACATTATGTGATCACTGGGTAGATGGAGGTGGATCAATTGTTTGACCTTCACGCTCACCTGATCTAAACCCGTTGGACTTTTTTGTGTGGCAGTATTTAAAGTTGTTGGTATACTCAACTGCTGTGAAAGATGAAGTAACGCTTCATACAAGAATTATTGTGAAGGGTTGTCAAACAAAACGTACAACACCAGGTATTTTTTAGTGTGTTCGTACCTCAATGAGACGACAAACAGAAGACTGCAATATGGCAGAGGGTGGACATTTCGAACACTCCACTAAGGTATTAAATATGATGCATCATTTTAAAACTAAACTGCGCTAGTAACGTACTAACATAAAATAGTTGAAGAAAGTTACCTGGTTGACGTTTTTTCCCGGGGGTTTTCCCTCAACCCAATATGAGCAAATGCTGGGTAATTTTCGGTGCTGGACTTTGGACTCATTTCACCGGCATTATCACCTTCATCTCATTCAAACGCTAAATAACCAGACGCTTGATAAAGCGTCGTAAAATAATCTAATAAAATAAAAAAATAAAATACTTGAATGTCTGATATCTCAATAATTATCAATTTCCGGACCCATATTTATATAACATTTTTTGATCTTCTGTATGTGTGACATCCAATCCTGAAATTTTGCCGTGTATTTTAAAACACCCTGTATATAGAAGATTCGAATACTGCTTCAGGCATTGATAATAAACCGCTTTCAATGTTTTTATTAATTCTCGGTTTAAGTGGAAATCCGGCGCAGTGCAATGGATATTGTCAGTGTAATGCGAGGTTTAATAATTAGATCAAATTTAGGCTTTTGGTGAACTCTGACAGAGACGATGAATAGAGAATCGAATCACGTGTCAGAACCTCGCCCTGAATACGAGGATCGGTTGTTTGTAAAGTATCGATCGTGGAAGAGTTGAGCTATTAAATTATACATTTTATTGTGATTGTACTGCACCACAAAACACGACACATAATAAACTTAATAACAAAAGCGCTAAAGTAGTATTTATGTTACTAAAACTTACGTAAGTCGGAAATTACTACGTAACAAATAAATAACACTGACGTCAGCATGGACTAGAGTTAACAGACACAAATGATAAAAACTTCGTGTTATAGAAGAGCTTCTTTGTAAAGGGCAAGAAATGTTTATCAACTTCCGGCATATACAGTGTAAAGTACTTTTATGGGCTGCTTATTTCTCTGTCTGCTGTTAGAACTGTGACAAAGGCATTAAAATAATACTTCTTTTTTAAATCGGCAGTCACGTACAGTTGACATATTTCGCATTTTACCTCCTCCTCAGTCATCATCACCATAATAATCTCTTTTTCGTGTTAGTTTATTTATCAACACCTTCTTCCCTTTACCATTTTGTTTTATCCTCAATTTCTTATTCGCTAAGTTCTTTCTCTTACTCATCTTGCTAGAACTAAGCCTATATAACATGCAGACCAAAATTAGGGCTTTTCTTCAAAATTGGCAGTCGTGTAAAGTTCATAATGGTACTTCGCCTTTCTACCCCTACTCCTCCTCCTAATCATTATTATTATTATTATCATCATCATCATCACTACCATTATCACCATAATTTCCTTTTTATTCAGCATCACAACAGTCTTTATTTTATATTCATCATCGTCATCAATATTATCTTCCTATTATTCAAAATCATGTACATTCTTTTCAAAATCAACACCATCTTCCTATCATTAACAATAATTATCTTCATCTTATTCAACATCACCACCTTCCTTCCTATCATTAACAATAATATTCATTTTATTCAACACTTATCACCTTCGTTCTATTCAGTACCATTATCATCTTTATACTATTCAACACCATTATCATATTCATCTTATTAAACACCATCATCATCTTTTGTTATTCAACATCATTATCACCTTCGTCGTATTCAACACCATTATCCCCTACGTCCTATTCAACATCTGTATCACCTTCGTCGTATTCAACACCATTATCACCTTCGTCCTATTCAACACCATTATAACCTTCGTCGTATTCAACACTATTATCACATTCGTCCTATTCAACACCATTATCATCATCTTCGTCCTATTCAATTCCACCATTATCTTCATCCTATTAAAAACCATTACCACCTTCGTCCTATTCAACACCACCATCATCTTCGTCTTATTCAACACCATCATCATCTTCGTCCTATTCAACACCAACATCTTCGTCTTATTCAACAACATCATCTTCGTTTTATTCAGCACCATCATCATCTTCGTCCTATTCAACACTATAATTACCTCGTCCTAATCAACATCATTATCTTCGTCTTATTGAACACCATCATCTCCATCTTATTCAACACCATCACTCCATCTTATTCCACACTATCATCTCCATCTTATTCAACACTACCATCTCCACTTTATTGATCATCATCACCCTATTTAACATCATCATCTTCATTGATAGAGCCAGACATACAAATGCCATGTTTTAGATTTTGTTCCATTATAATTACCTCGTCCTATTCAACATCATTAGCTTCGTCCTATTCAACACCATTATCTCCATCTTATTCAACACCATCATCCTATTCAACATCATCTTCATTGATAGAGCCAGACATATGCCATTTTTTAGATCTTGTTCTTTGTTTTTCATATAACCGTTATAATTATAAATAATTCCCTTCATTTGTCTGAGGGGGTTCATATTTTCTTTATGTTTCAATCTACGCTATCATACAAATGGAAACGACCGTGCCAATGGCGATATTTGATTTTACGACAACCTTCCTCTAAGTGTTAAATAAAGCTCCGCTGTAATTGCTGGGTACACTAGAAGGACTTAACAGAATTTATGTGGAAACAGAAGTAGGTTATTCCGAACAACATGTCCATTATCATACAAAATCTTCCGGGATCAACATGGCTTCGTTTACTGAAAGGCTGTCCCCTGCTTCAGCTACGGTTGAGCCACATAACTATGAAGCTAATTACATGAAGTACCATGAAACAGTATAAATGGATCATTTCGGTTCCCGTGTTATATAGAGTCAAGTTACGTATAATTTGTCTACCCCTACGCGATGAAAGGAGAGGATATAGAGGTGTTCTTATTAATAACAGCAGCAGCGGCAGAAATCTGCTCCGTGGAAGCAATAGAAGGCTGCGGTATCCACGCGCGAAGCTACATAATCCAGATGGCACCCCCGGGAGAGCCAACTTCCACAGATTCAGTCGTTCGCTGAAGCCTGAATGCTCATGACGATGTAAACACAAACACAACACGAATTATTATGACTCCAAAACTCTCTCGTCCTCCACCCCGAGCATCTCGCGCATATCTATGAAAGCACTACAACACAGTCGATATTTCTGGGCGTCAAAATTGAGAGAGACAAAAGCTGCAGTAAGGAAGTATTCAGAGAACACTACCCCTGCGGTCACTGTTCAAATTACACTGGTCAACAATGATTTTGTTAAATGTACGATTTCTGCCGTTTCTTAAATGTCTTCTGCTGATTCGAAAAATGAAGTCAAAATTTGTCTACCACCCACCATTTTTTTGTTTTTGTAATTTTAGAAACATTGATTTATTTTTATTGCTACATACAGTTCTTAACATGCTAATGGAAAGAACATATTTCAAATATTTCATTTTATTGCTTTAATAACACTGGTGAACAAAATTAAACAAATTTTTTGTTAAAAGATGAAGAATTGTGATTCTTGATGTTGATTTAGATCTGTTTTCAAAAATTTTCTATCGCCCAGGATTTTTGAGTAATTATATGAAATGTACTTCAGACTTTTCTAGTGTTGATACCTTATAACAATTTTCTTAAAATCGCATTTATTTACATAAAATGTATGTGAAATACATTTTAATCTTTATTTGGCTTGAGAAACATCTCTTTTGAGTGTCCAGCAGTAGTCTGCCAGAGTATTTGGGCTCCATTTTTCCTGGAAGCACATTTCCATTTCAGAAAAATTCTGATGGAAACACTCCCCATGTTCGTCGTTCACTACCCGCAGATTTCGAGGAAAGAAAAAATAGATAAGAATTCAAGAAGTTATTTTGAGAGATACATGACACCCCATCACGTTATAATTCTGAATCAGCTCCCTGACAAGTTCTCTGTAATCTTTTGATCTGTGGTTCCTAGAAAGTAACAGTCTGTTGAATGATCCTTAGGTTCCCGACATATCATTGGAACTGGAAAAGGCATATGATGGGATCCTTCTAGCCAACCAGTTAGGCTAATAGAATTACATGGAGCACAACAGATTTAAGTTCCACTTCTTGTCCTCATCTAATTTGCAATGGAAAGAACACTCGTAAGCTCTTTTAATTAGTGTAGTAAAATTCACCTGTGTGCTTTCAAAGTTAATTCACCACAAACGTAACAAATATTGTTTGTGATTTAAACAGAATTTCGAGATATGTTTCACTTTATAAGATACTTTTGTGCGAGATCGTGCGTATTTGCTTGCTTTCCGCACAAAACCAATCCGCGGAAAGTCTAAAATTCCACATTCAGTATTCCCAACCGAACACACATAACAATTTCCCTCTTCTTACCGCTTAAGTGACATATTGATTTTACTGCTTTAGGCTTTTAACATATTTTTAGAGACGTTCAATATAGTAATAATTATAAATTGAAAACTACCACTGCAATTTCACCTAAATTGCACTGCTAATTATTGTTTTTAATTATTTGCAAAAATTAAGTAAACTCTACAACTCCACTAAAGTTACTGCATTCGTGATGCAAGTAACATTAAGGAAGCCGTGAAAAAATCAACAAGATTCCAGACTCATCATAGACTGGAGGGGAAAAAAAGTCAGACGTATATCACGGCCTGCTGGAGTATAGTAAACACAGAAAACATTTTAAAGCAACAATGTTGAAGATAGATATTTTTGTTTTGCAAATTTGCCGTCATTGAACGGAAACCAAGATGGAGATTTCATTGCAACTAATTAGAAATTCCTCTTTCAGGTATGTAATAAACGATCTTCGCACAAAATAATGTACGATACACGAGCGGTATGTTTTCTTTCAATTCTCGGAAATTAAAAAAGCTCAACTACGTTTCGCTTTTTCAAACTTTTCCTCGAACATGAAAACTTCAACATACCGCTCTTGTAACGCATATTACTATTACTGCACTTAAAATTAGACAGAAAATATCGGTTATAAAACTATTATTTCATGATTGTAAGTTCCAACTCAAATGAGAATTAATACTAACTCTCACAGTCTTGTGAGGAGTGAAATTTATTTTTATGAATTCTGACTTCAAGCAATAAAAATCATTTTTTTTAATTAAAAAGAAAAATGGTGGATGGTGGAAAAATTCTGACTTCATTTTTGAAATCAGCAGGTGACATTACACAAGAAACAGCAGAAAATGTACATCGTTGACCAGTGTAATTGACCTATAACTTTAGATCACTGTTCCCTGTGAAGTCAGAATTCATAAAAATAAATTTTATTCTTTATAAGACTGCGAGAGTTAGTAGTATTAATTCTCAGTTGGATTGGAACTTACAATCACGAAACAAGTTTCATAACCCATGTTTTCTTTGTCCTAATTTTAAGTGTGGTAAAAGTACCTTATAAAGTGAAACATACCTCAAAATACCGCGTAAATCACAAACAATTTTTGTTACTTTGCGTTTAATTAACTTTGGAAACACAAGGTGAATTTTACTACACTAGTTAAAAGAGCTTACGAGTGTTCTTTTTATTGCAAAATGGACGAAGACAGAAACTGTGCCCCTGAAATCTGTTGTGCTCCATATAATTTTATTAGCCTAACTGGTTGGCTAAAAGGATCCCGTCATATGCCTTTTCCAGTTCCAATGATATGCCGGGAACCTAAGGATCATTCAACAGACTGTTACTTTCTAGGAAAAAGTGAGAGAAATGAGATGGTATGCAATACCGCCTCTGGTTTCTATGGCCGGAAAACATACCGTCACTGAAAAATTACATACCGTCACTGAAAAATGTGATCGTAAAAATTTGTTTATACATTTCTTCACAGCAAAGAGTACTATCTGTTTGCTTCGTAAATCTAAACCACAGCCTTCTGGAACTGTATTCAATGTGTATTTAGACACGCTTATATGATAAGCTCAACCCCTGGAATGTTTACAACGGTAGTATTTCAAGTATAGAAGGCTGTGGTCTGTAGCTTGTGGTGGCCATTGTTGTCAATTTAGTGACTGTCATTTTTGTTGTTGTCGCACTTTTTATTTATGATTAAATAAGGCACTTTAAAGCTTTAACATTATTTTAAGTGATAAGTCTCAAAGGACATTGTAAAATGATCTAGTAAATAACTGAAGTAACTTGAAATTGTTTTATTAAGAAATGTAATGTGTTGCGTAAGCTACAAAGATTCGCGTTACTGACTGCACGAAACAATTTATTGTATACATCATTTATGTTCATGTTGTAAGGGAGGGGGTATGCCTTTTTTTAAATCGAGATATGCCAGAGGAAAATCTTGGGGTAGCATACCGCCTCTAGTTTTTTCCCCAGTTCCCACACTGCTAGGAACCACAGATCAGAAGTTTACAGAGAACCTGTCAGCAAGCTGATTCAGAACTATAACGTGATGGGATGTCATGTATCTCTCAAAATAACTTCTTGGATTCTCATCTATTTTTTCTTTCCTCAAAATCTTCGTGTAGTGAGCTACGAACATGGGAGCTTTTTCATTAGGATTTTTCTGAAATGGAAAGGCGCTACTGGGAAGAATGGAGCCCAAATATTAAATTAAAATTATGGTTCATTTAACGACGCTTGCAACTCCAGAGGTTATACCAACGTCGCAGATGTGCCGGAATTTTGACCCGCAGGAGTTCTTTTACATGTCAGTAAATCTACTGACATGAGCCTGTCGCATTTAAACACACTTAAATGCCATCGACCTGGGCCGGGATCGAACCTGCAACCTCGAGCACAGAAGGCAGCGCTATACCGACTACGGTACCGAGGCGAGCCCAAATATTCTGTCAGATTACTGCTGGTCACTCAAAAGAGATGTTTCTCATGCGAAGTGTAGCCTAAAATCTATTTCACACACATCTTAGGTAAATAAAGATGATTTTAGGTAACTGATGCCGAGGATACCGGCAACGTATTCTTTGTCCATTATTCCATCACCCGGGCCGCCTGGATAGAAGACCAGTGCGCTATACTTTGCTATTTATATAGAGAGAAACTACCCGCCAGATTTTTTAACGGTCGCTTCCCTTCAGTTAAGGAAGGTATAGGAAGTCAGAAGTAATCCATAAATGTCACTGACCTGCTAAACCGAGCGCTTTAAAACTTTCGGCGATAGTTTCCTTCTGTTTGAAAAACGAGTATAGTAGGCCTACTTGAACCACAGACGCGTCAAGGGCCAGTATGACATACGAACAGCATTATTTTGCACAGACGATGTACACACTAGCGTTGTGGATTACAGGCGCTATTTTCGGTTCAAGTCTGTCGAATAAGGCAAAATACGATATTCGCCGATGTTCCCTCTGCAGAAGGAGGTCTGTCGTGTTTGTTGCACCTTGTTATAAAAATATTCTCTGTCCTCCACTCATGTTTTAACCGTTTAAAGCACACCTGCAGAACTGTAGCTCCTCAGAGCGACTGCCTTACCATCCCTTCTAGTCCACCCACCTTTTTTTTACCAGTGCGGTCATAGCGTTCTAGTTACGCTCGGCTGCAACAACATTCATTCTCGCGGCGGTAGGTATACAATACGCTATCAAGAATTACAAATGAACAGATAATAAAATCCTTGGGAATATTACCTTTAGAAAGTAAGACAAAAATGAATGAGGGAAATAAATAAGTTAAAAGACATGTAATAGTAATATGCGTTACAAGAGCGGTATGTTGACGTTTTCATGTTCGAGGAAAAGATTGAAAAAGCGAAACGTAGTTGAGCTTTTTTAAAATCCGAGATTGAAAGAAAACATACCGCTCGTGTATCGTACATTATTTTGTGCGAAGATCGTTTCTTACATACCTGAAAGAGGAATTTATAATTAGTTGCAATGAAATCTCCATCTTGGTTTCTGTTCAATTACGGCAACTTTGGAAAACAAATATATCTATCTTCAACATTGTTCCTATAAAATGTTTTTTGTGTTTACTATACTGCAGCAGGCCGTGATATACGTCTGTCTTTTTTTTTCCCCCGGTCTATGATGAGTCTGGAATCTTGTTGATTTTTTCACGGCTTCCTTAATGTTACTTGCATTACAAATGCAGTAACTTTTGTGGTGTTGTAGAGTTTGCTTAATTTTTGCAAATATTTAAAAACAATAATTAACAGTGCAATTTAGGTGAAATTGCAGTGGTAAGTTTCCAATTTATAATTATTACTATATTGGACGTCTTTAAAAATAATATGTTAAGAGCCTAAAGCAGTAAAATGAATATGACGCTTAAGCGGTAAGAATAGGGAAATTGTTATGTGTGTTACGTTGGGAATACTGAATGTGGTATTTCACACTTACCGCGTATTGGTTTTGTGCGGAAAGCAAGCAAATACGCACGATCTCGCACAAAATAAATTTTAAAATGTATGTGTGCATATAATGTAAGAAGGTCTACCTATGTATATATCGTCCTATTTCTAGTAAAGCTGATTAAGTCCACTTTTTGTGTAAAATAAGTTAAGTGCAGTGCCCGATGTCTTTCCGTGCTCTGTATTCTACTAAAATAGAATAAGTCCGAAATGTTGCATGCAGGCAACAAACCAATTACTTTATTTGAAGAATTTATTATGATTTTTCGTGCACTAATAAAGTTTCAATTCCTGTTTTTATATAACTTGCATTACTGGTCTTAACTGGTTTTACTAGTAATAGGACGATAAATAAATTGTACGTTGATAAGTGAGTGATAGGTATATGACCGGATGTCAATGCTGTCATTCAACATTATAACGCACTCCAGCCAAATGAATAAATATATAAATAAAAAATAAATAAATAAATACACAATACGCGTGCTGCAGTTTAAAGAGAACATGGCAAAATACAAACCCGTGAAGAAATACTCCTTCCAAAGGAAATGGGAATGAGTATTTTGTTGTTTAAGACGAAAGAATTGCTTGTTTACTGTGTCCCATCCAATTTACTGTATTTCTACTCGTCATTTCAATATTTAACCACATTTCAACAAAGCCCATATTAAGAATTATGGAATGCACAAACTTTCGGGTAAGTTCATTATTACGAATTGTATAATGATTATTTATTTACATACTGTTATATTAAGGACGTCACTCGTGTTCATTTTGAATTGAAATTAATAGTGACTTTCAAGGTTCATTACTTAAATGCTATAAATTTATGTTTCCGTAGGTGATGATGGGAGGAAAGTTTTCGAAAATTAAAGCAAGCTAGGTGCAATGAAATTTCAAAGAAACTACAGACAGGAAATTTAGCATAATTGTAAACCTTGAAACGAGATAAATACGATGAATTTATTACAATTCTTTTTTAAAATTACAGTGCCGCCACTGATGGACCTTGCATGGGAAAAGAATGTAAACAACTCTACGCGAAAGACGATCATCCCCCAAGAGAAGTGGAGTGAGGTTGACGTCATATTTCCCCTACTTACGGGTTCTGCAGGCCTGGTTTAAGGATTTTAAGTCAGATCTTGCTATTAGTTTTTTCATATGAAAAAAAAAAAGACGAAGTTTTTAATGTCTTGGTTGCCTCTCACATGTTCGAACATTGCAGGACACTAGTACACTCATCCCAGGAATTGTTCTAGACTATAAGTAAATCAACGTAGCTTCGCAAACCTAAGCTAAAAGATTCTGACCTTAAAACAGGCAAGAATAAAAAGAGTCGAGATAATTGTGTCACTGTCAGTTTGTACTCGTATCACATAAACCTTGAAAGTTTCCGCATGTTAATAAAAATTTACAGTTTTCCTTGAGCTACAGTATAAGAGAAACTACGACCTTAAAAATGACTGAAGTTTTGAAATGATGAATGGCATTGGAATACCTAGGCGCGTTAGTTCCAATTGATCTGTAATTGTTTTTTCTCCGAATGCGTGTTTCCATTCTGTTTACAGAAACAGGACTGTAGTAGTATACTCCGTCCACTGTCTAACCGCTGATAAAACCTTACTGAGCGCGATTCTTTATATTTACAATATGCAGAAGCTAATTATGGCATTATCTCTTCTACATTCAGGGGCTCACAGCCTTTTATCGATAGTGCTGTTCTCGGAACACAAAAATAACTTTTAAATTAACTTAAGTAATACAAATACATAACAAAAAAGATTTCCGACACTCATTCATCTTCATGTCATTTCCTTTGTCAAATGAAAAGAAAAAAAATGCCCAACTACATTATTACTGAAGCGTATATATTAAACTACCTACTCTCAGTTTATATTTTGACCTCTAAACAAACAAATAAATAATGCTACAAGGTTCTTATGCCTCAGTATTGCCAGCCTTTTCTTTTTGTTTCTTTTACTACATCGGCCCTCTTTCTTTGTACCTTTTTAAATCGAAAGACGTCGAGCATACCTTTAACAAAAGGAGCCCAGGCGGAACTCAGTTCAACTAGTTCAATTCTCAGAGATTTTTTAGAGAAAGCGGCTTTGGGAATGGTTTTCACCAACCACTTTGGTACATAAGCATTTCCATTTCAAATTTTCATAAAAGAAAACTAAATGCATAATAATGGTAAACTTCTATCGTGACGACCCGAGTTTGATCTCATTCTCGGTCATGAAGGAATTTGTGGTGTACAGTTGTCAAAAAAAAAAAAAAAAAAAAGTGGCCGCACTCGTGAACAGCGAATATTTTCAAAGTCCACTTCGGGTCGCGGCGATGTTACACGATGCATGTGCTTGTACAAGCAGTTCCGGAACTATGAAACTGTTCCATACCTGCGCCTCGTAGACCAGCGGTAGAGTGCTTGTTTAATAATTCAAAGGTCGTGGGTTCGGGCCTTCTTCAAGTTTTCATTTTATTTTTTAATCGTTCTTTAGCGATGTAAATAATATTCAAATTATCATTATCGTTCTTTATGGATATCACGTTATTTATATTTTGTTATCGTTCTTTAGAGATATGAATAAAATTCAAGTCATCATTTGTATTCTGTTATCGTTTTATAACGATATGAATAATAATTATTATTGTATCTCCAATGGGGGTTAGCCCTATTTTACATATGTATGTTAGGGCTATAGTTTTATACACAAAAAACATAAGCATAAAGAGAAATGGAAAAGAAAATTAAATTAGCTTACGCGATGTAAACAAAACATAAACAATCCGTAAATTAGGCATTGCGATTGCAAAACAAATATCAGGTATCAATTTGAAACATACAAAAACATTAACAACACACATACGGAACACTTCTATAACACAAATATGCAGCTTTCCGTACCATACATAATAAATTAATACACAATAGTCACACAAACACAATCAAACTATATTTACGACATTGCGACGACATCAAGCATCCCATAACTGACTCGCATACATAACAAATCAAGCATCCGTTACAACACATACACTTCAACATAGTAACCACACTTTTAAAAGTTACAAATTTGGCTCCAAGAAGAATAAATTGGACACTGTTAGTAATTACTTTTCTTCTACAATTTCTTAAATACATCTGTAATAAATCTGTGAAATTCCGATATGAATAATAATCACGGTTTTTTACATTGTTATCATTCTTTAGCGATTTAAATAATATTCAAGTTATTTATATTGTTATTGTTCTTTCGCAATATAAATAATCTGTATTTTATGTAATTATTATAACACAAATAACCATCTTTCTTTGTAAAATAGGTTACTTTATTTAGATAATTAAATACGTATTATATAATATCTTATATTAATTAAACAAACCAATATTTATCATTTATATTCTGTTATCGTTCTCTAGTGATGCTGTATAAATAATATTCAAGTTATTTATATTGTAATCGTTCTTTAGCGATATAAATAACATAAATTTAATATTAGGTTTGGAAAAATCCAGTTGCATAATACTGGTATTAGTTTTTCTTTTTGTATTATTACATTATAATATCTTGAACCACAATAAAATGAAGAGCAGTAACGAGGAATTGAACCTGAGACGTTGACATCTAAATTCCGACGTTCGTCCGCTGAGCTACGAGGGCAAAAGTGTGGAAACATTTTTTGAAATGTGGATGTGGAGAAGAACGGTGCGTGTGAAGTGAACAGACAGAATAAGATACAAAATTGTGTTTGAAAAAGTGAGTAAAGAAAGAATGATGCTGAAACTGATTAGAAAGAGAAAAAGTAATTGGTTGGGCCTCTGGTTGAAAAGAATAATAGACGACATTAGGATATGTGGATCATATGCGGAGACTAAGAGGAAGGCAGAAAATATGAAAGATTGGAGATTGCTGGGTTTGCAATGAAAGACCTGCCCATGGACAGAACACTTATGTATGTATGTTCAGAATGTCTGGAATATCTTGTCTAAGAACAGTCGCTATTTGCAAAGACTAGTCAATTCCATGCCCACTCGACTGCAAGATGATCGAGATAAGAGGAAGATAGACTAAATATTGAATTGTCGCTTTTTGTTTTTTGAACGCTTAATTGTTTGAATGTTTTAAGGCCGACGCCAGTAAATTTGTTTTGTTTATGCCACGAAAGATATTTTATTGAGAATAAAATCTTTTTTCTTTCCATTTGCAGCCACAATATCATAATGATAAAGTCATGGCATAATATATTAATGAACCTGATGTTAATTACTAAAATAATCGTAAAAGAGAAAGGAGCCAGTATGTATTGTTTCTCTCTCTCAAAAACAGAACAAAAAAAGAACATAAAAGCACGAGGTTGTAGTCGAACGCAGGACCTCATGAATAAGAAGCCTGAACGCTACCATTATGCTATGGAATAACATACAATCTACTTCAATTATAACTGTAGATATCAGGCAACGTGGTCCAACAACATGTAACATCGCCTGTCTCCGAATTGTAGCGAAGATACCCGAAGGGAACTTTGTTTCAGGAGAGCGGCCTCTTTTTCTTTTGACAGCTGTACAAGCGGTATTTCTTCGATCACCGGCTGGCACGAGGTTACCTGCATTAGCCTCGTATGCACAGTATGTCTTCGCAAAGTCGGCTTGTGTGGGTGAATATGCGTCTCATACAAAGAACTATACAGAAAATGGTCTAATTGCTGGTTCGTCAAGACCCTCAGTATCAATCAATCAATAGAAATGTAATTGTAGGCAAAGAAGGCATCGTTTCTTTAAGACAGAAGACTGAAGTTGAAATGTGTAATTATTCTGTCAATGTGGAGCTCAACGAAACGCTGAATTTCTGGAAGTGTGAGATTGCCATGGGCTCATACAGTAAGAAAGTGTTAAAGGAATATTTTTATAAGCTATTTTACCTAGATCACAAATATAAATTATACTTGGGAGGAAATTAAACACAGAATAAATATGGGAAATGCCTGTTATTATTCGGTTGAGAAGCTTTTATCATCCAGTCTGTTGTCAAAAAATCTGAAAGTTAGAATTTATAAAACAGTTATATTGCCGGTTGTTCTGTATGGTTGTGAAACTTGGACTCTCACTTTGAGAGAGGAACATAGGTTAAGGGTATTTGAGAATAAGGTGCTTAGGAAAATATTTGGGGCTAAGATTGATGAAGTTACAGGAGAATGGAGAAAGTTACACAATACAGAACTGCACACATTGTATTCTTCACCTGACATAATTAGGAACATTAAATCCAGACGTTTGAGATGGACATGTAGCATGTATGGGCAAATCCAGAAATGCATATAGAGTGTTAGTTGGGAAGCCGGAGGGAAAAAGACCTTTGGGGAGGCCGAGATGTAGATGGGAAGATAATATTAAAATGGGTTTGAGGGAGGTGGGATATGATGATAGATACTAAATTAATCTTGCTCAGGATAGGGACCAATGGCGGGCTTAATGTGAGGGCGGCAATGAACCTCTGGGTTTCATAAAAGCCAGTAAGTAAGTCACCTAGATCGCAGTCCATCATACGTTTTTGCAGAATTCGACTCCACGTCCCTGGTTATTCCTTTACAGTCAGTAAAAGTACACAAAAAAATTTCGAGACTCACACTTTAATAAAACACTAATTATTTATTAAACACTACAATGGTAAATGATACGTAAGACTGCCACCACGTTAATCAGTTTTATATATATATATATATATATATATATATATATATATATATATATATAATTGTGTTTGAGTTGAGGTGTGATGGCCATAGACCACAGCTGAAGTAATGACAAAATTTCAAAACACGACAATCACAATATAAAGCTCAATACGTCACTGAATCTCCGTATGAAACTAAGCTCGCACAGTACTGAAGGTGGCAGTAAAATAGCATTTTCTTAAGACCTCATTTCGAGGTCGAAATTAGTTCTCTTTTTATTGATTGTGAATATACCCCACACTGCTTTAGACTCGATATTATATATGTATTTTATTTTTTGTTTCTTATTTTTATTGTGTACACTTAATTCAATCGACTTTTTAATGTTATTATGTAAATAGTATTTTCTTATAATTTAATGCTCATATGTTTACCGAAGCGTTCATTTTTGTGTCTTTTTTTATTTACATCTCTGTTTATGACTTTATTATGTAAATCGTGTTCATTATATGTATTCCACTATATATACACTCATATTATTATTATTATTATTATTATTATTATTATTATTATTATTATTGTGTACATTTTATTCAATTGCCAGTTTCTGGTTTAATTATGTGAATTCTACTTGCTTTTAATTTAATACCAATATATATTCTAATGTGTTTATTATTGTTTTATCGAGTAGACCTACACTTTATTGAATTATCGGCTTATGATTTCACGTATTTGATTCTAACAACATCAATATGTATTCCACTGTGTGTATTTGTATTTTATTAGGAAAATTTTTATTTAACTGCCTCTTTTGATATTATGTAAATCGTATCTGTATGTAATTACTTAAATCCGATTCAGTGTATGTTTATCTATGTAAGCAAGTTTTAATCTTGGCTGGGTGTAAGAGAAGGCCCTACGGCCTTAACTCTGTCAGGTTACATAAAGCCATCATCATCATCATCATCGCGCGTTTGTCTGCTGATCCGTAGCTGCGACCGGACGCGGATTCGATTTCCACCTGACATTACCTGGCGAACGTCAGATAATTATGAATCCCTGTCGAATCCTCTACATCAGCTCGCCAAATATCATCTCGCCATCACCAATTCTACGAAGCTAAATAACCTAGGAAATGTCAAGTTCCAGGACACAACGGATTACCAAAGAGTCTAATCCTGAACCGAGTAGCTGATACAGCGTCGGTAAAACAGAGTAAAATATTCAGGGCCGTATTCATAGACATTCTTAGCGCGGGCTTCCGGTGGATGATCAGCGAACTAACGTTTTTCGAATTCATAAACCAGTGCTAGCGATATGATATGACATGCATCCTGTACAAATAACCAGTCGATAACCGGGCTAGTTTAGCACGCTCGTAGAGCGGGCTAACGGAATGTCTATGAATAGCACCCTAAGTTTCTAAAAATACGCTGCACTTAACTGGAATAATTAATACAATCATACCGTCATCTACCTACAAGAACTGCGCTTTTTACCTCATTCCGTCTTTATTTTTGAGTGGGTTAAGAACCGATATTAAAATTTTCATGTCTCATGAACATGTGGTCAGTATGGTGCAACGTCACCATTGAAACCGGTGTAAAGACATAAGGCAAGAATACGCTTAGTTCAAGTAGTTGAAACACAAAAATGTCGTGAACTGGACGTGTAACAGCTGTATTTGTGGCCAAAAACGCTATCGCTTAATTTGTATTAATATAAATAAATAAGGAATAATAATAATAATAATAATAATAATAATAATAATAATAATAATTGATGGCCAACGCCTACCAGCCAACTGTCGGCCTGAAATCCACATTGCCTCAGTAGAGGTTAACGATCATGCAACCAGTACGGGGTGTGGTTAATGCGAAGATCCTCCAGCCGTTTATAACTGGCTCGCGGGAACCGGATTACCCTACGTACTGTATCTCCCCAAATTTATCACGATGCTGCGTGGGCACCGGTCCAATACACTGGTTTCTTCTCCCATGAAGACTAACCAGCGCTCATAAGGTACAATGTAATGAATAGGCTTCGTATTCCAGCTACCTAAAGACTGAAGTTAGAGACACATTGGGTATATAGTACGCCGAACACAGGTAATGCAACAGATAAGGATACAAACAAACACGTCTCGCTGCGTGTTCATGGAGTACAGTCAACTCCCGACTTCTGAAGCTATACTAGTAAGTACATGCTTAAGTTGTGATGTTCATTTTCGTCGTGATCTTTGCAGTGAATAGCCCTAATAACGTGCATTCGTAAGTTACGAAACTTGAACATATGCGAATGTCACTTGAAATGATTTTATATTGCAAGAAATTCTGTCAATGGCACATGACGTTATTGGTGCATGATGTAGTAGGCCTACAAGATATTATTATTGTCTGATATTTTTTCTTGTTTCATTAGGATATTGCATGTGTCCCTCATCACTGAAAAGCACTCATTTTCTATGTACTTTTCTAGAAATTCCCTAAAATGTAGATTATTATTTAATTTATCAATTGGGATGTTGGTAGGCTACACAAATCCATGCTAAACTTCGAGTTAATATCTTCATGATTTTAAGATTGCGATGGTACTTTTTCTTTCGGATTACGTTCAAAACACTTATGTGCCTTTTGTTATTGCAGTGCCTTTCAGTGTACTGTTTTTGTCATTTTTACGTTTATTTTACACAATTTATATGTAATGTTGTCTACATTGACAGTGAAAATATTAGTTCAAATATCCTCAACTATGTCATGCAGTATTACACGCTTGAGCGTCTTACCTAAGGCATTTTACCGCTGCAATGAACCTTCAATCAGCAACAAAGCTGTAGTTATTTAAATAATACGACTAATAAGAGCAGTGATCGATAAGACTACTCACTATAATATAATTCCGTCCCGGTTTTGACTTTCTAGAGGAAGAGGGCAGAGGATGCATAACTATTTTGTATACGAACGTACCTGTGCCTGCGCTGTGACGTCACATATACTTCGAAACAGACAACTTCATTCCAGATAGGTAGCTGAATTAGGAAATCTAGTAATGAAAATAGTCCTAGTTTCCCAAAATATTACTAAAACATGGCAGGCTACATACATCCTTTAACCTACGAGCATGGATTACAATCATGTCAGAATATGTTAAGAAGACTATGCGTTGTACTATCTCACTTTACGGAGACCAACAGTGTAAAAGTGCAGCTATGGACTTGGAAAAATGCCTAAAATACCGAAATACCAGATTAAGATTTTGACTGGTACTGTGAGCCCTACTGCGAAACGAATATGGGATTTTATGGCTGCTTATTTGAATTTTAAAGCTCGAGGATTTTCATGCTGAGAAATGCCGTAATCCTCCACAGCCCTATTTCCGCCTCCAAATCTTGTTCAGTCACCTGGCACGACCTTTGAAATGTCCAGAATGACGTAAAAGTTGTGTGCTCTCCGAGATGAATAGCTCTGCTTCAGACAAAAGATCTCCATTTTCAAAACGCCTGGAGTCTTTCTAACTGACAAGTGAATACCCAGGCTTACATAATAGTTGCATCGGTATAACGAATTGAAGGGAAGATACTTTTCCTTCGTAAAATCCCAAGCAGTCCAGTATGGTAGTCTATGTTAGTACAGCTGTTAGGTTCCAAAAGTTTGAAGTTGTGTAAGTCGTCTACGGCGAATAATAAAAGTAATAATAATAATAATAATAATAATAATAATAATAATAATAAAATACTAGAGACTTCGGACATTTAAGTTGAATGACAAATTTACGACTGAAGCATATTTTAGAAAATATTAATCCGAAAAAAAAAAGAGAGCTTATTCGATTAATATGCTATGACCATATGGTGAGATTCTCTCAGTTGCAAATTCTGGGAACCCGAGTTCCATTCTAATATTTTGAAATATTGGAGCAGACAAGAGACTCCTACTTTTAAATTAACATTTCAGATGCATATTTATTTAAGGTTTAAACAATCTTTAATACTCATGTTGTCTTAATAGTAAGTTGTTATAGTTAACGTTGCTATTTTTGCCGTTCACAACGCTCAGAAGTATACTTTTCGTAACTTGCTCTTCCACCAGAACATTCATATTCTTTGTCTGCTCTTGTAGCTCAACCTAGAATTTAATTTTCCACACTTTGAACTTGCAGTCTATTTCCTTCATCTTGCCATGGATTTCTTATGACTTCTTCTTCTGCTTCCCGGAAATACACCTTACACTTCTTTCCACTATACAGATTGAATCCATCCATCTTGTTAACATGTAGTGAATATTTCTTATTCCTTTGCGTTCACAATGAAATAGTATATGCTGCATTGTATTAGGTTATTCTTTGTACGTGTTCGTTACAATTAGCTCTTAAATTCTGTATCCCTTCCATTAGCTTGAATGTTTAATTTCTTTCTTGTATCTGCCTAATGTTTCGTAATACAGTGTAATCCGCTGTAGTAAGTAGGAACTTAATTTCAATAGTTTCTATTTTCCTTCTACCTGATCTATGTACTGCTCACTTTTCGTATGCTCGTCAGCATAGGAACCGGTTTTATAAAATATTATTATTTTTTTCGTTAAGTTTATTTATACTGTACATCTAGTCATATGACGCGTATAGGATCTTTGGGAATATCAGTACGTCGTGGATTATTGTCATGAACCTATTTGTATTGTCATATGTTATATGAATTTTGAATTAATTTTTGAACAATCCAATAAGTCGAGTACGAATTCAAAAAGAATGGTATTCAATCATATGACTTATTTTAATGTAAATTATGCAATTATAAATTTACATTACATTTTAAAATTGTTAAAATTTTCGCCATTCATTATGCACCTTCAGATATTGATAACATTAGAGATATCCTGTGAAAAAATACATTGCATTAAAATATTATTTATTTCCAATTTCTAATTTGGATTTATACAGTATAATTTTTAAATATAGATACTAGTATTACTCGACCGAGGCGAGTGGAGCTGCGGGCGTAATGTGAACTATAGCGATGACACTATACGAACGCGGGAGCAGTACAAGTGGCGCACCGGGCTGCAGGACTCCACTGGCCTCGGTCGAGTGACGCATTTTGCAGTTTCAAAATATTTCTACTATAAGGTTTTTATGTGGAAAGAATTTAATAATGCATATTTGAAAATGTGTTCCAACGGTCGTAGACCAGCGGTGACCAAAGCGGGTGTCGTGATTACATCGTGTAATCACAGACATTCAAACGGGTACCGTACGAGGAGTTTCTTGTACACTTAACGGCAAAAAGAATGGGCCGACTCTTGGTCGATAGAAATGCTAAGTTCTATCGCGCGGTTCACTCGTGTAAACGTAACGCACTGCAAGGCATTGCTGTGTGTCTCTTCGTTGAAAGTCGTCCGTCTATAATGTAGTACACTTTACGACCAGTGTGTGGCCCAGTGGTAAGAAGTCTGACATCCGTACCAGAGGTTGTGAGTTCGCCTCCCGGTACGGTTAAATTACTATTTTTTTATTTTAACTTTTACTTTAATTTATTAGTTTAAATGTGAAATGGCATTTGTTAACAAACTTCGTTATGCCTGCCTTGTAAAAATATTATTGCCCATCACCTGTGGGCTATTAATAGGCGAGACCTGGCCTGTATAAACAAAAATACTTGTTTAACATCCTAAAAAACCTGACGCATATCAAACACAAATAATTAAATTAACAAAAACTAACAATTTTTTAATATATTAACAAAACAAGGGCTGTGGTGGGGACTAGTATCTCGTCCACAAACCACCTGCGTCAACAACTGCCCTCATTCTGCGCGGCATGGAGTCCACAAGATTATGGAACAAGTCTAAATTCTTGGCCATCTCCTTCCACGCATCTAGAACTCTGTCCCACAATTCCTCAGGTGTCCGAACGGGTGGATGTTCTGCCCAATTAGAGGGTAGAATCCTTTTGACTGCAGCCCACAAATTTTGAATCGGATTCATATCTGGTGAATTTGGAGGCCAGTCGACTGCGTCGGCATCACGCTTCCTCGTAAGCCATCTTTGAATCCGGTTGGCGGAAGGGATCATTACATTTGCCAAAATGTGTTCGTAGACTTCTGCCGTAAACCGCCCGTGGATGCGTTCCAGAAGTCCTGCCCCATCGTATGACATCCACACCCAACACGCGACCCTCACGCAAACCGACTTGTTAATAATTCGTCTCACGAAGCGTTCATCGTATGGGTGGCCATTCATACAATAAACTAGAGCAGTACTATCGTTGCTATTGGAGACAATTACCTCGTCGGAGAAAATGACATTTCTCCAATCGAAGTCCTGTCGGAGAGTAGCATACGCAGAATAACCTATGCGAACCAGGGCAATGAGTCATTGTTTCTGTGCCATCTTCAAGCGTAATGACGAGACAATGTCGTATTAACAGATAGCAGTATTGCTTGAAAGAGAGAGGGAGGTTTATTATGTATTAGAGTTTGGGAATATTCTAAGAGATATCGCCACATAATTATAGTTTTGCGAGACACATATGATGGCAAATTTGTAATTAAAAAAAAACAGATTGGGGGAGATTCGAACCTTGAGCTACTACTATCAACTTGTTCAATAGACCAATGCCATAACGACTTACGCTACTGTGACTGTTAAAATCAGTTCGGCATAATACGTGGTTTTCCTATTCATATTCGCTCCGTTTGATTGTGTATTTATCAATTGTATTATTATTTCACTATTCAAGGGCCCTGATGTATCTAGAATCAACCCGCCATTTGATTTTATTACATATTTTAGACTCTTAAACAAAATACAGCAAATTTAAATGGTTTAATTATGTGTTACTTGGTGAACTATGGCTTTGACGAGACGAGCATGCGCAATGTTATGTCTCTGGAACTTAGAAATTTGTCGGCCGGCCCATTCTTTTTGCCGCTAAGTGTACATTGCTGTGTGTTTCATTCACGTACTGAAGGCAAGCAGTAAGAGGTGGTTTCGTAAAGAATGAGAACTTTTTTTCTGTTCTGTCGGACAAAATGTAATATGTTTACTTTGCTCAACGGTTTAGTTAGGCTAGAAACATTAATTGCCACGCTGAATACTGTATTATTATTATTATTATTATTATTATTATTATTATTATTATTATTATTACTGACCACTAAGTATGTGTTTCTATAATTCTTCTGTACGTGCATGAATATTGACATTTTTAGATCTTCTCCCTAGAAGGATAAAATTATTAGGTTTTACCTCAATTGTAATCTTCATAATCTTTAGACGAGGGTAACTATTTATTAGTTATTCATTTAATAATAATATTGTATAAAAACTGATTCAATATTATTTGCCAACGAACTGTTAAACGCCAGGAATTGACATGTCTTAAATCATAGCCAGGAAGAGAAATATGAGATAAATAAATGTAAGGAAGTCAGCTACCTAATTGGGTTTGAAATATCTCGTGCTCTAAAGCCTTTTAATAGAACAAAATTTCTCAAAAGAGTAATGATTAAAATACCTTAAATAACTTGTCCATAAGAAGTTTTTAATTTTGAAAAAACTACGAATTTCTCGACCAAGTATCGAGAGAAGAATTTAGAAAATTTATGATTATATTCAAGAGGAAGCTTAAAAAAAAGAAGCAAGAAAAATCGTATGTTATTCCCTGGCTCTTGATGAAAGTGACATTACTAATACAGCTAAGCTTGAGATTTTTATCCGCGGAATTGATCAAGATGTTAGTACAGGAACCACCACTGGTTGTGGTTTTCATGCCAAGTACCTTTCCTCCGTCTCCTTACTTCATAGGCTGTCTGTCGCATGTAATCACTGCAGTTCGAGTTTTAGTCACCGCTGTCGTAGTCCCTAGCTGTACACACTTTAAACGCCATAAAACAGCGGTCGTCAGCACAGAGCACCCTGAGGCTAGCGTCTCTTACCCGCGGAGAACACAGTGCACCATGGTTTTTTAGTAGGTTGTTTTACGACGCTTTATCAACATCTCAGGTTATTTAGCGTCTGAATGAGATGAAGGTGATAATGCCGGTGAAATGGGTCCGGGGTCCAGCACCGAAAGTTACCCAGCATTTGCTCATATTGGGTTGAGGGAAAACCCCGGAAAAAACCTCAACCAGGTAACTTGCCCCGACCGGGAATCGATCCCGGGCCACCTGGTTTCGAGGCCAGATGCGCTGACCGTTACTCTACAGGTGTGGACTGCACCATGGTGCACTTGTAGCTGTTAACGAGTATGCTCTCTACCTCTTCCTGCTGCACGAAGGAGCACACGGGATGGCTCCGCTTACCCTTTGCACATTTCAGCGAGTGCTGACGACCACTGCCATAGAATGTCACTCTGACGGGATTTAAACCGAGGACAACGGTTTCCTTTCTTTTATAAATGAATTCTTTTTATTATTAGTAAATTGTATGGACTGGCAATTCGTTTGCTCTACAGTTCGAGAAGTTTATTTCGACACACGAGCGGGGACTTCATTTGCATCAGCAACAACGTAGCATCATCAGGCGTAGCTGAAATGATTATACACAAAGCGCATGCATTTCGAAAGTGCGCCTAATTTGACTGTTACGGCAATGCAACATGTAACTCCGATCTGGGACAGTAATAATGAAGCAAATAACAACCTCGATGTCGCCGAGAAGCACTTGGCTGTGACAGTCAGGTCTTCAGAGTCGAATTCTGTGATGTAAAAGTTCCTCGTAAGTAGCACACATTGCCCTCAATTAGGCTGCAACATCCGTCAAATTTACGTATCGCGAAACTGCCAATACAGTCACGACGCAGTTTTTACTTTCGCAGAGAGAAAATACTGTTACACATTTCAATAAGTAATTTGTAAGAGGGGGGGGGGGAGTTTTTTTTTTTTTTAAGAAAATGAAACTATGATGCCTACTTTAAACTTTATCGAAGTCTTTGAACCCTACAGCGGTTGTGTAATTAATTACGCCATCTTTAAAAACGCTGCGCCCATTAAGTTTAAAATGCATGCAAACTTTTAAACTCATTTTCCCGGATTTTTTTCTGCCCACTTCTCTGCATTCACATTGTTAAGAATTTCACAGGTTTAATACTAGGAAGTTGAAATCTTTACTGCAGATTTTTAAAGGTAGACTATACTTAACAAAGTTACGTTGGAATTAAAAAAAATAGTTTTTGAATAAAAATATCAAATGTGTGCTTGCACTCTGCAGATTTTATAAATTTGAATACGAATAGGTTTAATTTTTTTCCCCTTATGTTTACCACCTGATCAGGAAGGGGAAAAGGAATTGGCGGGTCACTGGCTCAGAACAAACTGCCTACTGAAGGATGCACTGGAAAGAATGGTGAACAGGAGGAGAGTTTGGGACAGAAGAAGATATCAGATGATGAACGACATTAGGATATATGAATCATATGCGGAGACAAAGATGAAGGCAGAAAATAGGAAAAATTGGAGAAAGCTGGGTTTGCAGCAGAACATGATGAATGTTTATCAGATAAAACTAAAAAATATGAGTACAAAGGCCTACAAACTTACTAAAGAGACCAAAGATATCGTAAAAATTTCAGGCATGCAGAAAATAGGAAAGATTGGAGAATGCTGGGTTTGTAGTGAAAGATTTGCCCTTGGGCAGAACACTGGATGATGATGATGATGATGATGATGATGATGATGATGATGATGATGATGATGCTCAAAATTTGAGGAAGAAGAAATATTTTGAAAATATGCAAATTATTTTTATTCAAAAAACTCAAACTACTGAAGCTATAAAAATGAAACTTACACATCATTACTGATATCAATAACAGAATGCGTACAAAAAATATCAAGTCCCTCGCTTAAAAATTTATGTAAAATAAAAACTTCACGCATCTTAACAGAAATTGATCTTCTGTATCCCTCATAATGACAGTTTTTAAATTTACTTTCTAACAAAATGTTCTATAAGTACAAACAATGGTTACAACACGACGATGCACAGAAACCACGTTTGTGGTTCTGCATCCCATATAACAGTGGTATTCAATATTTTTTTGCTAGCATTCCCCAAAAATTTGCATTTGTACTCTAAACTGCATTGCAATTAGGATAAAGTTTGGTAATATTGTGATATGAGTAATATTGCGATAGTATAATTTTTGTGACTTTATTACAATTTTACTGAGCAAGAGAAGGACCGGTTTTGTACAGAAACTTGTCCATGAACATTCCCATAATACGTTGACGCAAAAAACAGATCTTCCTCTCGCTCAGTAAAATTGTAATAAATTCTCAAAAAAAGAACTATCACAATATTACTCATATTATATTAACAACCTTTACCCTATATACGAATTAACAAAAGACTATGATTGATGTTGTACTAAAAATAAATTATTATTATTATTATTATTATTATTATTATTATTATTATTATTATTATACAGTAGTTATTAATGCAATAATAATGGTAATGGTTTACGTAAATTATTATTCAAAAAGGAAAAACAAGTTGATATTACAAAAGAAACTATAATATAATGCAATAATTATCAACAAGTATAATAATTAATAAACTAAGTATGTCAACATTTTTACATGCGTAATCAGTGGGATGCGTACCCCGCGTACCATAGATTGAAAACCACTGCCATATAGGATGGAAACCCAGTGTCATGCCGACCACATCTAGGGTTGTTGGCAATTGCAGAGTCTGTGGCTCAAGTACTAGCATCTTCCAGGCAATCCGGGTTCGATCCCCAGTCTTAATGTGATCGAAAAAGCAGACGTTGCAGAATTTTTTTTTCGGGATATTCCCGTTTCCTCTATAATTTCACCAACACTTTCCACCTTACTCATTTCATATATTAATTTGCAATAGTTAAAAACAGACTGGGATGAAATCTTGAAGCTAGTATGAGGCTCGATGTTGATATAGAAAAGGCTTGGGGCTTCAGGTCATGGAACTCATTAGGTATTCGTCTGGAGATGAGGCAGAATGGCCCACCTGTTAGTATCAGATTCACGAATGCCAAGGCCACCCTTACACTTGGACAGTCATCGCAAATGGGCCGGTGTAAGTTCCAGTGCAAGGATCCCTCCCAGAGCCGGGCCCTCGGAACAATGGCAGTTTTCCAATTAATAAGCAGATCCGTTCAGAGAATGGGACGGGACAGGATACCAAAACAAGTTTTGACCTGGTATTCATCAGGAAGAAGGCAAAGAGGCAGGCCTAAACTTACTTCGAAACGAGGGATCACGGACTAGAGAGAGAGAGAGAGAGAGAGAGAGAGAGAGAGAGAGAGAGAGAGAGAGAGAGAGATGGGGATTCACAGTGAGGTTGGGAGGACAGAAACAACTGGAAAAATTCATAGTAAAGCGGGCGCAGGAAGCTACGAAATCATTATACAACCTGCTAAATATATAAACAATAATAAACAAACAAATAAAAAGCAACTAGATTCTATCTAGGTGCGGTCCAGGCGCGTAGCTTAGACTCTCTGTGAAAGCCTTGGACGTAGTAGGTTAGAGTTCCACCTAGGGCATGCATGTTGTCAATATTAATTACATCCCGCTAAATCCCATTGTAAGCCCATCTAATTTGAGGCAAAAAAGGGTCAAAATATAAACATGAAGCTTATTAAAATCTCTACCTACAAGTCATGCGCAAATTATAAACAGTCATAAATTCAAGACTTCCCAACACCAAAAGGAAATTAATTCTTCGTTGCATACCAATAAGATGCTTTCAAATGTTTAACTTACTGTGCAAAAATTGTCATGTTAAGAACGAATGTTAGTATGTATAATCTTAGAAACAATTTTATTACTAACTGAGCGACTCTTGGTGGTGAAAAGTTTTATTGTACTACTTATTTACGCTAAATTCTCTTCCCTGGCACTTCTCCTAGCTATTTGGGAACAGCATACAACGAAACAGAATGAATGTTATTACCTCAACTATAGTGGTTCGCTTGTGAACTTGATTGCTCGTCCTCTGATCGTGCGCAGTGCCTCCTTTCTGGGGCTTTGAAAATCTGTGCGCCATAAATTATTTATAAGACTGTACTAACTGAACGAGAACAAAACTGAAGTTTAATGGCGATGTGCATCAACTTCGGTTAAAAATGTAGTAACCATGGGTAACGAAACCACGGTTACTAAACGTTAGTAACCGTGGTTAAAATGTAATTTCTGTGCACCATTCATAATCACCGGTTACTTACACGTGGTTAGCTTACGCCTCATTTAACCAGGGTAAAGTCTGTGATGGTACAATGTTTCTACAAAATGACGAAAGGAAAGCATCCATGCCTCTGCAAATGTAATAGTCAACGTCTACAAACGACTATGCTTACTCCGTTCTACATCGAAACGAACGTACCCTATTATTTTCGCATCTGTTTGCCTTTAGGCGCTGTTATATTTGCGGGTTGCACTTCTTTATCAGTGCTGTTAGGATAAAATTTTACAAAATGGAAAATAGAAAAAAAAAAAAAAACGAATATATCCTATTGTGAGTCTGAAGTATTGATCGACTTAATTACTGCATATAAATACTTCGTGTTTAGCCAACAGTTCGAAGACACGTTTAAACCTCATAAGTGACATCAATAAGGCATCACTCATCAGGCAACTAAGTCAGAAGTTAGTTAAAAGAGTAGGGTAGCCAGTTTCTTTTCCCCCCACATCGCTGACTAGTAACTTATTACACTAATCAGACTTCAGATGTAACAACAATTATTGCCCTTTCTCTGACACATCGTCAAGTGAATGTACTGCCTGATAATAAATGTACTGTACGGGTACGTATCAGCCAGAATCTCGATCAGGAGTATTAAGAAAAATATGGAATATCCATAAAAAGAAAGTATGAAGAAGATTAGTAGGAATATGTGTGCAATCTAGGACTCCAATTTTACCAGGAAACTGTTTAATATCCTAAGATCCATAACCTCTCTTCGTTCGGCCTGCCACGTACGAAAAGAAATACTCGAGTGTTCCCTCTTAAAATACTGAAAATGCCAGTTGCATAGAATCGTAAGTTAAGCAGTCGATTCATATGAGAAATGCATAGGATTGTTTCTGGGTTATTCCAAGTGATCTATTTATGCAGCAAAAATGACGCGGTAGATTTTGATAAACGAAATCCCTCCTGAAATTTTCAGTCACATAATTCCTTGTAAGAATTCTCTCTTTCCACTAATCAAACTTCACGCTCACCATCCTTTCCACTAATCAAACTTCACGCTCACCATCATCCCTATCCAAGTGCAATAATAAATAATCGTCTTCGAAACAATGGGTTGTGGACCTGGCCGCCATTTTGTTTTACTAGGCCCACTAATCACGGGTTATCTCTTTAACCGCTCGAATATGGTCGGTTACCGTGGTTAACCTCCTGTTTTAAGTCCTAACCAAGGTCGATGCCGTAAAAATCCTTAACCAGTGGTTAGGTGACAATTTAACTGGTGGTTATACTAACCGACGTTGATGCAGGTTTCCATAAATATAGTCAGGATTACCTTACTTAATACCCTAAGGGTGAAACCTAACCATTCTTCCCCTATTACTACATATGCTAGTGGATTATAGTTTTAGAATATACTTTTAGGTTAGGTCTCATGAATCGTAAACTGTTTAGTAAAAGCAATGAATTTCATGTTGCCAGACAAAATAGATTTTAATATTAGATCATACTAATCCTAATTACCAACATAATATGTAAGAAGTCCAGGAGGAAAATATACTATATCATAAATTATTGAACCATTTAGGAAACACCTTGCAACATAAAGATGAGATGTAGTAAATAAGACATTGTTATTGTTAATATTGTATTATTATTATTATTATTATTATTATTACTAAAATAGAATTGTGATTTTATCCTCTGTTGTGATATCTGGTATTAGTTGGCAACACTGAAGAGCTGGCCAAATTAGATTTTTAGGAACTACACTTACGTGATTGTCACTATATTCTTAATGAATTGAACATTTTCATATTTTTTTGTCTGCCATACCTCTATGTCATCATACGCCTTTCATTCTAACTAGCTTGTGTGGGAGTTGTACAAGGATTATTTCGACACCCCTGCAAGCAATTCTGAGAGAAGAATGATGCAGAAGAAAAAAGCAGAGGAACTGAAGAAAGAAATCCAAGGTGCGTGGTGGTGTTGTCTAGTATGCACCCGAACTGTACTTGCAGCTGCCAGGCCGAACCCCGATCCTTTGTGTGAGCTTTTTGTTGTTGTGTGTTCAAGTCTATGGGACACGGTCGGAGGGGGGCGTGGCGGTTAAGGTTTTAGGGTTCTTTCATTACCTCCCAACCTCTCTTGTAGGTTAGGTTCCTTCTTCTTCTGCCTTGCCAACTATATACCTTTCTTCGTGTTTTCTCTTTTTGTGTCGTGGGGATGTTATTCAACTCTGTATGGCCCTTAGCTTTACTGCAAACAGGCTTTCTCATAGACTGGTCCCAAAGTCCAGTTCAGCACTGTCACAGAGAACGTGCTATAACGCATTCTCAAAATTTCTGATAGAAGTCGACACACTGTACATACACGTCTCACCTCAACGTTTTGTTTATAAAGGGACATACATGTATTAGGTGCAACACATGTAATTAAAACAGAAATTTTATTCTTAAATATAATAATTTATTATTATTATTATTATTATTATTATTATCATTATCATTATCATTATTATTATTATTATTATTATTATTATTATTATTAGCTGTGTAACCTTCTTGCTCTTGGGCATGTTTGTTCATTTAAACAGCCACTATTCCAGTTCTGCGCAATTTATAAGATAATATTGACTTTATTGGTTTATTTTACGACGCTTTATCAATTACAATGTCTAGCGTCTGGGTAAAATGAAGGTGATAATGCCAGCGAAATAAGTCCAGAGTCCAACGCCGACAGTTATCCAGCATTTGTCTTAATGGGTAAGAAACCTCAATCAGAAACTTGTCCCAACCAGGATTTGAAACCGGGTCCGCCCATTTAACGGCCAGACATGCTAACTGTTACTCCACAGCGGTGGAATCGAAGTTTTTAAACGTATCATAACTTTGAACGAACAATATTTTTATGAGTTCTGCTCTCTCAATCAATTTAAGCAGTCTGCCTTTAATTTTAGGCACAAAATTGGGTTCTTTCAATCTGTTACGAATTTATACATTTTGCAAAATTCTCAGTCTTTCTGTAACCGGATATTTTAATATCACAAAACGTTACCGCATTAGTCTCCTTTCAAATACACCTCCTAAATTTTGCTTACCTTCTTTTTCAGTCAATGTACAGTAAATACAGGTTATGACTGTAAATCTTAAATTAAGAAGTAATTTCTACAGTCCTAGAACAACTAAACGTTCATGTAAGTACTGAAAAAAAGAAGTGAAAAGGATTTCAGGAAAAATGCCTGTGATGCGTGTAACGCATAAAGAAATTAGAGTACTGGAATGAGGATACATAAATACAATTTGCTATAAAATTTAACTTAACGTACCGGTACTGCTCTTAACGAAATGTTTGAGCCTATATTACAATAATCTTTGCTGTAAAATTTAACTTAAAATATCGGTACTGTTGTAATATAGGTATTGCTCTTCATGAAATGTTTAAGCCTTTATTACAATAATCTTTGCTGTAAAATTTAACTTAAAATATCGGTACTGCTGTAATACAGGTATTGCTCTTCATGAAATGTTTAAGCCTATATTACAATAATCTTTGCTGTAAAATTAAACTTAAAATATCGGTACTGCTGTAATACATGAAATGTTTAAGCCTATATTACAATAATCTTTGCTGTAAAATTTAACTGAAAATATCGGTACTGCTGTAATACAGGTATTGCTCTTCATGAAGTGTTTAAGCCTTTATTACAATAATCTTTGCTGTAAAATTTAACTTAAAATATCGGTACTGCTGTAAAACAGGTATTGCTCTTCATGAAATGTTTAAGCCTTTATTACAATAATCTTTGCTGTAAAATTTAACTTAAAATATCGGTACTGCTGTAATACAGGTATTGCTCTTCATGAAATGTTTAAGCCTATATTACAATAATCTTTGCTGTAAAATTTAACTTAAAATATCGGTACTGCTGTAATACATGAAATGTTTAAGCCTATATTACAATAATCTTTGCTGTAAAATTTAACTTAAAATATCGGTACTGCTGTAATACAGGTATTGCTCTTCATGAAATGTTTAAGCCTTTATTACAATAATCTTTGCTGTAAAATTTAACTTAAAATATCGGTACTGCTGTAAAACAGGTATTGCTCTTCATGAAATATTTAAGCCTTAATTACAATAATCTTTGCTGTAAAATTTAACTTAAAATATCGGTATTGCTGTAATACAGGTATTGCTCTTCATGAAATGTTTAAGCCTTTATTACAATAATCTTTGCTGTAAAATTTAACTTAAAATATCGGTACTGCTGTAATACAGGTATTGCTCTTCATGAAATGTTTAAGCCTATATTACAATAATCTTTGCTGTAAAATTTAACTTAAAATATCGGTACTGCTGTAATACATGAAATGTTTAAGCCTATATTACAATAATCTTTGCTGTAAAATTTAACTTAAAATATCGGTACTGCTGTAATACAGGTATTGCTCTTCATGAAATGTTTAAGCCTTTATTACAATAATCTTTGCTGTAAAATTTAACTTAAAATATCGGTACTGCTGTAAAACAGGTATTGCTCTTCATGAAATGTTTAAGCCTTTATTACAATAATCTTTGCTGTAAAATTTAACTTAAAATATCGGTACTGCTGTAATACAGGTATTGCTCTTCATGAAATGTTTAAGTCTTTATTACAATAATCTTTGCTGTAAAATTTAATTTAAAATATCAGTACTGCTGTAACACAGGTACCGCTCTTCATGAAATAATTAAGCATATATTACAATAATCTAATAATAATAAGCCTATATTACAATAATCTTTGCAGTAAATTTTAACTTAAAATATCGGTACTGCTGTAATATAGATACTGCTCTTAATTAAATGTTTAAGCCTATATTACAATAATCTTTGTTCCAAATTTAACTTAAAATATCGGTATTGCTGTAACACAGGCACTGCTCTTAATGAAATGTTTAACCTTTTATTACACTTTGCTGTAAAATTTAACTAAAATATCATTGCTGCTGTAACACAGGTATTGCTCTTAATGAAATATTTAAGCCTATATTATATTAATCTTTGCTGTAAAATCCAACTTTAAATATCGGTACTGCTGTAATATAGGCGTAGGCACTGCGCTTAATTAAATGCTTAAACCTATATTACATTAATCTTTGTTACAAAATTTAACTTAAAATATCGGTACTACTTATAACACAGGCACTACTCTTGTACACAAGTGTATTTTTCGATAAAAGTTTTAAAGTGCTTGTAATCAAATTTATTGAAAGAATGTTGGCATGCACTATTATTTCATACAGATTTTTGCAAAATTCGTCCGCTGGCATTGAATTACCAGGTGAAGTTAGATCGTCAGATTCAATTCTTTCTATCAATTTAAAATGGTTAAACATTGACCGAAAAGAAAGTGCCATTTTTACGGAAGAGTAAGGCTTACAGAAATGCGTAAGATTGTATGATAGCAATCATGAACTCATACCAAATCAAAGAATGACAAAAGATACTACTGGAATCCATGTTTAAATCATATAAATCCTTGGGAATCTTTCATTTGGAGTCCTTTATTTACTTCCTGACTGAGCCTGTATTAATAATTCTGTAACAAAAATGTTTCCATTCTCTTCAGTAACGAAATACAGGTAGTTACCGCCGTCGTTATTTGTTGATATATTTTTCATGAAAATTATTGGAAGTGTTTCAAGACAGACTGAAATAAATTGGTTTATATCCACTTCTTCCAATAAAAATTTAAAAAAGTAATCTTAACCATAAAATAAGGACAAAATAATAATCTATAAAGGTTTTCAGGTTATTTCTCGACGTTTCGAAGAATGACACAAAGAGAGAACAAAACGCTATCGAATAGCGAATGTATCTGAACTGTTACAGGAATATAAATTATCACAAATCGTTTCCTCGCTATGCATGAATGAAAGTAATAAGGTAGCACTGGAGAATGGAATCTAACTAAACATGCAATGCAAATGGTTACTTCAAATGTACGAAGGATGTAATAAACCTCTTGCTGGGAACTCGAGACTCCTATCGTCCCTGCTCCCCAAAACGGAATTTTCTGGCGGCGATCCGGAAGACCGTAACATGTGTTTATTAGTGCACAAGTTTCTTGCGAGAGCTCCTATCGGTTTAAACAGGAAACAACAATAAAATTTCATTTCGTACACCACAAGGGTCGTTTACCTAGCATCTGACACGAAATGTAAACTAGAGTTCGGTCGAATAATGAACACCGTGAACACGAACGGTCTCTGATGTGTTCAAAGGATGGCAAATTTAAGACAGACGACTGCTAAGCTGAAAATGAAGTAGAACATATTTTAATTGAACTATACTTTGACAACTTTTCAGCTTGCGAAAAAATGTTATTAATATAGCAAAGACTGGCGAGAAAGGATGTTGTTGTTTGTTTACGTTTAGTGTTCAATACCTTTTTCTTTCAGTTCAGTGTAATCATCAACTGAGAATGGATGTCTACACTTTCCCGAGTTAGCCGACATGGTAATGTGTTATGGGGAGGCTCGCGGAAACAGAAGAAGAGCTCTCCACATGTACCAACAACAATTTCAAAACAGAAATCACTCTCACCACACAATATTTGCTGGACTTTATCAGCGCCTTCGAGACGACGGATCTCTTCGTCCCCGGCGCATTGGTGGAAGACCGCGTAAATATTCATTCTCAATTGACGATTACATTGAACTGAAAGGAAAACGTATTTAACATTAAACGTAAATGGACAACCCTTCTCGTCTCTTACAAACATCTCAACAAACAAAGAAACGGGGGTGCACACATTCGCATACATTAATGCACGCCCGCGTAAAAACATTTTCTACTGTAAATTCGAAACGAAGCGTCAAAAGACATAGGTTGTTTAACGAAAAGGGTTCCTTATTGTTAGATCTATCACCCCTCAGAGTTTGTCGCAGAGGTTTTGAATCACCCTGTACATACATCTTGATTACACAACTTTTAACACTGTATCACTTCGGAAAATGTATTATATGACTTTCTTGTGTTAAATTCTATCGTACCTGGTTTACATGTTTCGACCATTTATGGGCCATTCTCAGAACTGGTCGTTGTTGGTCTTGGCGCCTCTTGTTTTGTTTCCTGTGAGGGTGTGTTCGTGTGGTGTAACGTAGAGTCAAACAGTGTGTGTGTTCTGAAATTGAGTTGTGTGTTGAGAATTTCACTGGGGTGTGTCTTTGTGTGTGTATATTTCATATTGTTCTAGTGTGTTTAGTTTCTGGCTTTTTGGTATGCAGACCACATCACAAATGCTAACCACACCTACAGAGACATCAATAGAGACATGGAAATACTACACATCCAACCAAAAAAGCCAGAAACTAAACACACTAGAACAATATGAAATATACAGACACACGAAAACACACCCCAATGAAATTCTCAACACACAACTCAATTTCAGAACACACACTCACACACACACTCTTTGACTCTACATTACACCACACGAACACACCCTCACAGGAAACAATACAAGAGGCGCCAAGACCAACAACGACCAGTTCTGAGGATGACTCATAAAAGGTCGAAACATATAAACCAGGTACGATAGAATTTAACAGAGGAAAGTCATAACTTATAATACATATTCCACCCTGTATAATAATGTCCACAAAAATGTCAGTTCTGTGACGTCTCAGAACTGACAAATTTGTTATCCCTTAAATCTCAGGTTGTTACTGAGTTTAAGATTATGATGAATACACACACCCTGATGTCTCACTGTTAACATAAATCTATATGACACATTTTATTTATTTACTTACTTATTTATTTATTTATTTAATCTGACAGGATTAGTCATAAAGCCTTCTCTTCCATCCTACCAGATAGCTCATATAAATACAAAAAAAAAAAAATACAAACACTGATGAAAATAATACAAATTAAATTAAAGCCCTACAGAGGGTCAACAAGGTCAGAAGAACATTATAGAGATAGCAATGATGATAGTAATAACTAATAATAACAATAATAATAATAATAATAAATAATAATAATAAATTTTATTCAAACAACTTTGTTCTGTAAAATGATACTGATCTTCAAAATTGATTCTAATAATAAAAGTTGACATAAGTCATTCCATTTTCAATATATAGAGTTTGAAAATAGTAAAAATGTAACATCCGTGCAACTGGAATGGCTGTACGAGTATTTACACAAAACTGTAACCAAACTCGCAATAGATCATCATGAGTTCCACCTGCATCATTTGGTAACACAAATTCTTTCCATCACGGATAAACTTTGCTGATCCCACTTAGGAAATTTCTGTCGCTGAAAGGAATACATTCGACCAATTCAGAGCAGCTGTCGAACTTCTGAATGAAACAGAAAGGTCAGAACGTGCAAACATGATGAATATGAAGTCAAAGTATGTATATCAAAGTGTAACGTTAATGTAAAGAAGGGTCCTTATGCATGATACAGCAATAAATGCAAAAACCTTAATTGGAAACGTCAGACCAGACGTAATGGCGTCGACTGATGTGGTTTTAAACCCTGCAAGTCGCCTCAAGTGCAGAAATGTCGTATCCATATATTCTTACATCGGCTGTGTATATCGTGGCTCTGACGTGAGAGCGATGCAAAAAGACATGCCACTGCTTTTTTATCTTTCTAGTTCCCATGGTTCCCAAAGAGCTGCCGCAATTCTAGACCAGAGATGTGATAACTTGTCACTCCTCTTCCTGTGGTTCTCAAGAATATTCTTTTATGTTATGCGGCCTTCACACGACTAAAGGCTGGTTCACAATAAACCTGGAACGAAAACTACAACGAGAACGGAAATATTGTTAAAATAATTGCATTTAAATGTGAGTATTCACAATTAACTTTCACGTTCCCGTTCCCGGGCTGCGATAAGCTTCGCGTTAATTGTGAATGCTCACATTTAATTACATTTATTGTAACAGTATTTCCGTTCTCGTTCTCGTTGTCGTTTCCGTTCCCGGTTTATTGTGAACCAGCCTTAACACTCTAGATCAGCGGTTCCCAATCTGTGGTCTCGACCTCTAAGGGTCCGCAAACCAAGTTATCTTAAACGGTAGTTTAACTATACTAGAATTAACGAATGTTTGTACTTCAGGCAGTTGTATGTAGAGTCGCAGGAGGGGAGTGCGCTGTTGCCGCATTGCAGTGAGAGATGGACCGGACAGCGGATTTCAAATTCAAAACTACATCTTATCTAACGTTGCATTAAATTAGGCTCGAATTCTAATTTCTAATGCAGGTATCTTAAATCCAAGATTGTTATTAGAGCTGTCTGACTAAAAGACATTGTGGCAAAATTAAAAGTAGTAAACGTTCACGGAACTACACGTAACAAATTTTGATCGATCGATACTATCACACTACTAATACCACTACGGGCTTGGCCACGAATCGGTGTTCTTTTCCCGAATCTTGCAGTTTTTTCCCTCGGAGAATGAAGTCGTGGCCGCCCTATTTTACCTTTAAGGGTTGACTGTGCTATTTTAAATTTAAACTTAAAAATAAACCTTAAAAACTAAATAAACACTAATAGGCCTAACGACACATATACGCACGCATACACACAGTAACTCCCTACAACAATTATTATTAAACACTGAGTTAAAAAAGGTAGAATATTAAACGATAAAACTAAGAACAACGAACAGTGAAATGCCGTCACAGAAAACCAACCGACTCGCAAACCACGTGCGTATTATTTTGTTGAACTGGCAATGCTTCGCATGCTTGTTGAAGTTTGGTGGCAGCAGGGTGAGAGGGAAACGGACTGCGATTGGGCGTTGCTATGGCAACGTGCCCCCACCTCACTCATAATATTAACTGTCAGAAGTACAAACATTCGTTAATTCTAGTATAAGCTTAACTACATCACGTTCTCTGATTTTTATCAGCTTGCTGGAATATTTTTTATCTCAGACTTTTGACACAGAGTTTAGCAGAAATGAGTTTGCATGAGGGACTTCTTTTGGATTGCAAGTCTTACGTACCTACTCGATATTTTTATTTTTTTAAATTCTAATCGTCTGGGTTCAACTATGTCTTTACCGTTCAGGATGACTGCAACAATACATAAATTAAACTTATGGCCTCGCTAAGTCGTCAGTCGAGAATTATAGGTGTACCCAACGAGTTATATTACTATAACTCGTTGGGTGCACCACTTACAAAGAAATAATAATTGTGGCGGACTCCTAAAAGTCCGTTGACCACCATACGCAAAATCAGTAATCGCCTATCGGAGTCAAAGAATAACCTGGAATCCGAGCTGTCATTTGCCTAAGCCATTAACACGTGATTTTTAAGGAGTGGTAATGTGATAACCCGCCAGTCCTGCTGGTGGGATATGAATAATTTTTTGCGTGCGACACACCTACATATTCATTTCCCAATCTCACTGACATTCTAGCAACACATGATGATGAACTTTTGTCCAATATCTTTGGAAGTATAAGAAACATAATCATCAACATTTAAATTAAGAGAATGCTATCCTTTCTGAATTGGAAAAAACAACTGAATGGAGGAAACAACTGAATGAAAAATTCCTTCTTTGTTTACAAATAATTTCCAGTAAAAAAAAAAAGGACTGTTAGAATTAATAAATATCTTCTGATTCGAGCTTAAAAATCGTGCTTCCTACAATGCCCCTCTTGTCATTTTGACTGCATGCACCGATGTTTTCCGAATTGCAATACGATACTTTGTGCCATTTGCTTCAGCATACTTGTGTGAGAGTAGGTCCTACATTTTCTGATCTGGCCTTCTTGAAGAACTAATAAGTTATAGAAGTAAATTGAATGTTGCAGTAGAAATGAGACTTAACAGTACTTACAAATGAGCCAGACTTCGCAAGCAACATCAAGCATTCCACTGATAACATTATGGCAAGTCTAATGGCAGCTGGTTTCATTTTTCACAGCAAAGACATCAACCATCCCACTGATAACCTTATGTTGTCTAAAAACTGGTTTCATTTTTTACAGCAAAAAGAGATATGTCTATATATTTATGTATTTTCAGATTATATTCAAAAGCTAAAAACTGAAATTTAATACCAATGTCAATTTATTAAGGATGTTTAATTTACTACATTATGCAAATATTTAATGAGAACATGAATACCAGCGTAGATTATAAAAACATTTTGGGCTCCGCGAAAATGAAATATGAACTTCATGGGGTTCGTGACTCAAAAGTTTGGGGACCGCGCCCTGGATAATTCTTAGCTGACTTTTTAATTATTACCACTCCATTCGCATTAGAATACGGTATGTCAAAAGAAATTAATCTGAAATTATAATTGATTCTGTTCTTCTCTATGGCTCAAATATTTCTAGCTGCAATTAAGCGGACCTGCGTTGAATTCCCGGCGGAAAAGTGAAGATTTATATCTTTCCCACAGAACTCGTTGTACGGTCTTCAATTTGTGTTCTGTGACGGCCTTGTGCAATAATGACTACTGTTGCGTTTAGATAGCTTGGCCGGTCATAACATTCTGCGTAGTAAACCAGGCAAGTCCATATGATACCGAGAAGAAAAAAAAATTGGTATATGGGTTAGACGCTATACAGCTCCTGTAGAGTTCACTTCTCCTCGTGAAGGTGCGTAATATACTAACTATTACAAAAACATTAGTACCGTAATGGAACCAATAAAGACATTATAGTTTATTTTATTGTCAGTGGAAGAGTGAAAAGAGAAGACTACATTGTGTTAAGTACGAGTGTTTGGATACCAGTGAGTGGGAAAACTGTGATCGCCCATGGAGTGCAGGTACGTGGCCAATGTTTTCAACATAGCTATAACTTACGTCAGCATGCATGCACTTATCCTTCTTCCCATTCCTGTTCCAATAGATTATGCTGAGAAACTGACAATGAGTCACATCACCCCTACTCAAGTGTTCGGCCAAGCTATCTAAACATAACAGTACATGATCATAGAGGTCCGCTATTTCTGTACACGATTTTCATGGGAGTTTGGATGCAACAGGCAAAAGGGGCCATACTATCTTAGTCTCTGACGTTTATGATAATGATGATAATGGTAGTGGTGGTGGTAACGATAATAGTAGTAGTAACAGCAATAATAATAATAATAATAATAATAATAATAATAATAATAGTAATAATAATAATATTATTATTATTATTATTATTATTATTATTATTATTATTATTATTATTATTATTTGGGTTTGCCTTGCGACACAGAATAGCTCACAATAAAATTTAAAATGAAAAATTATATCAGCAGGTTTCAAACAAAATAATAACAAAAATAATAATAATAAAACATTATTATTAACAATAACAATGTCTTGCTTATATTTACCACATCTCATCTTTATGTTGAGAGGTGTTTCCTGGACTTCTCGCATATTATGTTTACGATTCGTGAAACCTAACCAAAAATGTATTTCCATACTTGCATTATCATCAGTTTCCTATACTGCAAACCGAAATTGTTGCTGCCAACATAACAGTTAGAAAATAACTACCCGTTTTAGTATTTGTCAGTACCCGAAATTCGAAACGAAGTTGGTAGAAGAAAATTCAACCTGGGCACTATAATTCACTAGCGTATGTAGTAATAGAGGAAAAATGGTTAGGTTTCACTCTTAGGGTATTAAGTAAGCTGATCCTGACTGTAGTCACGTCAAGGACCCCGGGACCGTTCTGGAAATTTGGTAACAAGAAAAGCTTCGCCACCACCCCAGATATTCCAATAACTAAAGTTCTTTACTTGTTTCATTGTCATCTTTTACCACAATCTTGGCTCTTCGCAGGTTTTCCGAACCTTTGTTTGACATAAGCAAACAGAAGTGTATCTGTAATATCGTGATTCATTTTAAATTTTGCTCAAATTTGTTGCAATTTTTTTATGACGTCGTCAATATAGAGTATAAATTAAAAAAGAGTGGGCGATGAAGGACATCTTTGTCTAATCCTTTTAATTTATAAAAATTCCCTTTTTCAGATCTTCGATGTCCGCACTTCATTGTAATAGTTCAGCCTATATGTAAGCTTTGGTAGTAAGTATCTGTAACATCATGTAGGTAAGTAGTTTTGCGAGTGGATGTTAGCTTTAGTCGAGTGGCACATACCCATATATATTCCAACCCCAACACACAACTCATTTTTCTCCGAGTGTAGCTACATAAATTCCAGATATTGCCGTCTTTACGTCCTGGTATACTGAAGCAGGATGTTGAAGAAGTCATTCCTAGACCAGACAAGTTGACCCCTTAACTGTATATTTTCCAACAAGAACAGCATCTTAAAGAAACCGATGCTGTTTGTTTTGGGAAAGACGAGATCCATAAATACACTCTTGTCTGGGGGAAAACGAGGACAGTAACCATGGAAACAACTCGCCTACAAAAGGGTTAAGTGAAAATAAGCTTCTCGCACGTATGTTTACGTCAGAGTCGGATCTAGAAATCGAATTAGACAGAAGTGGTCGCACGACAGTATACACCCCTGGGGTAGCTATCGCGTGCGACGGAACACTTATCGGGGACAAAACGACCTGCTACGGCTTAATCTGTACAACGTGTTTCATAAATCTTTTACCGGATATTGAGACGAGTTCACAAGCTCCAATCAACTGGACTAATAGTTTGCTATTTCATCGGAGAATAAAAATGTAAAATTAAAGAGTAATTTGCTTCTATTAATGATCCTGTGAGATCGAATGGAGCGACATCTCTTAATCCTCTAGATCAGCGTTTCTCAAACTTTTTTCAAGCGGGGACCACTTTCTAAAGTCAGAACAGTTCCGCGGACCAACTTACTCTTGTTCCCTTCGAAAGCAAATTTATCATTTTCGTAGCATGTTTTAATACCAGTATACATATATTTTAAAAATGAATTAAGATTCGGTACTTTGGTCCTCTGTTATGAATTCGGGTGGTCCCTGGCTGGGTTACAGGCGCGGCGCCAGATGTGCAGGGAAAAGATGTCTAGAAACACCACGTATATAGTGCTTTAAATCCCTCTTTTGTTGCTGAGAGTAGAGTGGGAAGTCGATAGAAGGGTAGGGTAATAAATTTCATAAAATGTCAGTACTGGGAAAAAAGTGAAATTCGATTGCCATGTGTCATTTTCAAACTCTGAGATTTTAAGCTATAGTGTGATACGCAATTCGTTCGAATTTTATTTTTTCTTCTGACTTTTTTGAAGGACCACAAGGGCAGATTTCGAGGACCACAGGTGGTCCGCGGACCATAGTTTGAGAAACGCTGCTTTAGATTTATAGTTGAATATTATATGTGTCAACATGTCTCGTCTTGCTCAAAGAATATTATCTTCCATTTGTGTGTTTGTGTGTGTGTGTGTGTGTTTTTTTTTTTTTGCGAATGTCTGCATCTCTGGCCTGGACTTGGGCGGTATAACAAACATTTCTTCCTAAAAAAATAAATTTCTGTGGTTTCCACTCAAAGTTTGCTCACTTATTTATTTATTTAATCTGACAGGATTAAGGCCATAAGGCCTTCTCTTCCATCCTACCAGATAGCGCACATAAATACAAAAAAAAAAAAAAAATACAAACAGTGATGAAAATAATACAAATTAAATTAAAGCCCTATAGAGGGTCAACAGGGTCAAACAACGCTATAGAGCTCTCATCGAGGTAATGCAAGGAAAAAAAAAGAAACACAGAGATAGCAATGATGATGATAAAAATAATGATGATGATAATAATAATAATAATAATAATAATAATAATAATAAATACATTACATATTAATTGTCAATTTTACAATAGCATAGTTACAATATTTATTATAATCATGGGTTAACTTGACAGGTGTTCAACAAGCAATTCCATGAACTAGAATGTGATTCTTTAATGACCAACTTCTAGCACCAGAAACGAAAATAGTAACTACCATAACCTTGCAAACCTTGAACTGTCTGTTCTAATTGGTCATATTTCCAAGTATTGATATCAGATCACACATAGTCTATCGTGGAATTTATTTGGTACATGTATATTTGCAGCTTAATTATGTAAGTTATTATCATTGTTTTAGTAATGCAATCATTAAATCAACTTTAACATATAAGTAGTAACGTGGGGGTCATGTTAACCCCCAGTGTTATATGTTGGTTTGTATTATTTTTACGCTGTTGACTAAATTGTCCAGCTTATCAGTACCTTCCTGAAATGGTGTCGGCAATACGACTACATAACTTCCAGTTTATCACTGTCATTTGTTGCGTTAATTTAAATTTTCTAGGTTGTGGGTTCTGTTGACCCCACGCGGCACTAATGTCATAAATTAGTCCACAGTGTGTTATTTTTGTAATTCTATACGTGAAATCTCTTACTCCAGAAGATTATGACAAGTAATTATGCATATGAGCTAGAAGATTTACATATAACCAGGATATTTCATATTTTAATTCGTGTCTTTAATTGTGGGTCACTCTAACCCCCACGCGACTACTAATGTTACAAATCAGTCCACAAGTATTACAGAGTTACTTTTATGGTGTATATACATGCAAATTACTATTTAAGGACATTTTAGCAAGTAATGACCCATATGAGCTAGGAAGTTTACGTGGAACTATGAATTTTATATTTTAATTCGTATTTTTGCTTGGGGGATGTCACAAAATAGTTCGCGAGTACTTAAGTGTTAAATGTCGTTATGCCATGTTGTGTTTTAATATCAATTAATACTCCTATTGGGTACATTCTGGTTCCACCTATTAAACATCATTCAAGAACATCATATTAAAATAGGAATTTAGAAATCCAAGGTAATTTTTCTCCGATCAAATATCCTATCAGATCTAATTCTACGAAATGAATGAGCTACAAAATAAGTCTCCTGTATCAGTCACATATCTTATATAACCTGTGACGTAACTAACAGAAAAAACATCAATTTATACGAGCTGTGAGGAATGTGTAAAATTGTTAATAGAATTCTAAAAACAAATAGGAGCCAAGAAAAATATTCGAAACTATTATAAAATAAGACTCACATTTCTACGTCTGGAAATGAAATATGGATAATTCATAAATTCATTCACCATATTTACTCGAATCTAATGGGCACTTTTTTTCAGTTGAATTAATCTCCAAAATCGGAGTGCGCATCAGAATCGATGGCGTTTAAAGTGAGTTGTACTTGATCTAGAGATCAAAAACGAAGACAAAAAGGGAAGGATGTCGTATGAAGCAAGATTCAAACGAAAAGTTATACCTTATGCTGAAAACCATGAAAATAGGCAGGCTGCAAGAGAATTCGGTGTATCAGAGAACAACATTCGCTTATGCCATCAATACAGAATGGCGATATTTGCTTCTAAAGCGACAAGGAAGAAGTTCACCGTCCCACGAAAAGGAAGGTATCCCGAGGTAGAGGTTTTGAAATTCACACAGGAAAGGAGGAAAAAATGAGCTCCTTGTAACTAGTGATACAACTGAAGGGTTCAGAACCATAGTGGGCCAAGCGCCATTTACTAAAACCGTAGAAAACAAGGGTTAAAATGAAGTTATTACCATAATTCAATGGAAACATATAGCAAGTAATATAAAGTATACACATTAAAACTAAATTATATGTCAATCTTTATTAAATTATGGCATTCGCTTAACTTTAACCCTTGCTTTCTCCGTTTTTAATAAATGGCGCTTGGCCCACTATGGCTCTGAACCCTTCAATTGGAAGTACCGGTAAAGCTAGAGGTGGCTACAGTCCGTGGTATATCAAGGCAAGTGTAGGTAGGTAGATCGATAAAGTAAAATTAAGTTTCGCACCAACTTTCCAGCTGTGCTTTACATTCGCCAGTATACATTTTTTTATTTCAAGCCTTTAAAAGCTGAGGTGCGCATTAGATTCAAGTAAATACGGTAATTAGCAAGGTAAATACAGGGAGACCAGTAGAAAAGTAAATCGGATTACAAAACACTGGCAAATGAAAAAAAAAAAAAAAAATAAAAGTCATATTAGATTTTAAAACATAAAACTGGCAAGAACAGTTATGCCAAAGGATAGAAGTAACAAGAATTAGTCTATAGTTTCAAACCCGAAGGTCTTGAGAGGTGGGCAGACAATACAAAGAAGGACAAGAAGCATATTTTTAAGTAAGGAGAGCCTGATATCTATTCTCTAAACATCTAAAGTGGAGTAGGAGAAAGAAAAAGGGAAAGGAAAAAGGTGACAGTCGAAAGACGAGAAGAAAGAAAGGAAAACACGTAAAAATGAGAAAAGCAAAAAGTGAAACTGAAGAAGAGAAAAGATAGAGGCAAGAGAATACGAAAAAGAAATGAAAGAAGTAAAACGAAAAAGAAGACCAAAAATAAAGAAGTAAAAGACAGAAATGAAATGAAAAACTGAAAAAGGAAGGGAATAAAAACTGCAAAAGGAAGATGATGAGAAAAAAGAGGAGCAAAAAGGAAAAAGGGAACTAATGAGGAAGAGGAAGGAATAAAAAAACGGGAGAATAAAACAGAAAGGAGCTGGAAGAGTACGGAGGAAGAAAGAGACAAGGGAAAGGGAGGATCATAAGATACAAAACGAGGGAAAAAAAGGAAGCAGAAAGAAAGAAAACTAAATAAGGAGATATTTTTAAAGATGATGATGGAAATAGTAGTAAGAAGGAAAAAGAAGGCGGCCAGGGAGCACAGCTTGAAGAGTGACTGTGGGCTGGAAGGTCACGGGTTTTTGTTTTATCCAAAACGGCCCTGATTTCCACTTAACCTCGTGTCAAATTTAAGGGATAGTATTAACCACACTATCTTCTTCTAGTGCCCATCATGAAATGGTTAGAGAAGATAAATTCGCTCCGGCGCCGGGGATCGAATCCGGGTCCTTCGTTCTAAGTATCAAGTGCTCTAACCACTGAGCTACGCCGAAGTTCAATCCACAGAACCGGATCGATTCCCTCTCTTCTAGTGTTTTTCCCTTTGTGGCCTGACTCCAAGTTCGACATATGTTGACATATAAGTCAACTGCCATTATACAAGGAGCGCACTCAATTGAATGACTTGGTGGCTGGGATTCCACAGTATTATGCACTGTTGGGCGAAGAATCTACGTAAAGATTATTTTCTTGGTCTTACAGAACATATTTGTTATACCATTGTTACCATAACAGATTCTGTAGGACCAAAAAGTTAAACTTTACGTAGCCCGTCATGAAAGCACAGAGCTCTATCTCCATGTCCTCATTAGCCTTCATATATCTACAGGGAATACCCTTATCTAAAAGGAAAGTGGGAAACAGGAAAAGTGAAGAAAAGAGACGATACGATTTTTAATCACAAACGTCATTCATTGTCGACGATACTATCATTATTGGGTAAAATGGAAAGAATTTGAAAGTCAGAAAACACGCTGTAGCGGAAAATGACAGTGTTGTGCCCTATTTTCTGGCTGTAATATTATTTTTACGGCAATATTATCATAAATTCCCTATGGCATGGCCTTGCTAGTCACAATATTCAGCAAATATTCCACAACAAAGCGACAAGAGTGCACCATACCTGAGGAGCAGTCATAGGCCTGTAGGACACGACATAATGGCAACGCCCACAAGGATGTAAAACACAAAGCATGAGGACCTCGGCCGCTGCCAAGTAACACAATATGAGCACAAAGCCAATCGGGCTCGTTGGGATGAGGAGAAGGCTGATTTGGCATCGTTGGACGCTATTGTTTGATTTTTGCCCCTCCAGTGAGACTCATTCTTGTTTTATCCGTTCGGTTTATCTTCAGATCAATGTAACCCGGGATGGCAGGGAAGGCATTAGGAATTCACATTAATAAATCCTCAACCCTCTGTCTAACGCATGGACCAGACAGCGAATGAACACGAGTGGAAAAATGTACGACAGCAAGTGAAAATATTAACAGTCGCTAACATGAAAAATATGCCTAAAATAAACCCCTCTGGCACAAGCACTTGTCTACAAATAAAGGGGATATGGCTTCGATTCCTGGCAAGTAGCACAGATTTGTCTCCGGTTCCCGCGGACTTGGTTGGTATCTGTCCCTGATTACGTATTATTTGTTTGTGTGCTTGTAAATGATTTAAATGGCTAGAAATGACTAGAAGTTTTAATTTTTGGACCAACTAGAAGTCATAAACGTAAAAACATATATAAAATAATTTACTGATATAAAATGAGTTAACTTCATTATCCTTTGGCACAAATGCGTGTTCTAGGCCTGTAATACTCGATCTTGCTTCTAGCGTACCCCCAAAATACTGTTTTTTTTACCTTCCTACCCCCAAACTTCATTACAATTAGCATTATTTCAATCTATATTTATGTATGCTATTATAGATTGGGATGGAACTTACAAATCCAACCTTTATCCGTTAATTTTACTACAGAAAAAAGTATTAAAATTTGTTTAAAAAAGCAGAAAGATTACTCAACTGAAATGTTGTTTAAACATTTCAAAGTTTTCAACATTAAACAAAATTATTATTTTATTTTGCTAAAATATTTTCACAGAAATCTTAATAACTCTGAAACATAAATATAGAACTAAAAATATGAATTATCTGCGTTTATCTGAACCTAAGTGCAAAAACAATGCAGCTTTTTTTTTCATAGCATGAGTCAAGGTCCTATATTATTAAACAAATTTTAATCCAATATAATTTAACCACTAATCATCTCCAAATTAATAAAAAATAATAAAAAAATTGTATTGGATTTATAGTTGGGGTTAGATATTTAACACTTTTCAATCTAATTTATTCACTCTCAATTTTATTTTTCTTTGTATTGGGATCCCCTCCTGAGCACGAGTCTTAATCATTCAGGAGTGGGCTAATTTATATTATATTGTATTAACTTGTATTTATTTGAAACTTATTAGCAATAAAAATAAATAAATAAATAAATAAATAAATAAATAAATAAATAAATAAATAAATAAATAAATAAAAGGCTATGATTGCTGTTGTATGAAAAATAAATTACGTATTATTATTATTATTATTATTATTATTATTATTATTATTATTATTATATATACAGTAGTTATTAATGCAATAATAATAGTAATTAATTATGTGAAATGTTATTGAAGCAAGGAAAAAAGGGGTTTGATATTGTAAAAAAAATACGTATGTAAACTGCAATAATTATCAGCAAGTAAAATAAAATAAATTTCGGAATTTTGACATACATGATCAGTGGCATGCGTACCCCTTGAAACAACCACGTATCATAGATTGAATATCACTGTTCTAGGTCTCAAACGAGAATTTAAGTTCTATAAAAACCCTGATAGAACTGATATTTAACCCTTGCGGTCAATTTCGGTGAAGTCCGGAGGGCCTAATTAGTCAAATCCGCTTTCCTCACCTCCACGCTAGGGTCCTCTGGGATCTTTAAAGATGTGAAAGAGAAAGTGGTGTGCGGAAAGCACGGGAAGCTCCCGAATTTACTTTTCCCAAGAAAAATTGCAAACATGGCATGATGAATCTTTCCACGGTACAGACAGAATACGAAAATAAAACCGTGTTGGAAAGAGTGGATGAAGAAAGAATGATGCTGAAACTGATCAGGAAGAGGAAAAGGAATTGGCTGGTTGAAAAACTTTCTTCTGAAGGATGTACTGGAAGGAATGGTGAACGGGAGAAGAGTTCGGAGCAGAAGAAGTTATCAGATGATAGATAACAGTAAAATATATGTGTCATACTGTAGTCTATGCGGAGACTAAGAGGAAAGCAGAAAATAGGAAAGACTGGAAAATGCTGGGTTTGCAATGAAAGACTTGCTCTTGGGCAGATTTTTTTTATTTTATTGGGTTATTTTACAACGCTGTGTCAACATCTAGGTTATTTAGCGTCTGAATGATATGAAGGTGATAATGCCGGTGAAATGAGTCCGGGGTCCAGCACCGAAAGTTACCCAGCATTTGCTCGTATTGGGTTGAGGGAAAACCCCGGAAAAAACCTCAACCAGATAACTTGCCCCGACAGGGATTCGAACCCGGGCCACCTGGTTTCGCGGCCAGACGCGCTGACCGTTACTCCACAGGTGTGGACTCCTTTGGCAGAACACTATGAATGAAATTGAAAACAAGTTACCGAGAATATTTAAAAATTATCACTTATCACTTCTACAGTATATCTCATTTAATCAAATAATTAAACAATTTTGTACTTCATATTTGGTAACCAATTCCTTAATTGAAATTGTTAAGTTGCGTTACAGTTATCACGCAAGTTTCAGTGAACAGTACCAGAGTTAGGCCCTATTATATTTTGAACATTGAAAAATGTAGAATGAGAAAAGAAGTTTCTATAGTTAACTGTCCCGAGTGCGCATGGTCATTTAAAAACAATAACAGATCAACTGTTTGGTGTCATATTATGATGAGGTTTTCTTAGCGATATTTACGAAGATCAAGAGATTTCTTTATTTAAAAAAGATTCTCATATTCGGTCAAATTTTATTATTTTCTATTGGTCCTTCCCCTTAAGCAATCCATGCTGACCACATAACGATGCAATCCCGCTACTTACGGCTAATGTTGGTCCACTATCTCGCAGAAATGAGGGTTGAATGACACAATAAAAAAAAAAGTAAATTCATGGCGCTAAAGCCCAGGAAGGGCTAAGACCGACCAGCCGGCTGCTGGCCTCAAGTCCACATGCCGAAGCAGAGGTAGACGATCATCCAACCAGAATGGAGGTATCGTGTGGTTAGCACGATGATCCCCCCAGCCGTTATAGCTGGTTTGCGAAACCGGATTTTCGCTACCTATCGTAGCTCCCCAAGTGCATCACGATGCTGGTTGGGCACCGGTACCATACATTGGCCGAAATTTCATGAGAAAATTTCTTCCCCCACGGGGATTCGAACCAGCGCGCATTCCGTAACGCGAGTCCTAGGCAGGATACCTTAGACCACGACGCCACGGCGACATTACTGATGGCACTAATGACGATGATTTTAACAATGACCAAAATGACAATAACGGTAATTATATTGGTACGTCTAAAATAAATTATTTTCTATCTCACTGGCTTGCCGCGGAATAGTGCTCTTTTGCATTTGGTATAAGTAAGGTGTGTAGGTTTTAACATAGCTATTATGTAAAATTCGTTACAAATGTATTAATATTTATATTAATATTGTTATTAAACATTAAAAAAGGGGGGGTCACGGACGTAGAGCTCCATATTTCTATAATCTCGGCATTAGAATGATGTGGTGCGGTGTGGTCAGCACCACGCTCCGATCGCCATTTTTCCCTCCAAAAAATCTGGTACACAATTTGACAGGAAACTGAATGAACCCCGCAGGCGTTCTGAAAATTCGGCTACGAGAAAATTCAAACCACCACTCGGGATTCAACCGAGGACTTGCCAAGTGAGCTACTCGGCTGCCATTATTGAAAAGTACAAAAAAAAAAAAAAAAGAGTGTAGAAATTAGAACTAAGTGTCTCTCGTTATCCGTTCGGCTACCCCCAACTTCTACAAACGAGCTGCAACTGATGGATATTCGCGAAACCCGACAACACTGTTTTAAAAGCCATTTTTTTTTGTCCAATCGTCTACATCAATAACCGAGGTATGTCTGGGTCTATTCTTCAAGCTCTACAATTTTCTATGCACTTCATCCTTAAGATATCGCGTTTCCTATTGACGGCCTTCCTTTGTCGCAGAAGAATGTTTTATAAAACAAAATATGTTGTTTCTACTAGTGTCTGCAATGTTCGATGAGAGAGGCAAACTAATAGCAAGATCTATATTAAAATCCTTAATCGGTTAAAACGCTATAGGCCTTCTGCAGAGCGAACATCGGCGAATATCGAACTTCGCCTTATTTGACAACCTTGTACCGAACATAGAGCCTGAAATGTTAGTTCACACGTTCCACATGTTACCAGTACCCACTCACATTACAGAAACGGGCGAGTAGAGTTGTCAAATTTAAGTAGGTGTCAAATACCTATATGAGTATGATTTTTCTTTCAGTCGCCATTACCGCAGAGCAAATTACCTCTCATTAACAGATTTCAGCTTCAGAAGGGTAAAACTTCAGTAGTATCAATTTATTTCAGCCTACATACATGAAATACTGTTCTATCAGAATATGCACAAGCAAATGCATGAACAATTGTTAATCAATTAAAACATGTTTGTAACTTGAATTAAGCTGTTTACTGTGTATTGTATATTTTTATATAGCTTGGCTGATGATTGTATATGCTTTAAATTGAATAGTAATCTGTATAGCTCAACTGATAAATTGTTTATGCTTGTAATTTGAAGTAATTTGCATATGTATTATCAATTTCTGCATATCTCATCTAATTGAACTGTTTATGCTCTTAAATTGAATTAACTTACTTGCTTTGTATTATATTTTATAGCTCAACTGATGAGTAATTGTTTAGGTTTGTAAATTTAAACATCTGATTGCTATGAAGTGTATATTTATTTGTAAAGCCACCAACGTAGCTCAGTCGGCAGATTCACTAGCCTGCAGATCCGGAACTGTATTCGGGCTTAGTATAGATCCCCGTTCGGTCTGATTACCTGGTTGTTTTTTTTTTTCTAGGTTTCCCCAACCACAAGGCAAATGCCAGGTAATCTATGGCGAATCCTCAGCTTCATCTGACTTCATCTCGCCAAAAAATTGTAATCTTGTAAAATTGTTTACTTCTTCCACATCTTAAAGCTTCAATACCAATATAAGATCTATGGAATACAATAAATTAAATGAAAATAAAAAAAAAGCAAGGAAGGATACTTAGACACAAATACAATGTTTCATGCAATATTCAAATAAATCCACCCACTACTGATAGTTTCCTATACCTAAAGTCCAGATTTATATACGCCATTTATAAAGCTTGAAATATGCGTACAAATATGCTCTATAAAATCTTAAAATACGCACTGTAACATGCAACATAATTTTCGAAAAATAACAATTCGGAAATATTTTTACTTTTAAATGAAGTAAAAAGATAACAGTTTTTTAAAATCCCAAAGCATGCACAATTTGTTGAAAGCTGTACAAAACCTTGCACACTGCAATACAACATAGTCAAACAACTAACTTGAGTTTCACTATAATACTTCAGTACAAAATTAGTATCTTTCACCTCCATTACAGCTGAGAATTTGCAGGAAATTATGAAAGTCATCCTCATGTTTTCTATGATGAAGTTCCTACGCCTATCAAAAAACAGATTTTTGTACACTGAGAATAATCTCTCCACATCACAAGAAGCAAAGATGCATGGGAAAAGATCCATATTTCTTCTTGTAACAACTCTTCTTTCAAATCTGCTGCTTCACCACGTAACAATTTTGCTATCCTACAAACAGAATGATAACCAGAACTTCTTGTCAGCAATGACTGAAGTTTTTCAGAAACGTTTTCTGCAATTTCGTGTGTTTTAGGGGCCAAAGCATCAATATCATTTTGAACTAAGGACAAGGACTCTTGAAAAGAAGAACATAATGTTTCAATTTTTGTTATTGCATCAGACAGACTGATTCACGTGGTACTAAAACAAACGAGCTAAGCTTAATGCCACATTTTTATAGAGCGCGAACCATTTCTCATTTATCAAAACTTCGAAGAATTGCAGAGTATGCCATTTTTTGTACAAAAGGAAATATACATCGGAAAATGTCCATAATATGTAATCTTCATACTTAAATAAGGCAATTCTTATTCTTTATTTGTCCACAAAAGAGGTAAAAACCATAGGACTTGTCAGAATTAAAACTGCAATCATTAGCAGCAATGTAAACTCACACGTATTTCATCTAAATTGTAGGGACAGAGGTTTGTTAAAATTCTTTTGATATGTATTTTAAAACATCTTAAATCAGTCATATGAACACCTTAAATCATTCATGTAATGTAAATAAATGTTAAAATATGCGATCATATGCACTAACAAATGTCTTAATAACCAAAGAAAATCATTTTACATATGTTAATTTTCATGCAATATGCATTTTGCATATAAATCCGGAATGTACTTATCACTAACGATAGGAATTTACCCACAGAGACTAAAAGGTTAGGTATGCATAGAGTGTTCGTTGTACGCACAAGAAACATATCCCCATTCAATTGCTGCGATACAAAACACATTTTCAGTTGTAACCTGGCCATACCTCAGGCTTCACGTTATTCATGACATAACGACAGTCTAAGCACAACTAACCTAATATTCTCATGTTGTAGTATAAATTCCTACTTTAATTATCACCAATGTCAAATTACCACTGTAGTTCATTGAGCGTTTTTAAACAATGAAGTTGAGGGGTTTTACAGAAAAGAAATCTGTATCGTTGGACAGAATAAGCAGGACGTACAGTATTTTACTCGGTTTTTGATTCGCCTGATAAACGTTTATACTACCTTCAGTGCTATCATTGATTATTGAGGATTGGTGGGCTTTACCCTACACCTCACATCCACAGTACCTATTTTTTCACCTCATCCCCTTTCTAATCCACCCGATTCCATCCTCCCCAACCCTCTTTCGCAATACTCTCTCTCTCATTCTCTGTCAACCAAAAATACAGGCATCTCTTTCACTTCTGTAGCAAAGAGAGGGGGTTTGGAGGAGGGGGTGAATTTTCTCCCAGTGTTGTCGAGCAGGGGGAGAGCCCGTGCAGTACCAAAAGGGACGCTCCCAAAACCGGTCAATACAACAGCCCCCTCTTTCCTCCTACCGCCTGAGCCCTATTCGAACCTCAGGGACAGATTAGTCTGACGTCGGGAGAAAGTACATGAGAGCAGTTGGATGCAGTTGTCTCTACAAACTTCAACTGTCACGGCTTCGTGCCTCGCTCGCACCGATCCATTAGTCCAGAAGCGAGTTTCATCAACAACAAAGCTAGCATTACGCCGGGAATAACGAAGGTTATTCTTCTCCTTCAATGTGTGGATAACAGAAATAGTTGTGGCTTTACGCTTTTCTCTTCACCTAAGTCCTAGATGCTGAAGGACGTAGCATAACGATACTTCTACTTCTTCACTGCACTATTAAGACAAACGTTCTTGAAATTAAGGATCATTCCCCCCCCCCCCAAAACCTAGTCATCTTAAAACCTCAAAGCAACATTTTAAATTATACAAATCTGGCTTTCAGGTAGTAGCTCCCTGTAAAGCAGGTTTGAATAATTTCAAGGAAAAATTGTTCCGGCTCCGGTTATCGATCCCGGGAACCTTCGCTTAGCGCGCGAACGCTCTTCCGACTGAGCTACTCCAGGAACTATACAAGTCACACAAGGATTTGTGTGCACTCATAGTTGAGTTCTGGTGTCTTGTCAGCTCATTTGAGTCGTGTGGATACAAAGGAAAAATTGTGACGGTGTCGTGTATAGTTCCTGGGGTAGCTCAGTCGGAAGAGCGTTCGCGCGCTAAGCGAAGGGTCCCGGGATCGATACCCGGCTCCGGAACAATTTTTCCTTGAAATTATTCAAACATTTTGAATTGTTTATTTTATTAAAATAAAGTAGCCGCAGGCGCGTTTGCCTGCTGATCCGGAGTTGCGTTCGGACGTAGGTTCGATTCCCGCTTGGGCTGATTACCTGGTTGGGTTTTTCCAAGGTTTTCCCTAACCGTAAGGCAAATGTCAGATAGTCTATGGCCAATCCTAGGCCTTATTTCGCTATCATCAATTCCATCAACGCTAAATAACCCAATAGTTGATACAGCGTCCCTAAATAACCAAATAAAAAATATTATAAATAAAATAAAAATAGCAACTCAATGATCGCCAGTTACCCGCGTACCACGGACTGGGAAATAATAGTTACTAATAGGTATTGTCTTTTTCTACCTAACTCCTTCTATCTACCGTAAAGTCTCATATACATAAGTGTTCTGTTCAAGGGCAGGTCTTTCACTGCAAACCCAGCATTGTCCAGTTTTTCTTTTCTTTTTTTCCTTGCTTTCAGTCTCCGCATATGATCCATACATTTTAATATCGTCTGACTTCTGATATCTTCTTCTGCCTCCAACTCTTTCTTCCGTATGAGTTTACAATATGTTATGTGCGGAAACCGAATCACGCAAGTGAAGTGGGTAGGCATTGGATACACATACACACACATTTGGAATTGAAGACATTACAAAAACAACCTTCATCAAAATTGCTATTCTTCAGGAGAACAATAAAAATAAATAGAACAACACGTCAGCTGTTTCCGTACAACTGGTGTTTATCCTTGTGGCTATTGCACCTGACGTGTTATTTTTGGAGTCTATAAACATTTCAAATAGTAGCAAATGTGTCCTTAACACAATTTTATTAAAAGTGATTAGGGCTATTTTTGTAATAATATCTTCAATTGCATTCCACCTCTTTATGAAGAAACAATTCTGTACCTAGGCCTACTCTATAAATGAGTACCTTACGTACTGTAAATTCAATCTTCACTTCTGTCCGATCCGAAAAGATAAAATTACTACGACATGCTATCTACTGTCTGTCCAAGTGGTTTTGTCTCAGGGTCGTAGAAAGGGGGTACATCACGTGACAGTTAATTACTGAACGAGACCCTTTTATTTAAGTTATTTTAAACAGTTGTATAATATTACGTAGACGCCAATTCCTAACAGAAATTAATTTTTTTTTTTCAGAAAAGAGCTAAGACAGCCCAGCCACTAGCCTTTACAGAGTAAAGTGATTTGTTTGTATTTTACGCTAGTATCATCGAACTCCAGTCGTGGAAGGGGGTAGCAAACGGTGTTTTCGATTATCAATCATTAATCCATGGGTATAGCCAGGTTATTATTAGAAATTTTAGTAAAAATAAAATGATGTCCCTGTATCTATATTAATTGGTAAAATTTACCATTCAACATTTAATGTTAGAGGCCTACATACTTCATAATACTGATTCAGTTTTTCCTTGGAGCATTAGGCCTACTAAAACGCTAGAAAGATGAACAATTCTCATCTCCGTTATCGGACAGAGGAGGCATTTGTCTAATCGATGATGATGATGATGATGATGATGAAGGAAATAGTGAAATCACTAGCGGTGATATCGCAAAATCTCGTGTGATATGCAAAACGAAATAAATGTGTCATTGTTGAGACGGCACTTCTCCTTCCCCAAGGTTGTCGGACGGAGAATTAAATGAATCAATAAAAACGCATCGCAGGCAGCGGTCCGCAGTCGGCAGCTGTAGTGACACAGCGCTTTATTTAACGGAAGGTTTAAGCAGTGCCACGCCCTCCATGCATACTGCAAGCCAAGCGGCGTGGCTTCTTGGACAGGCCACCCGTTCAGCCGTACCTTTGTGACTCCATTGTACACCGCGATCAATTTCAATTGTGGCTCAAGAGGTAGCGTTCTTTAAACCCAATTCAGCGTGCCCGGGTTCAGTTCTCTGCAGGAAAGTGGAGATTTTATCTCTCTTCCAGAGCGCTGAGAGTGTTTCTATTGTCTTGTTTTCTTTGATTGTAGCTAAAAATCCAGCAGATTAATATTCGATTCGTTGCGTGTCCTGATAACGGACAGGCAGCTATTCTTAAACAGGGTTCGAACCCACGATCATTAGCAGCATTCTTTCTTCACCTACTCTTTCTAACACAGCTTCAATTCTTATTCTGTCTATTCACTTCACATGTTCCATTCTTCTCCATATCCACATATAGCAGTAGCGGCCCGCGATTACAAAGGTTGGCAGTGCTGCATGAAAAATTGTGTATGTAGCAAACGCATGCTGTTTATTGCATTTAAATCGAATAACGCGTGTAATTACAGCCCCTTCTCAAATTTGACTGTGCACCCGAAATTGTACTCCAACAATCCCCGTGCTCTACATCTCTCCCACCTGGCACAACTAGTCACGTAGTGGAGATGTGCCTCACATGTTGATACCTGAATGAACAACCATCAGAAACTTTTTATCTTCAAACGCCTTTAACTCCTACCGAATTTCGTTACGCAAACTTTTCTAGCCTACACCCGTACCGGCTGACGGAATTATAAAATAGAGAGCTGGGAGTTCCTACAGATTTGCAATAAAGTATCGTAACTTGACTAGTTTGTGAACATGTTTGTTGCATTATTAAATTTAATTATTTGGCATAACGGCGAAAGAAATGAGCTGTGGAGCACAATACAAATTCTCCGTGTTTCTCACTTATTACGTTAGTCCCGCCATTAACCAGCACAATTAATTTATGTGGTTCAGTTATGACTGAATTTCCGTTAAGCCTATATTCTATTAAGATAGTTTGCACCAAACTTTCAGCGTCATGTTTTGGTGGCACTGATGAGAAATTTCCAATAATTTTATTGCTATCCAGCAATTAATTTTCAATTATTTTTGTAGTTCCTTTCAATTGTGACGAGCCCTATAAATGATCTTTGAAAGTTTAATCTAAATGTGGAGTGAAGTCAATCAAACCCCGAAATATACCGCGGTTTGTTGAACTGTCTGATTCGGCAAGTCCTCACATCGCTAATTCAAATGCGGAACAAAATTTCACACAGTTAATTACTTTAGATAGACCATATCTATTTTTAGAAACATTTTCATTTTGTTTCTGAATGTTAATCAATACGCAGAATCAAGCTGTGTTAGAATATTTTAATATCTCTAGCAGTGACAAATCTGTTTGACTTGAAAGGAGTTTTCGAAGTTTCATGATTTGCTAGTTTTTCTTTTTTTAATCAAATTAACTAAATCCTTCACTCCGGTGTTTATCCATATATTTTCTCCTCTAAACAGAATACACGGGTGGGGGAGAAAGCGTTTTCATGAGCACAGCAAAAAACCAATCGTTTCCATTACACATTTCGGTATTAAAATGACTAGTAGGCTACATGATTTCCTCGACTTTTTCCAGATTTTTCAATATTTAAATTTAGTGTAGGACGTCCTAATTTCTTAAGTTAACGTGCAATTTCTCTTTTAATTTCGAAAGGGGTTTGTCGATTAGGTTTTCATTTCATTCATTTTTAATATAAAATATTTCCTTAAACACACTGACTAATCACATCACACCACCCACAGTACTATAACACACTGGAACTGTAATGATATACAGTAAGTCCAAAAGCCTGTGTTCTCCTAACACAGGTCATAAAGAGATGAGAGTGTTGGCGGTTCCTTTGGATATATGGCGAGAGCTGCTTCGGTTGCAGCTCTAATGCAGTCTTATGGGACGGTGAAGAAAACCAGTTTTCTGCTGCCGACTACCCTTCGTTAAGCTCCAGGAACTGCCGATCACAGATCCGAGAAGTACACTACAGATAAAATTCTCGAGCAGTTCAAGGCTCCTACAGACAGTAAAATCTCGAATCGAAGGAGAATGAATTGGAAAAATAAATGAAACAATGAACTAGGTTACATAAAAGCACGTTTTACATTTTTAATTTTACAGGTCCATGTAAATTGCAGCTCTGCAGTTCTTATTGTAGAGCCGCCCCTGACATATAGGCCTAATATTTTCATTTAAATGGTTTTCATGTGAGCTTTGTCCCGCGCCGTGGCGTCACGGTCTAAGGCATCCTGCCTAGGACTCGCGTTACGGAATGCGCGCTGGTTCGAGTCCTCATGGGGGAAGAAATTTTCTCATGAAATTTCGGCCAGTGTATGGGACCTGTGCCCACCCAGCATCGTGATGCACTTGGAGAGCTACGATAGGTAGCGAAATCCGGTTGCGAATACCAGCTATAACGGCTGGGGGGATCATCGTGCTAACCACACGATACCTCCATTCTGGTTGAATGATCGTCCACCTCTGCTTCGGCATGTGGGCGTGAAGCCAGCAGCCGGCTGGTCGGTCTAGGTCCTTCACGGGCTGTAGCGCCACGGATTATTATTATTATTATTATTATTATTATTATTATTATTATTATGCGAGCTTTGTTTTCTTATACCGGTATTTTAGAAATAAATTTCAGACTATAAGCATTTCTCGAATTTTCATGGATGCTACTCTAAATATACTAGATTTAGCCATATTGGCAACAAGGATTAAAATTCAGCTCCTTTCAAAACCGTGTCGCCCTCTAAGAAAAGTTAAAAAATCATTCGAAAAATACTACGTGCGTCCAATTATGACGAATGAAACAAAGGGCGAAAATAACGAATTAAATGGAAAAAAAAAAAAAAAGAATGCTCATAACGTAATTATTTATGTAAATAATTTCCATGGGAAAAGTAGAACAATTGGGCTGAAAGAGTCCTTTCGTGGTGTAAAATGTAAATCCTGACAGGATATGAAAACCTTTGACAGAAGGCAAAGAGAAATGTCCCTTGTAGCTGACAGTTATACACTGACATAGCTTTACATAAAACTTCAAAGACAAACGTTGCTGTTCGCTTATATTGTTTTTTATTATTATTTACCTAGACCTTGTAGAAATATATTAAAAGGACTGCGAGTGATAACGCAGCGGCTTCACGTCGTACGAGTTTACCGCCTCATCTGGTTTCACGCGTCCGCACGAGATGAACACTTCAGTAAGTAGCAACATGACAAAATAATCCATCGAAATGAAGTAGGTGAGAGGGCGTCAACCACGAGACCAGGAAGCTCCGTGGCATCGGGAATAAAAGAAACAAAACTCCATGTAGGCTACGTAACGGGTAACCAGCTTCTGTAAATCCATTTTATTCACATTGCAAAAAACAAGAAAATGCTGTGAACAATAGCAGTGCCAGCTTTTCAGTACGCCCCAAAGCAACAAAATATAAATAACAGTCGCGAAAAAAAATTATAACAAAAAATATGAAAGAGGAACTGCGGTTTTCGCCCTTTTTTCCCCCGTCTTTATTAAATTTTTGTACTATTATTCTCGTGGCACCAAAACAATGCCAACACAAAGAAGGAACAAATGAAAGATTTCTGCCATTTTCACATGCTAATACTTTTCTTTAGGTTCACGCCCTGTTTTAAATTGTCATATTTCTTACACATTAAAGTTGTCTGTGAATAGTAGGTATACAGGGTGAGTCGTAAGTAATATAATTAATTTCAGGGGGGGTATTCTTTGAAATATGTTAAATAAAATAGTTTAATACAACTTTATTTCTCCTCTGATTGACATTCTGGCTCATATATGTATCTACGTCTATTATTATCATCAGACAGTACATCTCACTTGACGATATATTTCAGAGGAAGAACAATTGTTTGTATGCATTTGAAGTCTGATTAGTGTAATATGTAGCTAATCGGCGATGTATGCAATGGAGGGGGAAAGAAACTGGCCATCCTACCCCATCATCTCTGCCTTAGCTGCCTCATAAGTGGTGCCTTCTTGGTATCGCTTGTGAGATTCAGATCTGTCTTCGGACAGTTGACTAAACAACAACAATTTTATGATGAAGGATGGTTAGAACAGAGAAAAATTCTCTGCGGCACCGGGACTCGAACCCGGGTTTTCAGACCTACGTGCTGATGCTTTATCCACTAAGCCACCCCGGATTCCAGTTCCGATGCCGGATCGAATTCCCTCAAGTTTACGTTCTACCTCTCAGTTTTCCCTTTGGTGGCCTATCCTCATGTACTGTGACACATTATGTGACAATGGCACAATGTCCAACGCACTATCTACAGAGGTGCACTCATTACGAGCGACTAAGTGGCCGGGATCCTACGGGATGAGCGCCGTGTTGAATATCACTAAGTGATTACTTACGCATTTCATATTATTATGATGTACCGAAGTACATATGATATTTCCGTGCAGGAATTCTGCGTTATCATATGATGAAGGATGGATAGAACAGAGAAAATTCTCTCCGACACCAGGATTCGAATCCGGGTTTTCAGCTCTTCGTGTTGACGCTTTATCCACTAAGCGTACTTCTGTAAATAATAATAATAATAATAATAATAATAATAATAATAATAATAATAATAATAATAATACAATTTTGTTCGTTTTTGCTTTCTTTTTTTAGATAAAAACTATTTTATATGAAGCATTTCATAGCGTGTTTTGGGAAAGCCACTGATTTAATTCCCAATATGCTCAGTCAATTTAAGAGAGCAGTATATTATGATAATAAATGACTGAAAGAATTTTAGTTTTTTCCCTTTAAATGTGCAGAAATGTGATCCAAACAAATGTAACTTTTCGTTCTGAAAAGGAATTTTAAAAACCTTTGGATGACTTGAGGAAATTGATCATATTTGTCTGATGTGGTAGCTAATCACCATTTAGATATTTATCGCCGTATTATTATTATTATTATTATTATTATTATTTCCCGAACAAGTGTCAGAATAGCACATCTTCAGTTTTTAAAACAACTCTCTAGAATCACAAGAAAAAAAGGTATATACAGTCACGAAGCTTGAGTTGTGAGGGTGCTAGGAACAATAGACTGTGCTGGTACTATTCCGCATTGTCTGTAATGAGGCGATATTAGCGATCCTAGTGGTTAGCAACTATCTATGGATGCATATTTATTACATATTGAGTTTCGTGACTGTATATACTAGACTGTGCTAATACCATTGCCAGAAATCAGAACCGAATCCAGAGATTCGTTTTCTGAAACAATACAGCTTGAGTCATAGAAGTAATTGAGCCGTTCAGAGCAGAAGTGGTGTAAGTCAGAAATTGGTAATGAGGGTTAAAGTAAGCATTCTGTAAAATACAGAGGAAAGTAGCAATTAATATTCAATTTATTTAAACTATTAGTAGTCAGTGGATAGCAAGAAGGATATATTAACTGCTACTTTGCGCTGTATTTTACAGAATGTTTACTTTAAGCCTCAATACTCAATTTTGACTTACACCACTTTTTCTCTGAACGGCTGAATTATGAGTACCACATAACTCAACCACTTAAGTTTTATATTCTCAGTAGTCTTATACGCCTGACGATTCAGTCACCCATCTACTATTTTAACATTTTTTTTTTCTGTATTTTCCAATGATTTGTTCTCTTCTGAATTTGAAATGGAAGATTCAGAGACATTTTCCAATTTCTCCCACATAATACATTACTGGTACGCCTATCCAAAACCTTATCTTATATTTCACATCTCTAATTCGACTATGCACGCGAAGTGTGAAATATACCATCGTATAACTTGTATTCCCTCTATTGTCTATTCATCTCCCTTTGATCCAAACTCTTAAGCTCTCAGAAGTTAAACGATGAAGCTTCACATCACAGAGCACGCTGTTCCGTATCCTATCTAACCTTCAGATTTCTGGAGGAAAGTCGTGATGACAGGAGATTTATACACCAGCTCATGACGGCCTTTGCTAACAGCGGCTCATGATTCGCCAGAATTCCTACGAACTGCTATTTAATCAACTTCAGTTATTTCGCCAATCTTTTCATCCAACTTCTAGATTCGATTTCGTATGTACAGTTGAACTTTCAACGACATCGGTTTAAACGACACGTCATCTATGCCTCTATAAGTCTGTAGTGTCAAATATTCTGTGGTACCAATTAATTTCGCATAATACATGTGCTTTTCTGCCTCACTTAAGGGGTTAGGTACAGCTTACAGCTGTAAAATTTTTGAAAATACTCAACATTTGTTTCCTCCATTACTGTATCTTGTACAATAATGAAAATTGGTATGTGTAAAACACTGTCCTTCTGCTATATGAAAAAAATATTTTACGATTTAAAAAAATGATATATATATTTTTTTAAATTTAAAATGGTGGCAGGTTGCTGTGCAGTGATGAAACGTTTCCCTCATAACTCATAAACTTGTTAACTCCTTCATGTTCTCTCTCTTTTATTTTATTGCTGAAATTCATGTTTACAATATCATGCTCTTTCAACTACATTCCTACATATTATTTTGTGTTAGAAGATACTAATATTTGACCATTTTTAAAATGAATTTATTTTTTATCAGACAATCTATCAAAGGTAGAGACGTGATCTTTCATCATATTGTAGATATGACATGCATAAAAACACACAAAAAATTTCATTACTGAATGTTGGATAGTTTTTGAGATATGTGGGAAACGCTTCATCACTGCTCAGCAAACTGAATTTTGAAATAAAAAAAAATGTAAACTTTTTTTAATCGTAAACATTTTTTTATATAGTAGAAGGACAGTGTTTTACACATACTAATATTCATTATTGTACAAGATACAGTAATAGAGGAAAACAATGTTGAATATTTCCAAAATTTTACTGCTGTAAGCTGTACCTAACCCCTTAATACGACATACGAAAATGCATCTATCTCGCTTGTAACGTCATTTCTGTCCTTTATCTGAATATTTTTCAAGAACTAGACTGTCTTAAGATTTCTACAGGTATACACTTGTCCTTGAGGTAGTATAGGCTATGCGTAGCGTATCCAGGTAAGTTCTTTACACAAACCCCATCCATTATAGTCCGCACTGGCATGGTATACCTGCACAGTACTGTATAGTGAAGTTAAAATAGTACAGCAACTTGTAAAGAAAGAGAATGACTACAAAAAGGAAACTGTTTAGTGTCGAAGAAAAAGTTAAAATGACACGAGAAATATAAAACGCATAAAAAGTGACGTGTGACATGAATGTGCTAGAATTTAAATAAAATACTGTAAATGACAGAAGTAAAATTATTGTAATACCTGTAATATAAGCATAATGTTGTGGTCAAAACTGTATTTATTCGTCATCTCTCTTCGCTGATAGCATAATACCTGTCCGTACATATCGATTACAACGATTTTTCATGTCATTTGGAATCCTCATTGCAAAAACAATGTTCATTCAATTGAGTTGATCCAGAATACATTTCTTAGGGTCCTATTATCATAAGAAATTGAAAGTACTTCGTCCATTCCAGTATCCCAACTACATTTAGATAAATTTTTGGTTTACGAAGCTCAATGACAAAAGAACCACTCGATATTTCTAAGAATACTATTAACAAATAATACAATTAACAAATATAGAAAGAAAGGAATACATGAAGGAGAAAGAAAGAAAAGCTCAAAAAAGATACTGATAAATTAAGAAGGGAAGAGTGGAAAAGGGGAGGAAATGAAGGGGAAGTGATAGTGATAGGAAAAAAGATGGAGCGAAAGATGCTGAAAGTGTGATCCAGTCGCTACAAGAACAGACAAGGCCAAGGCAGTATTATTTTTTCTGATCCATTTCGCCACAGAGCTGTTGCACACAACTTGATGGCACTCTGAAGCGTGAAGTTGTGTTGCTGGACGTACCGTGTCCGGTCATAATCCAGTCACAGTACACGTCCTAACGCAACATACAGCGTTTGGTTTACACGTGATGACGTGCATTAATTAAAAGCAAATAGCAAAATCGATGCTGTGGCAATAATAGCTTTCCTACATTGTTGCAAGATGTTGCGTAAAACATCTGTTGCTTTGCTTATCCCCCTTAACAGCGCTCAATAATTTCCATGTATCCTTTAAGTATTTAATTATCTGTAATTCAACAATAATTCATTCATTCATAGTGTTCAGCCCAAGGACAGGTCTTTCATTGCAAACCCAGCATTCTCCAGTCTTTCCTATTTTCTGCTTTCCTCTTAGTCTCCGCATAGACTACAGTATGATCCACATATCTTAGTGTTATCTATCATTTGATGTCTTCTTCTGCTCCGAACTCTTCTCCAGTTCACCACTCCTTCCAGTACATCCTTCAGAAGAAAGTTTCTTTTCAACCAGCCAGTTCCTTTTCCTCTTCCTGATCAGTTTCAGCATCATTCTTTCTTCATCCACTCTTTCCAACACGGTTTTATTTTCGTATTTTGTCTGTACCGTGGAAAGACTCATGCCATGTTTGCAGTTTTTCTTGGGAAAAGTAAATGCGGGAGCTTCCCGTTGCTTTCCGCACACCACTCTCTCTTTCACATCTTTGAAGATCCCAGAGGACCCTAGCGTGGAGGTGAGGAGAGCGGATTTGACTAATTAGGCCCTCCGGACTTCACCGAAATTGACCGCAAGGGTTAAATATCAGTTCTATTAGGGTTTTTTTATAGAACTTAAATTCTCATTTGAGGCCTAGAACAGTGGTATTCAATCTATGATACGTGGTTGTTTCAAGGGGTACGCATGCCACTGATCATGTATGTAAAAATTCCGAAATTTATTTTATTTTACTTGTTGATAATTATTGCAGTTTACATACGTATTTTCTTTTACAATATCAAACCCCTTTTTTCCTTCCTTCAATAACGGTTTCCTATTTTCTCCCTTCCTCTTTGTCTCCGCATATGATCCCTGTATCTTAATGTCGTCTATCAGCTGATATCTTCTTGTGCCACGAACTCTTCTCCCTTTCACCATTCCATCCAGTGCATCCTTCATTCTTTCTTCATCCACTCTTTCCAACACATTAAAAGCCAACATAAGAAAGCAACTCCTAATATTATTATTATTATTATTATTATTATTATTTACTTACTTACAAATGGCTTTTTGATAGATTTATTGATATTAGTTCACAAAAATACAAAACTTCATTCAGGTTCATTGCCGCCCTAACATAAGCCCGCCATCGGTCCCTATCCTGTGCAAGATTAATCCACCAGTCTCTATCATCATATCCCACCTCCCTCAAATCCATTTTAATATTAGCCTCCCATCCATGTCTCGGCCTCCTCAAAGGTATTTTTCCCTCCGGTATCCCAACTAACACAATTACTTCTATGACTCAAGCTGTATTGTTACAGAAAACGAATCGCTGGGCAGTACTCTGCACAGACATACGTACATGTCATCTGAGTTCAAGCTCCCTGTCCGTAGCTCTACTGCCGAGCGGATGACAGTTCGGTACCAGGTATTCGATAAACAACTTACAATGTCATTCACAGTTTAGCAATATCATAGGTTATTAATTTATGGAGAAAGTCGTCGTAATCCAAGTGAGGCAAGAAGATGTACCGTCAATGTTTCCGCAATGAAGGTTACCTAATTGGCGAACTTTTGTAGCGGTTTCTCAACGAATTAGAAATAGGAGTCTCTTACCCTATTTCGAAAATCACACAAACCGAAATTTCTTTAAAAATGGTACTGCTTTATGGAAGCGGGAGAGATTAAAACGTTGCATTTAAAAAAAAGTTCGTGTGATTTTGTGCAGTAAACCATTATTGTTTATTTTTTAGACGTACAATTAAAAATTGACCAATATTGCCAATAGTGTTAAATAAAATGGAAATTCACCATAAAAGTCTATTAATGAGATTGAAAGTTTGTATTTGCTGTTCGTTTTATGTAAACAACGGTCCGCCCCTGCATTAGAACAGAGCATCTGTTTTGTACCGGTATGTTTGTATCCGCTTGAGCTGTACTGTTTATTTCTAAACTCCCTCCTCCCCATTCAGTAACGTTGCCAAACTCCTAATATTGTAAACTTTAATAATTAGTTAAATATTGCAAGTAGAAAAAAATTGTGAGGACATTTTTTCTTCCTCATGACATGAATAATCATCAATTAAAATAATGGTACTTATACCCCTTACACTCTGTATATTATTTTCCTAGTACGATGCTGTCTAGATACCAAAATTAATTAACAGCGTTCGATTGAGATCAATGAGCCAAGATGTTGCACATTTCGTGTGGTTGCATTATAGACAAGACAATCAGTGCGGTTTGATTTCCAGTGAACCGGAACAAACTAATGGTAGGTACTGACTAATTGTTAATTACGAGCGCCAGTTATACTCAGGCAATACAATTGGCACATTTTACTCATCATGATCTTACGACACATTATAGCTCATAATCGTAAAGACATTCCAAACATAAGATGTAAAGGCACATGGAGGCAAAAAGTTTATCCTTCAAGGACTTCCGTATCCTGGCACTACCACAATGGCAGATTGAACCAAGGCCCTCATCCGTACTAAGCCTACCTCGCTATCCAACAAACGATCTGCATCTATTTCTAGACTACCAGAAACAAGAATCCCGTATACACGTTGAATTAAATTTACCTGCTAGACACAACATTGTATGTAGGCCTAAGTTACATTGTTAAATGCCAGTAACTCAGAACCTGTAAGTCGTATAATGCATAGTAAATAGTAAGTAATGCCATTAATTTCAAGATATTCTTTGAGATATTTTACACAAAAAAGTTTAATACAATTTTGCTCGTTTTTGGTTCCTCTTCGAGAAAACAATTATTTTATCTGAAACTTTTCACAGCGTATTTTGAGAAAGCTACTGAATTCATTTCCAATATACTCAACCAATGTATTATGATAATAAATGACTGAAAGAATTTTAGTTTCGTCCTTTAGATTTGCAGAAATGTTATATGAATAAATGTAACTTTTCGTTCTGAAAAACAATTTTAAAATGGTATACTTGTTCCGATCAAATGTCTGCACTTTTAAAGGATAAAACTGAAATTCTCTCAATCATTTATCATCATAATTAAAGGTAGGAATTTATACCACAACATGAAGATATTAGGTTAGTTGTGCTTAGACTGTCGTTACGTCATGAATGACGTGAAGCCTGAGGTATGTCCAGGTTACAACTGAAATGTGTTGTGTATCGCAGCAATTGAATGGGGAAACGTTTCGCGTGCGCAGGGTTCAGTATTATGCTCCGGCAATTGGTTTGTTTACATTGCACTGCGATTCGTTGATTGGTTAACAACATAAAGCTACAACCTCACACTCCTTATTAGGTACTGAGTTTCCTAACAGGTACCCATGTACCTGCAATGCTAGCTACGCCCAATCTCTCTCTTTCAACAACGAACACTCTATGCATAAGTACCCAACCTTGTAGTATCTGTGGATAAACTCCTGCATGTAATCATAATACACTGCTCTCTTAAATTGACTGAACATATTGCAAATTAAACCAATAGCTTCCCCAAAATATGCCATGAAATATTTCATGTAAAACAATTTTTATCTCGTAAAGGAAGGAAAAATGAACAAAATTGTAGTACACTTTTTTGTTTGAAATATCTCAAAGAACAACCCCCTGAAATTAATGGCATTACTTACGGTCGACCCTGCTGGCATCCACATGCCTTAACAGAGGTGAACGATCACACAACCAATACGGAGGTATCGCGTGATCAGCAGGATGATCCCTCCCAGCTGTTATAGCTGATTTTCGAAACCGAATTTCGCTACTTGGCGCAACTCCCAAAATTCATTACGACTCTGTGTGGGCACCGTTCCCATACACTGACCTACATTTTTAGAAAATTCCTTCGCCATGAGGACCAGAGCATATTCCGTAAGGCGAGTCCTAGGCATGAAGTCTTTCAGGCCAGACACGATGCTACGGCGAGGGATGAATATATACATATTGCGAGCGAAATACTGTATAATAAAGGCTGTACTATAAGCAGTAACATGAGCTGCTGCCAGAAGTCAAAAGGAGGATAGGAATAGTCAAGGGAGCTTTTAATAGAAAAAGGAGCATCTTCTGCGGACCTCTGGAAAAAGAACTGAGGAAGATACTAGTCAAGTGCCTTGTACTTTTTTTCTTGGTTATTTAACGACGCTGTATCAACTACGAGGTTATTCAGCGTCGATAGAACTGGTGATAGTGATATATTTGGCGAATGAGGCCGAGGATTCGCCATAGATTACCTGACATTTGCCTTACGATAGAATAAACCCAACCAGGTAATCAGCCTAAGCGGGAATCGAACCCGCTCCCGAGCGCAACTCCGGATCGGCAGGCAAGCGCCTTAACCGACCGAGCTACGTCGGTTGCTGGTACTTTGTATGGAATGTGGCATTGTATGGAGCAGATACATGGACATTACGACGAAGTCAAGCCGGCCCGGATGGCTCAAGCGGTAGGGGCACGGCATGTCCCTATCGCTTGGTCCGAAGGGTTGTGGGTTCGATTCCCGCCTCGGGCATGGGTGTTGTGATTGTATTAGACCCAAAAAAGAAACGAAGGAAACAAAGGTAAACAAACAGAAAACAAAAATAGATAACTTTGGGAAACGGCCTCTGGCCGGTTGAAATAAAAAAAAAAGTCAAGAGAAGAGAAGAGAAGAGAATAGACGCATTTGAAATGTGGATATGGAGAAGAATGGCACGTGTGAAGTGGACGGACAGAATAAGAAATGAAGCTGTGTTGGAAAGAGTGGGTGAAGAAAGAATGATGCTGAAACTGATCAGGAAGAGGAAAAGAAATTGGTTGGGTCACTGGCTGAGAAGAAACTGCCTACTGAAGGAATGGTCAACGGGAAAGTTCGGGGCAGAAGAAGATATCAGATAATAGACATTAAGATATATGGATCATATGAGGAGACAAAGAAGAAGGCAGAAAATAGGAAATATTGGAGAAAGCTGGATTTGCAGTGAAAGATCTGCCCTTGGGCAGAACACTGAATGAATGAATGAATGAATGAATGAATCTGAAACTTTTACCACATATTTCTTGTTAATGTGGATATGCAATACAGGAATTTTCACTTCGATATTCCAATTAGTTTACTTATAATTAATTTGTGTTGTTTTATTTTAATACTGAATTTATAACTGTCCCAATTTTCATAGTTTACATAATTTTTCTTTAAATTTACATTTACTTATTCCTGGTAGATGTATGTAAAATATGACACAAGCTTTTCATATTTTTCAATTTCTTTTTGAGAAAAAAGATGATTACTCTTTTAGTTGTCAATTCTTCAATTTTTTAAAACTTATCATAGCCTCAACACATGGTGATTTGAATATTTTCAGTAGCAGAAAAAACATGTCAGTTTACTTCACATGATTTTGTGGACTTCTATGCAAAATTTTACCGAAATAGGAGAAAAACTACACTCATTAGAACATTTTGAATGTTACAAAATGTTAAAAATTGGAAAATCGAGAAAACGAGTATCAAAGTACAGCATGTATATGATATTATACTATCGATATCCTTCCTATCTATGCAGATCTATCGCACACATTTTTCTCCTACATAACAGAAAGAAATATGAATTGAATGAAAAGTAAAATTAGTTGGAGTGAATAACAAAGTTTGTCGGAACGACGGCTGAGTAGTTTAAAGGCCTGCAGCTCTACGCAAGCGCTGGTCCCTTTAAATTCATCCTGATAGGCTTTAAATTGTCATAGGGCTAAAATAAGCACAGATTCAGAAAACTGAAACATATTAAGAGTTAAAACAAAATTTCCATTTTTTAATACTGTTTTTCATTATTTTCGCCGATCTATAGCCATTAGAGGTTTTATACTTTTTTTTTTCACAACTTCGTTTTATGTTACGTAGTCTATTGTGACGTCATCTACAGATATCAGTCGCGAGAAGCAAATGTGCCGAGTATATGCGTGATTTACAAATACATTACATAACGTTAGTCAACGGAAACTTGGAAACCGAGAGTCCCCCCTTTTGGGGAGGGGAAGAGTTGGCCGAAAGTATATGTCTACAATATGGGTGTGTCTACTCTGAATCTATTCTCCAAACCCTACAATCTGGTATAGGTTTCATTGCAATATCGTATTTCCCATTGGTGACCTTCCTTTGTCAGCTGATACAAAAAATTTGTGACTGAGGAAGTGGCTGTGGAGCAAGTTTCCTTCTACTGCTTCCGTTTCCTCTGTCATTTTCATTCCACCATTGCTCCATTATCGCAGTTTCATCATTTCATCGTCCCTGCACAGTCTACATACTCGAAGTATTTTTAGGACTTGTCCTCTATACCTAAGCCCCCGATACACTGCAGCCAATTGACTCAATATGTTCACCTAAAATTTTATTTCCTACCTTGTCCGACAAAGGCCCTTGCAATCTTATGAGATGCTGTCCAGCAGAAACATCTACAGTCTCAATCGAGGCACTGGCAGACTGAAGTACACAAGGCGAGGGAACTTTGTACTCACCACATTATTTCTATACGATCTGATACATTTTATAATCTCGCACTCAATAAACAACTACTTTTGGGGGGGGGGGTGAAGTCCGCTTTAAACTATGGTGGATTATAATTGCATTTGCAGTTTGCAAGGTGATTGGATTGTGATAATATTTTCTTCGAATACCTTTGCTTCTGATAATTATTTTCATTGAAATATTATATATACATACTGTCATATAAATGATGTTAAATGGAACTGAAAATTATTGTTTGTACGTGACAACATCAATCACACATCGCTAATGGCCTTGAAGTCTGTTACATCTTCAAGCGTTATGTCGTTAGAACTGGTTTCGCCATCTTCTTGGTGGTCAACCTACCCGTTCATCTTTATGTCTGGGCGTTACTAACTCGATTGAGTCATGCAGACTACACCTTAACTGTCCACTACATCTTCCCTGACAGAGACAGTTATGTTCCGGACCGATACGAGTACAAAGGTAGGCAAGCAATGCCGATTAATGGCGGATTGTAAAAGGCAGGCATCATAAATTTCGGCTCTCGCTGATCGCCTAAAATCCACTACTGATGCACACTGCCTGACTGTGTGTTTACTTCTAAAGCGGAGTATAAACGAAAAGGGCACGGACGGGGTATCTCCTTTCCTTTTCCCTCCCCCTTTATGCCCAGGGCTGGACTGTACGAAATTCTGTTGTCCATTGTCACACGTGTGTTAACCAGATATTCTATTTAAAATATTACCTATATTTATTACTTACTTACTGGCTTTTAAGGAACCCGGAGGTTCATTGCCGCCCTCACATAAGCCCGCCATTGGTCCCTATCCTGAGCAAGATTAATCCAGTCCCTACCATCATATCCCACCTCTCTCAAATCCATTTTAATATTATCTTCCCATCTACGTCTCGACCTCCCCGAAAGTCTTTTCCCCTCTGGCCTCCCAACTAACACTCTATATGCATTTCTGGATTCGCCCATACGTGCTACATGCCCTGCCCATCTCAAACGTCTGGATTTAATGTTCCTAATTATGTCAGGTGAAGGATACAATGCGTGCAGCTCTGCGTTGTGTAACTTTCTCCATTCTCCTGTAACTTCATCCCTCTTAGCCCCAAATATTTTCCTAAGAACCTTATTCTCAAAAACCCTCAATCTCTGTTCCTCTCTCAAAGTGAGAGTCCAAGTTTTGCAGCCATACAGAACAACCGGTAATATAACTGTTTTATAAATTCTAACTTTCAGATTTTTTGACAGCAGACTAGATGACAAAAGCTTCTCAACCGAATAATAACAGGCATTTCCCATATTTATTCTGCGTTTAATTTCCTCCCTAGTGTCATTTACATTTGTTACTGTTGCTCCAAGATATTTGAATTTTTCCACCTCTTCGAAGGACAAATCTCCAACTTTTATCCATTTAAGTGTGCTTAAATGCAACAAGCTCGTGTCAGTAGATTTACTGACATATAAAAGAACTCCTGCGGAACAAAATTACGGCACACCGGCGATCCTGATATAACCTCGGCAGTTGTGAGCGTCGTTAAAAAATTAAATTATGGTTTATTTAACGACGCTCGCAACTGCAGAGGTTATATCAGCGTCGCCGATGTGCCGGAATTTTGTCCCGCAGGAGTTCTTTTACGTGCCAGTAAATCTATTGACATGACTCTGTCGCATTTAAGGGGATGCGCTACTGAATTTTCTAATTTCTACATTTTAAGAGATAATGTATTGAAATTTTAACAGCGTATTATGATCATGATTATGAATTAGTCAAGAAAATTTCTATGATCTAAGTCAAGAAATAACTCTTTTAAAAATAAAATTTGAAAATAACACGTTTATTTTGGAATCTAAAACAAGAGTTTTCTATGTTTTTTTATAGTGCATATTATAGCTGAAACACAGGTTGTGGTAATGGAGCATTGGAATTTAGCATATGAAGAATTAAATTAAAAAAAATGACATTTCTTAAAAAACGGTCATTTTTCAGTAGCGCATCCCCTTAAACACACTTAAATGCCGTCGACCTCGGCCGGAATCGAACCCGCAACCTTGAGCATAGAAGGTCAGCGCTATAACTAACTACGCTATCGAGGGGCGACGTTAAATAAACCATAATTAAAGATATATGGATCACAAGAGTAGATTAAGAGGAAGGCAGAAAATAGGAAAGACTGGAGAATGCTGGGTTTGCAGTGAAAGATCTGCCCTTGAGCAGAACACTATGAATGAATGAGTAACAATGATCGATCTCTTGTAACTGTAAAAATAAAAAATGTAGGCTGTCTATGACGCAGTGTCCATTAAATGCGGGATTTTGGACGACTCACATCGGATCTATACGGGACATGACGTTTCAGTTTTAAATATGGAGCATCTCGTACAATACAGGGCACCTGGCAATCGTAATTACGATGCGATATTGAAATGTCTCTAATAAAGATATGACGCATTTCAAGGAGAGTGGTCAAATTTTAAACATGTCGGGATTTAAATCTTTTCTATATAGGGATCCATCAGTAGCTGCATCAGCTGACGGTTTCACACGAAAGGGGACGGGTTCGAGTACCGTCATACTGTGAGATTTGCTGGGTACAGCAATTCAGGAGGGAGATTATTCCGCGTATTCGAACACTGTTTTAGTAACGACATTGCATTTGGTTTATTGCCTCTGCAGTTTAAAACTCGAACACGCACACAAATGTGCAAGTACACACACACAAAAAAATTCATTCAAGGTTTGGACTTTATAACCCGTTCCACAAAACAAAGTTTCAAACAGGTTTGACAATCAGGTCTTCCTCTTCACCTTTCCTTGAACTTTTACTGTAATATATTACACGAATAATTCTTAACAGAAGTTCTTTATTTAGGTTCCATAAAGTTCTACGTAAATCTTCAGTGATGTTTTCTTGTAATTCCAAAGGAATCATTTTCTTTTTGTAATTTTATGGATTAAATTTTCTAATTCTCTCAGACATTTTATTTGTTTAAAGCTCCAAGTTTCGGAACCACTTCAGGTATAGTTCTGTGTAATTTCAGTAAAACTTTCGGTGGTAATATTCTTCTTAGAATTATCTTGTAACATTCCGCACATTCTAATGAATATTAATCTTGTTTTATAAACACATTACTGACATACGTCCATATAACATTTTCTACATTATTCTTGGCCCGTTGATTACGTCGGAACGCAATAAATTTTGTCTTATTCTTGTGTATACAGAGTGTTTCAGAAATAAGTACCAATTTTTTAGGGATGATAGCTTGGGTCTGGTTATTCATTTTAAAGATAGGAACTGGTGTCCCTAATGAGTCTCTTTTATTCTACGTGATGCTGAAGTTGGCATAACGTACCCTGGGGGATAGGCAAACCGGATGTGCTTTGGAATGAAAGCGGGAACAATACGTACAGAGTAGGCTACTTTTTTAACATCCCACAGTGGTATGAGTTTCGAAGCACAAGCTGTCTACTTCGGTTAAGAAGAGAAGACACGAGAGTGAAGACCAGTTTTATTCAGTTTAAATTTACATTTACTTGAACGTAACTCACAGAAGATGTTCAAAGTGTCCGCCGTTGCCCTGACGACGCAATTCTATTTGTCGGACCAAGGATCGTTGGACATCATGTATGTTATCGCAAACTTCGCAGCAGCAGCGACAATTAGTGCCGCTAGGTCTTCCTCAGTGTTTACTGGGTTCTGATATATCAGCCTTCATAAAAATCAATAGGCGTGAGATCAGGTGACCGTGATGGCCAATGAACCGGCCCACCATGACATATACTACGTCGAGATGAGAAACACAACTTTAACTGGAGAGCAGTCAGCAGATAACTACATAGCACTACGTAGTCGAAAAGTGGCGTAGCAATGTAAACAAATGAAAGGTGATTTTTTTCAATGCCGGCTACCTAACTTCCAGGAGGATAAACAGTATCTTGACATTGGATAGCGAGAGAATAGGTCATTGCGGACATCATGTTCCTATGCAAAACATAATCACCTAGGTACAACCTATCATCCCTAAAACATTCGGTACTTATTTCTGAAACACCCTGTGTAACGTTCCCTTCGTAATAGGAACGACGGAACAGACGAAAAATTTCAATCCTTAAAGATTGGTGATGTTAATAATCATTAGCGATGAAAAATATATGCAAATGCATATTTGTATCGGAACTGCATATCTTATTATATACCATTTCATGCGACTTAGTTCATGGAGATCGCGGCTTTTTGGCCGCCCAAAACAACGAGTTATTCGAGTTTAAGCAACTTTGCCTAGTTGTAATGTTACGACTCAGTCGCTGTTAGTTATGCGCCCAGACAAAATATTGTAGCCACGAAGAAGCTAAGACGTATGAATTATGTCGCTTGAAAAGCATTATAGTAAAACTCATCACATAGATGTCAAAGCGACTATATAGAAATAAAAAAAAAGTTAGTAATCACATGTTTCATGTTTTGATAAAGATTATTGACGCATGGTTGTTTGTGCATATTTCGACGTTGAGAGGATATTTCATGCATATTTTATATTATTTTTATAGCGAAAATTGTTTTCTTGTTTTCTAGACTAGCGTTGCTTCAAGGATAAGATAGTCAAGTGGACATTAATCCTATCGTGTTACAACATTGTAAGTTTTGTCCCCTCACTACATGTGATGTAGGAAGAATCTTTACTAAGCACGTTTATTTTTACTGACAGGATAAACAAGATGGACTTTGAAAACATGAAAAAGATGATGTGTCGTGAAAGAAAATAATCATCTGTATCAAATTGATTTTAATTAAATAAGCAATAGCCAATAAGACAATAACTAAGAAATTGCAATAACTTTGTCTTTCTTTAAGTCCAATAATTTGAATATTTCTCATTATATGGTTGTATTTCCTGGGACTCTATATGCATAGGGGCCTATTATGATAATTTTGCCACTTCTTCAGCTCTTAGTGCATCTATAAATGCATATTTCGGTATTTTAAGTGCATATTTGATGGGTTTTAGTGCATGTAGTATATGATGATGATGATGATGATGATGATAATAATAATAATAGTAATAATAATAATAATAATAATAATAATAATAATAATATACATTCATGTTTTGAAGTGTGGATATAGAGAAGAATGCAACCTGTGAAGTGGACAGACAAAATAAGAAATGAGCTATGTTGGAAAGAATGGGTGAAGAAAGAATGATGCTGAAACTGATCAGGAAGAAGAAAAGGAATTTGTTGGGTCATTGGCTGAGAAGAAACTGCCTATTGAAGGAAGGAAGGTGAACGGGAGAAGAGTTCGGGGCAGAAAAAGATATCAGATGATAGATGATATTAAGATATAAGCTTATGGATCATATGCGGAGACAGGATGGCAGGTGGCAGAAAATAGGAAAGATTGGAGAATGCTGGGTTTGCAGTGAAAGACTTGTCCCTGGGCAGAAAACTACGAATAAATGAATATTCATGTCTGTTAATCTAGTTATAGATGAGTATTGGAAGCCTCAGCCATCTGGGCAATAAGACGGGGACAATACACGTTCCTAAAGACTAAATTTGAAAACAAGTCTTCCATCTCCGTCCTAGTGCCAACTTCCATTAGCAAAACATGTATAGTACACAATGTTTTCGATCTTCCGAGCGATTTCGCGACTTCCCCACTCCCTTGGAGTAACTACGCCGTTTACTACATAAACGCATTTAAACGGCGAAGTACGTCACAACAACAGCTAATAAAAAAATATGATAAAGACTTTTAAGTAACGAATATGCAGTTGTCGTAGGATATTCAGACATGTTTGTAGCAAACCATATACGTCATGTGAGTCCGGCAAACTTGTGAGATAGTAACGCATTACAAAATTGCTTCATCCCATACTACATTAGTACACCACCGCCATTATTGTGGTAGCGTTTCCAGCTCCCAATCTAGGGGACCCGTGTTCGAGTAAAGGCAGAGAAGTGGAGATTTCTCTTTTTCTCGTGAATGAATATGTGCTCTGTTTCTTGTACTTGCATTATGCTCTATTAAGTAGTGGTCTAGAGAAATGATCACGTGATCAAAGAATCCTGCTACTTATAAAAATATAAAATTAATTCACAATTCGCATATGGGTAAAAACCAAATGGCCCAATCCTTTAAATATAAAACGACTATGATGATTATCGTAACGTTATGGTTTTAAGTCTATAATAATAATAATAATAATAATAATAATAATAATAATAATAATAATAATAATAATAATAATAATCGTAATTATTTCAGTAACTTGTTAAGTTCAAATGTAGAATTTCATATTTATTATTATTATTATTATTATTATTATTATTATTATTATTATTATTTTAGATCGTAACAATGTAAATATAATTTAAATAACTGATGACAAGATATTGAATGTCTGGCATACAAAGAATGGAAATTTGAAAGCAAAAATAATAATAATAATAATAATAATAATAATAATAATAATAATAATAATAATAAAACACTATGATAAGAATGGCAACATGCTTTCATCAAAGCTAGCTAGCTACACAGTAAATTAAACAGGACTCTTGTCTATTGTAGCAGAATGGTTTGCTTCATTCTGTGGCCGTTTTACGCAAAGCGAAAATTTCTCCAACCATTACTCTATTTGATTATTAGTTAAAACCTCTAACTAGCCAACAAGGTAGTTATATCATATACAGAGTGGAAGTTATATAAATACGCAGATTACAACAGCTTATTCCTTTGGTAGAGTGAAACAAAAAAGTTCCAATGCAATATCAGTCCCAAATGAATATTTTTCCCAGAAAAAAATAATTTCCCCCTAAATGTTAATACTGTTTTCCTCGATAAATACTATCCGTACGATTTTGACTTATTATCATCATTACAGAAACTGATAACGAATGATATATCCCTTTGCAGTTTTTCAATAAAACGAACGATTTTCTTGCAAATTAAATAAAAAGATTAACACGTATAATTATTTTCTGCACTTAGGAAGTCTGACAACCATGTTCCAGTTACTAAGGGACGGAATGCTACTATTCAGATATGAGTTCGTGTGTGTATAGATAACGTAAGCTGGCGATGAGTTGTTGCCAAAACACACAGACTTTCAGCCTAATTTTTTACTTAACCGCACACTTAATTAAAAACGTAGGCCTATAATTTTTTTTATTTTAATGTACTTTACTGCGTCCTTCAATCTGCGCAATTATACCACTTCCCAACCTGTATGTTATATGTATGTATGTATGTATGTTGTATTATGTATGTATTTATGCATGCACGTACTGTATGTATGTATGTATGTATGTATTTTTTATTTATTTATTTTATTGGGTTATTTTACGACGCTGTATCAACATCTCAGGTTATTTAGCGTCTGAATGAAATGAAGGTGATAATGCCGGTGAAATGAGTCCGGGGTCCAGCACCGAAAGTTACCCAGCATTTGCTCGTATTGGGTTGAGGGAAAACCCCAGAAAAAACCTCAACCAGGTAACTTGCCCCGACCGGGATTCGAACTCGGGCCACCTGGTTTCGCGGATGTATGTACGTACTGTATGTATGTATATACGTACGCCTACTTTAAATATGTATATATCTTCAGTATCTCTCAAGAGTCGAGATTTCTTTTCAGAGTTCAGTCACAGACACTGCGTCTGCCATAATATTGGGTTGGCACAGGACATCATGCAATGATCAAACATAAATGCCCTAGATGGGTTTCGAATCACTGACCGTGGCATCACAACTGCAAGTTAGCCGTTGAGTGTTATGCAGCCTGCAAGTTGAGGCTTGGCTGAATTCAAAATCACAAGTTTCGAGCTACTGCTGGAATTCTCAAAGCCTTCGGGGCAATCCAACGTAGTATCCTATTCTTGGAAACTATAGCAAAAGGTGCTGTGCGTTGGTCGCATTGGGCAAATCAAGTGCTGCGTAAATACATTGGCTCAACTCGTTGTTTGGCCTAGTTAAGGGAACTATGTGGAAACTTGGCGACCAATCATGTCCAACTGCCCTTCATACTCCGAACTACGCCTTCTTGATCATCATGCACGCATTAACCTACCAACGCAATTAATCGCATCGATATTATCCCATATCTCATTTATATTTAGGTTAGGTCAGGTAACGGTGGCTAAGGGAGGGTTAGGGACGACCTTTTGCACGTCGGCCATAATGAGACATTTCTTTTATATTTAATTGTGCAAGTCATTTTAGGGACTGTGCCGACGCTGAAATAAGCTACAAGGGTCGGTCCGGGTTTTTTTTCTTTGCCACTAACGTACATAACCAAAGGCCGGCGTACTTTATTACTACTCTAATAGAGTACGCCGTGCCCAAGGACATCAATACAAAGAGATTCAAGTGATAAACAACTGTAATCAAGACTGCGCATTAGGAAAATGCTCAAAAGGACACATTTCTACATCAGGTTCATGGTAAAAATGTGGAAGAGATTCAATTGGTAAAGGGTTCCGTGAAAAATAAGGCAAACTTGAGGGTGTCGCTATTCTCACTCAAACCGGAATTTGGACTCCTTTCTAGTCCAATAAAACCTGTTTACAACCTTACAACCAGAATCTGGAATAATGATTACTATTATCGTCCCAACCTCCACGTAGCATTTTATATGACAAGCATCCACACAAATCCCTTCACTTTCGCCTATCTCAGCTTCACTATTCCTGCACACCAATAGGCCTAGTGAGAAATAACACTCTAATATTCAATAATCTATTGTTTCGTGTAGGATCTCCAACCAGACCAACGGGGTTGATGTTCTCGCTACTTGTATGTAATTCCAGCCGGTCGCGGCATTCGTAATATTTAAAGCAACGCTTTAAAACTGGGTGGGAGTTATAATCCTTGCTTCGAATCCCACCTGTGCTGTCAATATGATATCCTTTGTTGACCTGTATATCCGTCAAAGTAAGCTCGAAAAATGAAGCCCACGCTTAGGGAAAATTCTCTATTTCTACATCATTCATACATAACCATGCATTTCAAATACGTCTACACTTTTATTATTTCCAACGTACAGCATTTGGCCCTTCCTACTGTAGAGACTGATAACAATCATTAGGCTATAAACCACAAGATACAAAATGAAGATTAGTTAAAAATTGCTTCTCTTAATTTTTCTCGGTACGTCAACAATCAATTTCCAGAAGGTTTATAATATTTTACTATACACTATAGGTCTATACAGGGTGTAAGGGGTATAAGTGTTGTCCTATTCACAGTCGTCACGGACAGTATACAGGATAAAAAAATGTCCATACAATACAGGGTCAAAACTTGATAGTTTCCCTAGAAAAAAAAATATTTCTTTTCTAATTGTTTTTCGCATTATACTGCTTATATCGTTAGTAAAATTACGAAAACAATTACATCAGTAGGTATATCTAGCAAAGAGTTAATATTAGTTTAAATAAATATTTGTGTGTTCTATTACGTTTTCGTGAACTTAAATAAAACTGCATGCTTAAATTTGTTAATATTCTGGCGTGAGAGACGTGGCAACGTGTTCAGCAGGCACTACTCTGCACAGACGTACCTGTAAGTACGAGTCAGCTGAGTTCAAGCTCCCTGTCCATAGGTCTACTGCCGAGCGGATGACAGTTCGGTACCAGGTATTCGATAAACAACTTACAATGCCATTCATAGTTTAGGAATATCATATGTTATTAATTTATGGAGAAAGTCGTCGTAATTCAAGTGAGGCAAGATGATGTACCGTCAATGTTTTCCGCAATGAAGGTTACCTAATCGGCGAACTTTTGTAGCGGTTTCTCAACGATTCTTAGAAACTAGAGTCTCTTACCTAGTTTCGAAAATCACACAAACAGAAATTTCTTTTAAAATGGTACTGCTTTATGGAAGGGGGAGAGATTAAAATGTTCCACTCAAAAAAAATTCGTGTGATTTTGCGAAGTAAACCATTATAGTTTATTTTTTAGACGTACAATTAAAAAATGGACCAATATTCCCAATATTGTTAAATAAAATGGAAATTTACAATAAAGTTCTATTAATGAGATTGAAAGTTTGTATTTGCTGTTCGTTTTATGTAAACAACGGTCCGCCCCTGCATTAGAACAGAGCATCTGTTTTGTACCGGTATGTCTGTATCCGCTTGAGCTGTACTGTGTACTTGTAAACTTCCTCCTCCCCATCCACTAACGTTACCAAAGGCCTAATATTGTAAACTTTAATAACTAGTTAAATACTGCAAGTAGAAAAAAATTGTGAAGATATTTTTTCTTCCTTATGACATGAACAATCATAAGTTAAAATAATGGCACTTACACCCCTTACACCCTATACATATATGAAATGGGATACGATGTAGCTCCATGCGCAAAACATTTTCACATGTTCTGTAATTACACAAATAATGCTTGTAATATTTATCCTATTTAATGCTCCTCGATTGATAATTACGTAACCATCCAGTAGTAGAAGTTACAATTTCATGTTTGTTCAATCTATTTGTTGTAAATAAATACCAGAGTCCAAAATCTTCTAAGTCAATAACACCACCGAAACGAACTATTATAAAACTAAAAAAAAGTGTGCCTCAACTTATATTTACAACAGGATAAGTTAATTGTGCCTCTTAACTATTCACAGTTATGATTTTATTGTTGGTAGCAATTATAAAATAATAGAGTCCGAACTCAATACGAATGTAGAGGGCGAAAAAGAACCACAGAGGCATATATTAATTCTCTGCTTCACACAGTGGATGAAAAGGTGAACATTTTTCTCGCGACTGTAAAATTCTGACTAAGCGCCTCAATTTTGATGGATATTGTTCTGAAACAATCTTCTACCACAGTCTAGTACAGGGACGTCATTTCATTTGTCCTTCAATTTTTATTGTACCTTAGTTTTTGAATGTACTTCACTCCCACCCCTTCTACTAATGAAGTTCAACCGTCCTCCACACAGATCCAAGACCGCATATACAGTCATAGTAGCCTTACGGTCATAGTAAACAGATGTTCCAAAAATATGTTCGCGTTTTCCAGTGACGAAAGAGGTTTCAATATTGCATCATTTTCGCACAGTTACTGTCGTCCATTTGCCTACATCGCATTCCGGTTTTCCCCACCTGCTTCTATTCGCCTCTCTGTAAAGGCTAGTGGCTGGGCTGTCTTAGCTCTTTTCTGAGAACATTAATTTCTGTTAGGAATTGGACGTCTACGTAATATTATACCCATACAATTGTTTAAAATAACTTAAATAAAAGGGCCTCGTTAAGTAATTAACTGTCACGTGATTTGCCCACTTTTTACGATCCTGCGACATAACCACTTGGACGGACAGTAGATAGCATGTCTGAGTAATTTTATCTTTTCTGATCGAGCAGAAATGAAGATTGAATTTACAGTACGTATGGTACTCTTTTATAGAGTAGGTACAGAGTTATTTCAACATGAATTAGGCCTACTAGTACAAAGGACGAAACTGGTAATTGGAATTAAACACATTAGAACTGAAGCCTGTATCGAAATGAACGGCCACCATTTTGAAAAATGTGTTTAAATATCCATATTATGATTATTTTTCAATTTAACTTCATTCTCTATAGTGTACGCTAATGTGCTATAGACAGTATACTATACACTGCATAATGAATACGTTCGCATGGACAGCTCAGTTCGTGAGTAAAAACACTCATTGTTAATACTGTGCTGTATTTTGATTAAACAAAAACCTAATGAAAATTATCAAACTCAAAAGCGTGATATTTCCTAATTTACGTAAATGGATGAACTACATTTTTTCCCTCCTATACCTAGTAAAGTGATCTGTTTGTATATTACGCCAGTATCATCGAACTCCAGTCGTGGAAGAGGGTAGCGAACGGTGTTTCCGGTTCTCAATCGTTGATCCAAAGGTATTGCCAGGTTAATAATAGAAATGTTAGTAAAAACAAAATGATGTCCCTGTATATACAGTCACGAAGCTTGAGTTGTGAGGGTGCTAGGAACAACAGACTGTGCCGGTGCTATTTCGCATTGTCTGTAATTAATGAGGCGATATTAGCGATCCTAGTGGTCAGCAACCACCTATGGATGCATATTTACTACGTATTGAGCTTCGAGACTGTATATACTAGACGGTGCTTCTACCGTTAGGGGTGTATTGATGTATACCACCCTTCAACTCTTCCCTTTGTTTGAAGAAGGGTGCGGCTCTTGGTATATGATATCTTCATTTCTTTTCTTATTTATTTATTTTTTTTTTGTATTCTTACCTTTCACCACACCGGAAAAATAATTAGAAAGAACAATTAAAGAAATAATGGAGACAAGAACGTCATTAACACACGATGAAATGATTATTATAATACAATATTAACAATTTCTGCAGTTTAAGGTCTCTCTACTTTACAAGACTAAAACCAATAATGAATGCCTCAAATTCCATCGTTCAGGAACTCGCCAGATGAATTCTGAATTCCCAACATCATACAGTATAGACTACTGTTTTTGGATGTCTCATATGCTTACGTTCCTTTTGTATCTCTTCACGCCAAACGTGAGGAGAGTGAGGGTAATCTATTATACAGCAAACCCTCAATATGAACTCGGTTAAGACGAACAATTGTCCCGGTCCCGGCTCAAATACAGTAATTTTAATGAATTTTTATTCGGTTAATACGAATTTCTGTTTATACGAACTTCGAAATACTCGCTGGGATCATAAAAAAATGAGGACATAATGCAGGAACTTCAAATAGAACCCATTATGCAGTTCATCAGCAAATATCAACTTCAGTGGAAGAGTCATCTCGAACGAATGGATCGATGCAGAATTCCAAAAGCACTGTTTCATTACCATCCGCATGGCAAAAGATCTCTAGGTCGTCCGAAGAAGAGATGGACTGAAAATTCTAGTTTGAGACCGTAACAGGCCACTCGGCCTAATACTTGTTAGGAAGACGACGACGAACTAGATTTTTGTTCTCTCCTTTAACACGAACAAAAAAGTTTTACTTAACTTACAGCCTTTACAGTTTGTTGTTGTTTAGTCAACTGTCCGAAGACAGGTCTGAACCCCACAAGTGATACCAAGAAGGCACACTTATGAGGTTTTTTTTATTGGGTTATTTTACGACGCTGTATCAACATCTATGGTTATTTAGCGTCTGAATGAAATGAAGGTGATAATGCCGGTGAAATGAGTCCGGGGTCCAACATCGAAAGTTACCCAGCATTTGCTCGTATTGGGTTGAGGGAAAACCCCGGAAAAAAACCTCAACCAGGTAACATGCCCCGACCGGGATTCGAATCCGGGCCACCTGGTTTCGCGGCCAGATGCGCTGACCGTTACTCCACAGGTGTGGACACTTATGAGGCAACTAGGCCAGGAGATAATGGAGTAGGGTGGCCAGTTCCTTTCCCCCTCCATTGCATACACCGCCGACTAGCAACATATTACACTAGTCAAGACTTCAGATGCATACAAACAATCCTTTACAGTTTATTGCATGGGAATTCTCTTCGCTCGCTCTAATAGTAAAGCCTTCAAAATAATGTTCTTCAAGATAGCAATTAGAACACGTATAATACTGTATGTATTGCTATATTTTTCACGGGAACCAGACTAGTAGCTTAAGTTTTCTGTGTGTCTTATCTCGAGAGGTGTCATTAAGTGCTACAGTGATTTAACTGATTAGTTTCTCATGGCCCAGTTTTCGAGTTAACACCTCAATACGAGCAAGACGCGGCAAACGAGAGAGCAAGAACAAGTGAAAGAAGGAAAAAATCTATTTACTTACTTACAAATGGCTTTTAAGGAACCTGCAGGTTCATTGCCGCCTTCACATAAGCCCGCCATCGGTCCCTATCCTGTGCAAGATTAATCAGTCTCTATCATCATATCCCACCTCTCTCAAATCCATTTTAATATTATCCTCCCATCTACGTCTCGGCCTCCCCAAAGGTCTTTTTCCCTCCGGCCTCCCAACTAATACTCTATATGCATTTCTGGATTCGCCCATACGTGCTACATGCCCTGCCCATCTCAAACGTGCGGATTTAATGTTTCTAATTATGTCAGGTGAAGAATACAATGCGTGCAGTTCTGCGTTGTGTAACTTTCTCTATTCTCCTGTAACTTCATCCCTCTTAGCCCCAAATATTTTCCTAATAACCTTATTCTCAAACACCCTTAATCTCTGTTCCTCTCTCAAAGTCAGAGTCCAAGTTTCACAACCATACAGAATAACCGGTAATATAACTGTTTTATAAATTCTGCAGTGCTCGGGAAAAGTGACATGTCAGTTTTCACAAACCTTTTTTGATAATTTATTGACAACTTACGGAACATCTGCTCGCTTGGAAAAAAATACGTATTTCTCCCATTACAATAATTCATACAGAAAAAATCAAATCGACATAAACCAGTGTAAGTCGTCAATAAATTATCAAAAATGGTTTGTGGAAACTGACTTATGTCACTTTTCCCAAGTGCTGCAGAATTCTACCTTTCAAATTTTTTGACAAGGAAAACATTTATAGATATCAAAACTAAAATTAAAATTAAAATTTTGACTGAAGTGTCTCACGGTACTATGACAAAACTCAAATTACAAAACATTTTCAAATTTCGAAATCTACTCCTTCGACTGTAATAAAAAACAAAGATAAAATTGACGCTGCTGCAGCTTCCGGTTATTCGACAGGAAAAATTAAGCGAATTCGTGCAGCAGAATATGAGCAATTGGAATCTGAGGTTCTTAACAGTATGAGGGCAATATTAATGAGAAGTGATTTAAATTAAATGCAATGTGGTAATAAAAGTGATAAAATTAAAAACTGAATAACCCCCATTTCTAGAAGAGGAACTTAGAACCACCAAGGAAAAGATGGAAGGTACGTAATTCGAAATTCATTATTACTAATTACAAACCATGAGAAAGTGTTTTGAGCTGAAAGAGTGATAGTGGATTATTGTAACAAAAATCGATCAGAATTCGGATAAGACGAACTTCGTTAATACGAATGTTATTGTTTTATTTAACGACGCTCGCAACTGCCGAGGATGGCCTATATCAGCGTCGCCGTTGATGCCGGAATTTTGTCCCGCAGGAGTTCTTTTACATGCCAGTAAATATACTGACACGAGCCTGACGCATTTAAGCACACTTAAATGCCATCGTCCTGGCCCGGCATCGAACCCGCAACCTCGGGCATAGAAGGCCAGTGCTATACCAACTTGCCAACCAGGCCGACCGTTAATACGAACAGACGATTTTTCGGTCCCTTGAGATTCGTCTTAACGAGGATTTATGTACTGTATATAGTCACTTACAGTCCCGATCAACGTAAAACGCCTACGTTTAACGTTCTTAAAATATTTTGAAAACAAATTATACAACAGTAAAAAAAAAAATTGAAAAAATGTTATGTAATTCTGACCAACACTGAATGAGTAAATTCAATTTAGTTTCGATATAATTTTTTACGGAGGAGGTTTTTTTTTTACTTAGTTATTTAAGGACTCTGTACCTACTAGATTATTTAGCATCAGTGGAATTGGTGATGGCGAGATGAGGCCGAGAATCTGTCACATTTTACCTGACATTTACTTTACGGTTGGGGAAAATCTAGCAAAAACTCAAACAAATAATCAGGCCAAGCGGGAATCGAACCCACGCCAGAGCGCAACTCCGAATCAGTAGGGAAGGCGCCTCAGTCGACTGAGCTACGCTGGTGGCCTTTACAGAGGAGGTAACCTCAGCCTGACGCCTAGTATGCTCACCACTCCTGTTCTGTGAAAGATATTTGTCGCCGAACGGTCGCGCTTTTGTATGAATATAGCACTCTGCACCGTGAACTTAACCCGGGGGTATGGTATTGATAGTGAGATGTGAATTAATTATGGCGAAATGAATCCGTGGTCCAACGCCTGAAGTTATCCAGCAATTCTGCTTCTATTGGTTGAGGGAAAACCTCGGAAAAATTCAATTAGGTAACTTGTTCCAACCAGGATTTGAACCCGAGTCCGCTCGTTTCACGGTCAAACACGCTAACCGTTACTCCATAGCGATGGATGTCGAAAAAAAAAGACCAAACAAAATTAAAAATAAAAGATAGTAAAAGATTCAACATGGAAAATATTCTCAATTAAAAACAAATTAAAACAATTTTCATATTAATATCCTTATATGGTAAAATCAATCCAGTACCCCGAACAAAGCGAATTTAAAATATGGAGTGAATATTGTGAAAAACTGAGTGACTCATTTTATTTTAGATTGCTCCCGTATTGCAGAATATTATTCCGATGGTCCTGAACAAACTTACGGTACATGTCCTTGGAATGGAATTTACGACAAGGGGAGGGAGACACTATGGCCCATCACTGCCCGGCTGACTACATTAAGGTTTGCTGCGTATCCATGTTTCGAGCAGACCCCCCCCCCTCGTCCCTAGGCCAGCAACATCCTTACATCGCCAGCCAGACTTGTCACAGAATGATGTAGATGCCTAATTTAGGGAAAACCGGGAGAACTCCGAGAAAAACCCCAACTGCGACTTTGTCAGCCACAAGTGTCGCTATGGATTTTTTCAATTAAAAATCCCATACCTGACCGCGACTCGAACCCGGGTCGTGTGCGTCGCAGACCGGGCGTCTGACCACTCAGTCACCGCAGGGGTGTACATTATTCCCGGTCCTGAACAGACTTACAGTACATGCCCTTGCCCTATGCCTATTTTGCTTTAAGTATTACTTGCAACAAAACTACAAATTACTTTCAGTCGAATGGGCCTATTGTGGAAGTAGTGAAATCGAAGAGGGTAAGGCAGGGATCAAGACACTAGAAATTCTATTTGCTATGGAATATTTTCTTCACCGTTTTGTTCCTACATAGGCCTATTGTACAATTATATTATTTCCACGGGAATTTGAGACATTTTAGGGAGCTAGTGAGGTTGCATTTTATGTATTACGATGGAAAATTACTCGAGTTTTATTAACAATTGAGAGTCATATACCATCTCTATGAGGATACGCCCTCTCAGGAAATATGATACTTTAACATTACGGACTCCAGACAACGACCTTGGTTTATCACTATTTATATTTTTATTTAATCCAAGACTTAACAGCAGTCGACCTCAAGTTCTTGGCGGGAGAGAGGCCACAGCCCAGTTCAAGACGAGATCCACGTGCGGCCTCCAAAAGAAAAGAAGGACAAAGAATGGAGAAGCAGCAACAGGCTGCAGCTGCCGTCGCAGCGCTTGGATGTGGCGGGAAACTCAGCTGAGCCGAGCCCACAAAACAATGGGATCGGTCGAACATCACTTCAAGTTTGTGTCAGCATTAGTACACAGCATTATGATCTGTACTTAACCGCGATGTTTGTGTTACGGCTTCACACAGGCACACGATTGTCCGCGAAAAGTGTAACGTTAACCTTAGCGGATCGAATGCGGGAGGGATGGTCGGTCACGCCCACTTGAATACATGGACAGTAACCCACGCATCACTGATATTCATTTCCCAGCGGTTTCTTTTTTAAAACTGTACTGTTAATACATGCACAGAATAATTAACGGTTATAACAAATGTAGGGCTACATTTACTGATCTACAACACAAAAACTTGAAAAGCTACGAAACTCCATAAAAACCTTTTAATATTCCGTAAGGCGAAGTTACAGTATTTTTTTAACAATCGCAAGAACTTCAGGGAGCCCAAAATTAAAATTAATTTCACTGAATGTCATGGAACACGGTCAGCAAAATGTTCACCTTCCTCATGTAATATCGTCATATGTACCGTATCGAATCTAAATCAAAACTATCCAAATTTACGAAATAAGAATTCTAGAGTAATACATAAATTAATAAAAGTCTTACCTGTGTGTGTTCTAAGATGTGCCTTAAGATGAGAACTTTTCCCGTAAACCTTGTCACAACCGGTGTAAACACATTTATGAGTCTTTCTGATCATCATTGACCTCGTTGATTGTCTACTGGAAGACGAGGAGGAATTTTTGCGGCCCGATAATGCAGACCCAGCATTTTTGCGTGTGAGCTTGGATGACAACTGAACTCCCTTTTTGTTCAAGTTCGACACATTCACATCCACATTCACTTCAACATCTTCATCTTCATCAATCATAAGTTCATCGCTTTCATCACCCTCTTCGTCGTGACTGCTAGGTACATTTGGTACCGGTTCTTGCTTGATTCGTGTTAGATCTGTTAAAATTCGAGCCACCATGTAAAGAGAAGACGATTCGTTACTGTTTGCTGTTACAGTAGTACCAGCGACATCCTGCTCCACAAATACGGAAGGAATAGGGGCGTTGACGCTTTCAACAATAACGGCGTGGTGATTATTGTTGTTGCTATTAACATTCCCATTGTGGAAGAAGCTTCGATCCCTGGTTCCCGATGAAGATCTGTGTGATAAATCTAACGGCACAGGAGTCCAGTTCTGATCCTTGGCATGTGACATGGCCAATAAACACTGAGCTGCGAAATTTATATCTTGATCCATTGTTGAAGTGGGCGTCAATGGTCGGGTAATAATCTCTCACGAAAAAATAATACACGATTATATAGCACTTCAAATAGTCAGTCGAAGGGCTCTAAAAGTATTGTAGCCCCCGACTGCGTAATGTTAATAGTCACCAAAAAAAAAAAATACTTCAAAATTTTCTTTGTTAGGATGTCACTTTTCCAGACACCCAAACACACCCCCACACCCGCACGACGCCGCAGCACAACTAAGCTCGCCATGTGCTCGCTTTCCTAAACTTGCCGTGGGGGCAGGAAAGCAAACAAGTCATGTGATCTCGTACGCAGCGCTGATTGGTTATCGTTCCGCCATCAAGAAATCACAGACTTCGATGTAACGGCCATCTATTGACAATTTCTTGTACTACACATCGATTCTTCTATCGATTGCGGATAGAGGACGTGCTGTGTGAAGAGGGCGTCGCCCGTAGGAACCACTACTTCGGCATACTTTTCGGTTTTATGAGCCATTAAAGTGAAATGTGGGAGTGCAGGACCATTGCCCATGCGATGTTATACGAAATAAGTTTGTGGATGTTTTTATTATCCACATCTAACTAAATTTATGCTATATTTATAGTCATTGATCCTTCCAGAATTGAGTGATTTCGCTTCAGTAGAAATCAGATATAAGGTAATCAGTGCTGTAGTTGGGCCGGAACGCACCGGAACGCAGTTCCAGTAAAAATAATATTAAGGTTCCGCAGTTCCAGTATAAATAATACAGAAAATGACTGATGAAGCACAATTTTGGGACTTCTGAAATAGCCGAGTTCCAGTAAAAATATTTTTCAACTACAGCACTGGATATAATGCTCCACAAAGTGATATATTATTGGCTGGAAAAGCGTTGGCGTTGATGAGATGATAACGGAGACTTTGATAGAATCGTGACAGCGGAAGAAAATGTACACCCCTAAACTGTACCCAATAAAAAATAGTTTTGCACTCTTAATCTGCTGTCTAGCCACTGTCGGATAATTTATTCGTAATGTTTACCAATTTCATATTGCACTATTGTAACAACTCCCAGAATTGAATTTTTGGCTACAGAAGTTTTTGCAAAATATATTACACCACTGCGCCAGAAAAAAAGCACTGTATATATAGAGTGACCAGATTCACAACAATAAAAAAAAAAAAAAGAGAGGACACAAAGCTTCAAACAGGAGGGCATTGTTCGAAGAAAGAGGACAGAAGATATTATGTACTTAGATTTATTTATTTTTACTTAGTTATTTAAAGACACTGTATCAACTACTAGGTTATTTAGCGTCGATGGGATTGGTGATAGTGAGACGAGGCTCAGGATTCGTCATAGATTATCTAGATTGTCTAACATTTGCCTTACGGTTGGCAAAAACCTCGGAAAAAAACTCAACCAGGTAATCAACCCAAGTGGGGCCCTTTGACGCGGGCCCAAGCTCATAATATTTAGTGTCGTACAATCTTTGACGTTTTACTGACACACATTGCGCCATGTTATGAAATTTACTGAAACAATTATGAATCCAGTACACTGTCCTGAACAAAATTTACGCATTTTAAATGCGAAAAGGAAATTGCTGGGAAACGAGATATTGGTGGGGCAAGGCCCCGGTGACCCCTAAGGATGGGCCGCCCCTGCTTATAATAATGATCTTAATTAATCAACCATAACTAGCAATTACTTTGTATAATAACAAAAAAATAATGTAATTAAGACCAAATTTTACTGATAAGTTTTATTTTATTCTGATAATAAAAGTATTAACTACATAGGTCATGAATGGAGTATTATAATGCTTACAAAACTTTTAAGTCGTGTTTCCTAATCAATTTCTTCAATAAAAAACTCTGCATTAAACAGTTGATAAAGGTGTTTGTTTAGCCAAATATTTAGCATCATCATTATGTATTCTGTATGTTCGAAAACTTCACGTATAGTTTGTCTATTTTACTAGAGGTGAATAAGAATATTGAGAAGTTTTTGGAAGTCTTGGGATGACTATAACTCATTTTCTTTACATTAGGTTACGAGCAATGAAATATTCAACAAACAGTGTCTATAAAAATTGAGAAAGATTTGTTTCTATCTTGAATTATGAAATTTCATCTAGTTGTTTTTTCTCATATGATTTTCATAAACAATGACTCATGCAATAAAGTATAAAATTATAAGCAGTTTCATAATATACTATTCTGTAGATATCTTCTTTTTTTTTTATTGCGAAATTTTCTACAAGTCATCTTTCTTCATCCACAAGTGAATCCTCCTCTCCTTTTTTTTTTTTCTGTCTCTATATTATTTGCATGTAGACTAATTATTGGACATTTTCTGCATTTTTACGGTGTGTTAAATGTTACCATTGTCACTGTCAGAGAACAAGAAGTAATGACCAGAAATTGAGTACACTTAAGTGTCATCATGTCCAAGACTCTATGTTATTGTGGATTGATTTTCATAACCGAAATGATATCAGTGTTCAGATTTTGTTAACCACAACAATCGAACCACGAAATTAGTTTTATCTCATCCTCATTTGCTGTCTTAAGAATGACGTGTTTTATACGCCAGATTCCAAGCTTTTGAGCCCGAAGCCCAGTAACTCCTTCAATTCAGACCTAGCTGTATGGATTGAAAAATTATATAAACATGTCAGAAAATAAAATTGTTATTTGTCTTTACTATGCAGTTCTGGGACTCCATCTGAAAATAGCAAGCGTATATAGAACTTCATAAATGTAGATCTACAATGTAATATCGTACCAGGAGTCTTCTGTCGAATATAATTCTGAAATACAATTCCAGATTAACGGAGTTATGTAGAAATACGCATGTCATTCCCGAACTAGGAGAAAAATTATTTCTCCCTCCTCTTTGTGCACATCAGTGACATTAATAATGGATAGATATATAGATTTTTCAATGGTTTCACATCCTGGCCATTCCGAGAAGTATTAATGAAAATAACATTGAGCAGGTTTCCTTGCATTAATTCAGTTTCCTCTATCACCATTTCTTCATTAACATCGCCTGTGTGAAAGTGTTCAGTTTTATTTAATAATAATAATAATAATAATAATAATAATAATAATAATAATAATAATAATAATAATAATAATAATATATTTAATATTTAATAATATTTGACTAGCTAGCTTATTATTGTTATTATTCGGTTGAGAAGCTTTTATCATCCAGTCTGTTGTCAAAAAATCTGAAAGTTAGAATTTATAAAACAGTTCTATTACCGGTTATTCTTTATGGTTGTGAAACTCGGACTCTTGAGAGAGGAACGTAGATTAAGGGTGTTTGAGAATAAGGTGCTTAAGAAAATATTTGGGGCTAAGAAGGATGAAGTTACAGGAGAACAGAGAAAGTTACACAACACAGAACTGCACGCATTGTATTCTTCACCTGACATAATTAGGAACATTAAATCCAGACGTTTGAGATGGGCAGGGCATGTAGCATGTATGGGCGAATCCAGAAATGCATATAGAGTGTTAGTTGGGAGGCCGGAGGGAAAAAGACCTTTGGGGAGGCCGAGACGTAGATGGGAAGATAATATTAAAATGGATTTGAGGGTGGTGAGATATGATGATAGCAGTGGCGTATACTGGTTAAAGGGTTTGGGCTGCCGCTGACCCTATTATTACACAAAATATATCTAACAATTACTTTAATTTTAATTACTATGGTAAAATTAATAATACAAAATTATTACATTATGTTATATTATAAACTTTTTCTTTTGTAATTTCCTTGGGCTACCGCCAGTAGCCCCAGTAGTCCGCAAAATACGCCCCTGGATGATAGAGACTGGATTAATCTTGCTCAGGACAGGGACCAATGGCGGGCTTATGTGAGGGCGGCAATGAACCTCCAGGTTCCTTAAAAGCCAGTAAGTAAGCTAGCTTACAACTTACAAATGACTTTTAAGGAACCAACAGGTTCATTGCCGCCCTCACATAAGCCTGCCATCGGTCCCTATCCTGTGGAAGATTAGTCCAGTCTCTATCATCATATCCTACCTCCCTCAAATCCATTTTAATATTACCCTCCCATCTACGTCTCGGCCTCCCCAAAGGTCTTTTTCCCTCTGGTCTCCCAACTAACATTCTATATGCATTTCTAGATTCGCCCATACGTGCTACATGCCCTGCCCATCTCAAACGTCTGGATTCGTAACAAGCTGTTTTTCACGGTGATGGGTTGTTAGCCCTTCGCCCAACCCCCAAGCTGGAGGACCATCTCTTATCGGCTGTTCACGACTGCTTATTCAATATATTTGCAGCTACTCTCCATATCTGGAGGCAGTCTCCTCTGTCCGCAACCTGAGGACACGCCATGATAGGGACCCACAATACAGGGAGTACAAATTAAAATTATAAAACAAAAATGTTTCTAGCCACTACCATAAGAGCCAGGCTAGTGTACGGTGTGGTCTTAGCCAATGGTCTTAGTCTTATGAGTCAGCACTGTAATTATTATATGTCCTTTTTCATATAGTGCAGATTCTAGATAGATAAAAATTAGCCACTTGAGCTGAGAGAAGAATTAGGAACGAAACAAGTTAATCAATTGATAATTTTTTATTTTAACTTTTTTCAACTACGAAAGTTATTTAAGAAAAGATAAGGCAGGATGACGATGCTGGGATAAAGGAACTATTGTGTAAAGAGAATGTTGGAAACAAACAGAAATGCTCAAAGAAAATCTCGCTAAACCACATAGTCTAACACACATTACAGTATCTATCCAACATCGAATTCTAGACTTCTTTGATTAGACACAGTCAGCTGAGCTACAGTTGAACCTCTTCAACAAATTTTCCAACGTCTACGTTCATTCATCCTTCTGGGCTGTCCTCTCTTTGCTACTAGTCATATGAACCAACATTAGGCATTCCCGCTGCCATTTATTTCCATATCATTTGATTCATCCATCCCAAAACAAACTGCAATAAGAATATAGCTATCGAAAGTATGCTCCACGAAGTGTCCTGGGTTCAAACATTGGAGATATTCAATAAGACTAAACTTATGAGAACAAATTACTGCGTTTATTTGTTTTTATGAACTTATACTTAGATGATTTTGAAATAACCGATTACATTTATGTTTTATAACAATGCATATTCAGTATATATATTAAAATTAAGATAAGAAAAAAGGGACATGAATACTAAATAATTTGCTTAATATTTTTCTTAAATTTATTAAACTCAAAATAACCAAGTATGAGTGTGAACAGTCATTTTCTCTATGAAAGTCTTTGTTACTTCAGGAATAAATGAAATGGGAAATGCAAAAAGGTGACATGTGATTTTTTTTTTTTTTTTTTGCCATTTTAACTTTTTACTGGATGTAAGTTCTAGAAGCAGACACACAATTCTATGCAAAAAGATCACATATAGTGGCACAGCATGTGGACGATACAGCGGTCAGAAATTCTTGGAAAGATGCAAAAACGGGACATGTGCAGTACCTATCACCTTTATGCAAAGTATGACTAATGTTGGTACCTTGTGATCAGCTGGTGTTGACAGTCTGGCTTGTATGTTATGTTGTATATATTCAAACCTATCACATACTAGTATTTTTCCATTCCTGAGTATTCGTTTTTGCTTTACAATAGGGACTTTGGCCAAATAAAACGACTTGTTTGACGACCTGATCATAAATAACGGTAGAACAGTATGGAGAACTAATGCTAAAATCATCAATTTCTGACAGGTTTGCTGTAACATACTTGAACTCTGAAATAATCCGTAAATTTAGTCTTGGTGGGGAACATACTACGAAAGGAACTGTCTTTCAGATGAGTCCTCTGAAGGCTATTAATTGATGAACTCGAAAAGTATACATTCACGCTCCTTAAGTCCAATGCTCAAGACATCAGTCTTCCAACTACACATGCATACAATTGAAATATTAAAATTCATGAGAAAAAATGTGCGATATAAAGAGTATTAAAATATAATCTTGATGGATATGAACTTTATAGTGAGCTTTTACAAGGCCTCTAACATCAAAAGGGAGAGAACATCATTTTAACATAAGTGAAGAAGAAGAAAACCCTAAAACATAGTAAAAAAATCGTGTAAATCAAAAACAAGAAAGCCTTAGTGCTGAGTTTTTTTATTGTTATCAATTTCACTATATTTGAATGTACTGTATGTCCCCATATTTCACATCCATATGCAAGATAGAACTGCCTCATGACTAAGGTGTCCGATCCCCACTGTCTGCTTGCTATAATTTTCAACAGGTTAAGTCTTTTCATACACTGTTGAATGGTGTTATAATATAATATATGGGTTTTCCATAATTATTTTCCATCAAGTGTGATGCCAAGAAATTTGGGATTTCTATTGAATGCTAATTGCTCATTATTTATAGTTAAAGTTGGCTGATATTTTTTTAAAGACTACCTTCGTGTAAGAACTGTGTATTCTGTTTTCTTTGAAGAAACGGTGAGATTCCATTTTGAGACCCAATTAGAAATTGTATTTAAAGCCATTTGTAATAAACTTCTGGCAACTTCTGGAGTAAAGTGTGTGGACCAGATGGTGATGTCATCTGCATAAATACTAATTTTTATGTCTGCAGGTAACTGTATTGAGATATCATACAGCATGACATTAAAAAGTGTTGAACTGAGAACAGAGCCCTGGGGAATTCCATTTTGTATTTTTCATCTTTAACTTCTCAAGTATGTCAAGAATCGTACCAGGAGCAATTCCAACTTCCCTTGCTAGTTCAATACAAGTCCATCAACGGTGTTCTTCCAGCAGTGCTCTTACAGTGTTCACATGCACATCATCACTTGCCGATTGCGGTCTGCCAGGTCCATGTTTTTGATGAACATCTTCCCTCCCATTGCGAAATTTATATACTCACCTAGCCACGGTACGATATGATGAAGTCTCTCTACCACAAGCTTCCAGTAATGCTGTATGGCATTGTCGAGCATTCTTGCCTCTTGCAATCTGAATTTTAATGAAGCATCTTTGTTCGTATTTGATAAACATTTTAGAACACTAAAGATAACAATCTACAATTTAAACTCACTACAAATATAATATTATAAATGAGATTATTGCCTTCAAACTCACAGATAACACACAAACATCAGATGCTCTTCTTTCTCAGTGTTATCAACTTACATCATTTACCACTGATAGCGCCACACGCAAACATTGTTGCCACTAATTGTTATTGAATGATCCATGTATGTTCGAAAAAAAATGCATTAAATTAAAATAGTCCTTACGAAAATAGACTGTTAAGTTTACTATCGCTTTTTAACTAAAAATATTCAGTTCTATACACATTACTGATTAATGTAATACTGTATGTTACTAATCAGTAATGTATGCAATGGAGGGGGAAAGGAACTGGCCAATCTACCTCATTATCTCCTGGCTCAGTTGCCTCATTAGTGATGCCTTATTGGTGTCACTTATGAGGTTCAAACCTGTCTTCGGACAGTTGACTAAACAACAAGAACCCATGTTTATAGGACTTTTATTTCTTGTTTTCATGCATACTACTCTCCTCTCTAAATAATGGAACCTTTTTTTCAATTTTATAATAGAGCACAAAATCTGATTGAAACACCTTCCCCCTATCCCCAAAAAGAAATCCTACACTAACAGCTGTTGATGTCTATTGGAACAGCTATAACTTGGAGTAATTTACATAACCAATAAAGTCAGCAGGGACTGCTTGTTTCAATTATTGCATTTTTTTACATGCTATCTCTGCAGACTCTTTATTTTCCTTCTACTACAAATATATTAGAATATGAAGAATTTGGTAAGGAAAATTTTAATCATAACGCATAGTACAGTAATAAAGGAACCACATTTATTCACATAATTTTCACGAGTATTTAAATTCACACTGAAAGACGTGATATCGAAATAGCAGGAATATTTCCGTTTATTTATTTTTGTAAATTCTCATGAATGAGACACCAGAAAAGGCAGAATAGGAATTTAAAAAATTTAGCACCCATACCCGTATAAAACATAAAAGTTACATACAAAAATATTAAATGAGGAGCATCGTTTCAAAACGTATTATGTGCAACTTACAATTTTTTTACACGAATGACAAAAAACTGGATTATCGTAAACGGGAGAAGTTGTCAAAACACTACACAAAACCATTTTTAAGTACTGGTTTCACAGTATACAAATATGACTTGGAACCATCAGACTTCACAGCATGAAAGATAAAAATAAATAGAAAGTAACAAATTTAATTTCATCCACTGGGGGACTTAATACGTTTTGAAACAATGCTCCTCAAATATTTTCTTATGACATTTAAATTTTTATGTATGGGTAAGAGAGTGAAAACTTCAGTAATCAAGAGATGACAGAAAAAAATATTTGAGAGAAATTCATAAAAGAACTACGGATGACATTGTTAATATCTGATCAAATTCTGAAAATGAACACCTATTTAAACCATAGACCTCCAGTAAAAAAACACAAAGATACCGGTACATTGATACATATGATTGTGAAAAACCAGAACACCGATATTCAAATTGCAATTCCTGAAAATTATGTGAGTAAATATGGCTTACTAGGATTGGAGGTCTGCACATGCAAAAAAAATTTCATAAAATTAGTTTTACTATCAGCTAAATTTACTAAATTTCAATGACTTTTTATAACATCCTTTTTACAGTTAAGTACCTCCTTTATCCAAATACCAGAAAAACAAATAACTCACATTAATGCACATTTGACATTTGAAGGCACCTAATATGAAATGTGTATTGAAAAACTGCATTACAAATGAACACAACGGTAAAAATAAGAAGTTGGCTCTGTATAAAATAACCTAATACATGAATTATGCTTGGCAATATAAGAAGTAGTGTTTAAGAAGCGTTATCATAGATCTGTACAAAAGAGCTTTGCCACACCAAGTATTATCACTTTATATATTTTACACAGACATTATATAAAGGAACTACCTACACTGTTATAAATAGTCACTATTTATGTATAACTTTAAAAGAAACGAAAACAAATATATAATACTTTATCACTTGGCATATACTCCTTTCAACAGTTTCATTGTTATTTAAAATACATAAAAGACAGAAGAAAACATTTAGTTAATAATAGTGGCAGTGAAGTATATGCAGGGCAACAAATACACTGGACTGCAACTGGAACACATTTCATGGTATATATTTTTTTCTTGACTTTATTACCCTTAGTCTGCAAGAACAGCATCTTGGATGATGTCGAAGGGCAGCTGAAAAACACAAAATGCACCTACAATTTAAGAACTTCAAAAAATCACTATTCAGAGAATGGTAGAGTACTGGTAAGGGTATAGGAGACAGAAAACTCTGAAAATAAATCCAGGAAGAAGAGCACTAGGTAGGGTTGGTAGCTCACTAGTGTAATATAATTTACTATTACTCATATTCTTCAGAGTCAGAAGACAAAGAATAAGGTTGTGAGTTTAATTTCTGAAGTAGAACAGGCCATTGGGCTCTCCATGAAGAAAAGAAGAAGAAGAAGATGATGTATGGTGGAGTTTTGGGTGTGACAATTATGTGTTGAAATATGAAGTCTCCAACAGTTCATAAATACAATGACTCCTATTTCAAACAACCAACAAATGTTATTCTGAAAAAACTATGAAGGATATGACTTGCCACTTGAAGTGACCAAAAATGGCCAGTTTTATGCTCTAATCCTTGAGGTTTATAATAATGTTTGTTTTACGTAAGTCTGATAAATAGTTTTCGAGAAATAAACATTTCAGTGCAACACTGCAGATTTAAAGAGCCCTAGAGGCTCAACTTCATTCCTTATTTCCTGAAGTAGGCCTACTGATTTTAAGATACATTCTTAAATTTAAATAGTGACAGCTCTAAAAGTAATTAACTTATTGACGAGATTCCTTTCTTTAATTAAACCTTATTAATTAGATTCGAGCTTGACTTTCTCTGAACATACACAAGTTTTTTAACAACATAGACCTATAGTATTTTTTTACACTCAAAATACTAGACACGTGAGATATTTTACTACAGGTCCTTTAGTAAGTCAAATCCACCAACTTTAAAAAAAAAAGAATAATGAATTTATCATGGTTGCAACAGAAATTAGAGCAGTTGACAAGACTTGCTACATTAACAATGACTTTCTATAGTTGCAGGATACATTGTTAACAGAATTATTTTATTTCACTGTAGTTAGTTCAGTTTTTACCAATATGCGAAATTCGGGACAAAATATTCCATTTAAGGACAATCCCTGTTAATAAGGGATGGATAGCACTCTTATATAATGTCCTATGTATTTGAATTTACTTATTAACTGCGTGTTAGCATATCTCAGTACATCATTAGAGATGCTCTCAGAACGCGAAGACTTTCTCTCTCTCTGTCTCTCGTAAGAGACAATGATATTGCTATGTCACAATGCTCCGCTATTGGCTCTTGCCATATGTAGGAAATGTGCAGCAAAGTATAGCAGTTTGAACCAGTGGCGGTGCGTCAATAAGAGCACACGAGCATGTGAACACCTTGTTTCCATTAATGCACGACTAGTTTTATTATTTTGATACCGTATTGACGTAGTGGGGATGTATATCAGAATCGAGTATTTTAAACTTCCCGCATCTTGCATAAACTTCTTAACATCCATTCACGTACAAGCCGTGCTCTTTTCAAGAAGGTTACAGGAATTTCACGCATGCGCGGAAGAAAATTGTCTTTCACTGGCTGCATATGACTCGTCAAGAGCACAAAGCGTTAAGTGAACAGTGAATCTATCCTACGGATGTCAGGTGCATCGATGCCTATCGTTCACGTGCTATATCTCGAGGAGGAAATTTAATAGCCTATAGGTGTCAGCATCTCACTGTCAGAACATTTACTTTATGTGGGTGTGTGTACAGTGCTGCTACGAGAGTGTAGTTTGTGAATTACTATACTATAGCATAGTTTGGCTTTCAAACACGTGCTGGCTGAATGTGATGGTGGTATAAATTTAAATATCTGTATGTGAGGTATATTATTTAAGAATAATATTTACTGGCATGTATTCACCGTAATCAATCTATGTGAATGGGATTACAGTACTGGTATAGGCTATAGTGTATCAGTGTGTTGTGAATCAAAATATATTACTGAACACACGCTTTTGTAAATAACGGCACTGTGGTATGTATTAATTTTTAACAAACGTAAACAATGAATTCTGTTCAAGTAATTTTGAACAGTAAAGAACTGGGTAAACTGGCTTACCAGGAAAAATTGGAAATAAAAAGACTGGGTTTCATCATCATCATCATCATCATCATCATCATCATCATTATTATTATCATCATTATTACATGTTGTTTTGAATTTATATACGGTTTTTTCGATAGTGAAATATTGGAATCATGACATTTCATATTAGGCTAAATGTACGATTTCAAACTCTCTTCGATTTTGGAACACAAAATTGTGAACACACGCAATATTTTATCACGAGCCGCCACTGGTTTGAACTATAATTAAGCATATAGGAGAACAAGAGATAATAATATATACTTCTATAGTCTATATCAATTTACAGACTAGCAACACATAATAAATAAGAATATTTAAGTATCTGCAATTTCATACAATTTTCTAGTATAGTAGACCCACGACTTAACGGACTTTGGGTTTAACGGACATATTTTGAAATTTCTATTTATAGACTATTTTAGGCAGTTTTGATCATTAGTAATAAAGAAACAGCATGCAATTGGAAAGCAACTGAAGAATACTTTCTTCATTCAGCCTACTAGTTCACAGCAACCTTCTATCAGTAAATAAGTGCTTGCATATTCTTTTGGACCATCAGTAACTAACAGAAAGGGTTTCTTTTATCACTAAAACGATGTTTTTTTTTACTGTAGCACTGTATTTATAATCGGACCCTAATACCGTATAGTGTCTCATTGTATTTATTGTATTATAAAACATTACCCTTTAAAAATTCGCGATTTAATGAACATTCAGATTTAACGGGCACCCCTTAGCCCCTGTTAGTCCAATGAATCGGGGGTCTACTGTATTCTCAATTTATTCATCTGTTTTATTACGCAATTTTTATTATATATTATTATTATTATTATTATTATTATTATTATTATTATTATTATTGCTATACAATATCATCATTTCATTTATTGTTTGTTAATATTTTTAAATGATATTTTGTTTCCACACGTTTTCGTCAATTCATTTTTTATTTATTAATTTTTTTCTCTGATGTAGGTACTGTTAAGTTATTTCAGTAAATAAATAACGGCTTCACTGTGTTAACATTATACATTTTTGGTGTTATGTTACCTGATTTACTAGTTTCGATGTTGTTTGCATCATCCTCTGAATCCTAGTGAGTTACAGTGCTATCACAGTCTAGTATATACAGTCACGAAGCTTGAGTTTTGAGGGTGCTAGGAAAAATAGACTGTGCAGGTACTATTTCGCATTATCTGTAATGAGGCGATATTAGCGATCCTAGTGGTTAGCAACTATCTATGGATGCATATTTATTACGTATTGAGCTTCGTGACTGTATATACTAGACTGTGAAGCTATCTTTCGGTTTCTTATTGTTCATGATTGTATCGAAAAGAGTGTGTTTCAGAGGATGATGAAAACAACATCGAAACTAATCAATCAGATAACATAACACCAAAAATGTATAATGTTAACGCAGTGAAGTCGTTATTTAATTGAATAACTTAATAGTACATCAGTGATTATGTAACTGTCAAAAGAATGTTTACTTTTTTCTGTATTGGATATAATTGCTTTTATCTATGAATGGTATCTAAACTGTTTTTTATTTCACTGTCCTTATCAACCTAAGCAATGGCTTTATTCACAGCAGTGAATTAAAATTCTTCAAATTACTCTCCCTATGACAACCAATACATTATCAACAATAAAATCATACATATATTCATTCATTCATTTATAACTTCTTTACAAACAGAAGGCCTAGGCCCACAATTTAAAATCAAATTTAGATACCAGGATAAAATATTGTATAGCACACTAGAGTAAACAGATTTTATATGATCATGGAAATTATCACTCTTGACTTTGCATTGAGCTCTAAACTTTCCACTCGCAGATAAAATATAATTTTACTCTCGTCATATGTGAACAAAAATATCAGTGTATAGTCATTGCTGTTAAGATTATGTTAATATAGCGTGTTTAAGAGTCCTGATAGACATGACTTACCCAAAATGCAAGCTATGCAGAGCTGGGGTAAGCTACTGTGTGACAACAAGTCTCAGTCGAAGGGAGAGCGGCTTCTCCCATGTGTCATTACTGCTGACATATTTGATAGGGTGACTGTCGATAATGAGATCAAAGGTGCCGGGATGCTTGAGTCTTCGTTTGAAGTGCAGTGCCCACACTCCATGTTTCTTCACCATTTCAAACTGGCCGTTCTCATTTCCTCTTGAGATCACATATTCAAAATCGTTCTGATTTGAGAGAAACAAAAAAGAGTTGTTAATTTCTTGTATATGAGACACAGTTCTGACTCTCGATACTAGAAAAACAATGACGTTGAAAGACGCAGGTAAAGATATACCGTGAAGAAAGAAGGAAACAAAAGAAGACAGAAAATCGGACAGGTATTCTGTAGCAATCTTTTAGGGTCCATATGTAGATACATCCAAGCTATTTCTTTCTTATATCATGTATCAATATTAGAATACAACAAACAAAGAGTGAGAAATTGAAGAAAGCTGTTTCTTCCTTATATCATATATCAGCAGTGCTGTAGTTGGGCCTGTACGTCATGCTGTCTAAAATAAAAACTTGTTGTTACCGTACTGACAAAAAATACAGACTCGAAAATATATTAATTATGTTTAACTAGTCTTTAATATTATAAATTTATTAATTTGTCCTACAGAATAATATCTGTAATATTGACAATTAATATTTGAGGAGAAAAATTCGCTCTGGCACCAGGGATCGAACCCACCAAACATTGAAGAAGGAGAATTCGATCCGGTGCTGTGGATTGAATTCGGCGTAGCTCAGTGGTCAGAGCGCTTGGTACGTAGAACCAAGGATCCGGGTTCGATCCTCGGTGCCGGAGCGAATTTTTCTCCTCAAATATTAATAGTCTTTAATATATTTTGAAATGGAGGATGTTAGCTATTTGAAAAACATTTTGTTTTTTATATCTGGCACAAAAGTAACTGCTGGCATCTCATAATCTTTGCTTAAACGCTTGTCCATTCTTTGTTTTATCGAAAACCATGGTCTGGTACTTCAGGAATAGTTGTGATTTGTTAATTTTATTTCAAGCTTGCATATCACCATGGTATTTCTATAAGTAATTAACATTAACTTTATGGCATGGTGCCTCAAGAAATCTGCTACACTGATTCGCATAACACTAATAACACTAATCTTATGATGTGGCGCCTCAAGAATTCTGCTGCAGTGATTCGCTAATTTTAAAACTCTCTCATGCGTAATGTTAGCAGTTTGCTAGAGGAGGGAAATATGTTACTTTTCGTGCGTTCATGATAGTGGTGGAACGTCGAAAGTGTTCAACTATTCTCATAGTCGACATTGGAGTCTTTATTTGTGTGTTATAATGAATTTGCTTAACTGGTTGAGAATTTCAAAAAGAAAAGAAACAGGACGTAGTGTTCACGATGAAAAAAGTGATAGTGACAGATGTCAGATGTACAAAATTTCCCAGAATACAACGAGACTTAGATTTGAAGGATGGCTAACTGTTTAGTAGCTGTTTTAGTAGGAGTCAGGCGAAGTAAGTGAAAATTTAAAAGTTCTGCCAACAAATTTTCCATTATGTTGGTTAGCTCAATACGATTAGCCTATTTTAAGAAAGAAAACAGCTGGTTGGTCGTAAGAAATGGAAAAACTAGGTTGTTCTACGTGTGTTCAAGTTTGTAAGCTGGCTTAGGTCCATCCCAAGGCACTTGCTTTAAAATCAGCCAAAGAGTGGGTCGATTGTGATGTTAGAGATTTTGGAAATACTAAGGAGAAACAGAAAAATGATGTGCGGATAAAGATACGTAATCATACAATATCAGAACAGATTATGAGTGTTGCTAATAACAAGTCTTTAAAAACTGGAGTAGACAAGATGAATGCAATGCAGTATGAAACAACTATTAGAGTTTAAATTAGCATATAAAAGTGAAGAATTTGGTAGATCACTCACTGATTTTCTAGCAGACTTTGAAGTTCAGCAGTTAAATGGAAACACTGACTTGGACAGAATTTTACACTCCAAATTTAGCCGCATTAATATCTTGGATCTAAATAAGTTTATTTAGGGCCAAAGTAAAGAAGTACCGTACCTAATTTCTCACGCCTTCTATTCTGTAGGTGAATTTGTGACATTCAACAACACTGCATGAATATTTCTGTCTTGTATTAAGTGTCGATCTAAACCTTTGTGTTGTATTAGTATATTGTAAAACTTTTCTGTATATTTCAACTAGATTGTGACTATAATTAATTAAGACTTTGTAGTACTATTAAGATTTTTTTTACAGGTTCCATATTCTAGCTGTGAAGCCATGTACAAATACCATGCAATGTAAATATATACAATACAATACAATACAGAAATGAGAATTAGAATAGCCAAGTATATAATTTCAAACAATAGCCCTATTAAATTCAATGTTATGGTAGACGAATCAACTACTATCAGCAATAAGGCCATGATTGTTTGGCCAAACACCTGCATAGAATTGGAATATATCAGTCTCCTAACTGCCTATTGTGCAACTCAAACCAAGAAATGGATTCGGAACACCTCAAAATCTGTGCTTCAGTGGCTGACCATGATAATATCTTTGAAAAATATTGGAGTGCAAGAGGTCAAATGACTTCATTGTCAAACGCCTGGCATTAGAAAACAACAACAACTATCAGCAATAAGCCTGTACTGGTCACGTTTAAAATGTGTAATGACAGAAAGTACACCTGTGCATTCTTTCTTTTGGGACATAATTGAACTTAAAGACACAATTAGCAGTCGATCAAGGGTGCTATAATACAGAATCTGATTTTCTATGGTTTTGATTAAGTTTTTCTTAAAAATATGGTTTGATCTTCTTGCGATGTTGCCATTGAGTGTGCGAACTATAGATTGTTGTTGTTGTTGTTTTCTAATGTCAAACGCCTGGCATTAGAAAACAACAACAACATAGATTAGAACTAGCAATCCATGATGCGATAAATGAATTACAGGGTCACAACAATTTTAACATTTTCTTTGACAAATTTTATTATACTTTGTATGTAATATGTGCTCAAAAAATCAAATACAGTTGCAGCTCAGTTGAGTGAAAAATTCAGTTAATTTGGGAAGATATTTTCTATTAGGTGGGTTGCCTCCAGTAATAGTGGCTGCGATCTGGAAGGAGGTCTGCAGAGGAGACTGTATGACGAGAAGTAATCTTGGACAAGAAGTGCAGTACGAGTCCATATAAAGCCTAGTCTGACTAAGGAGATTTCAACAGTACCCCCTAAAATTTGTTACCAACTACAGCACTGTGTATCAGTATTAGAATAGAAAAAAGAATGAGAAATTGAAGAAAGAAATTAAATTAAGTTAGAACAGTCGGAAATTTTGGGGCCCTAATAATAAATATTGTGGTGGTTATTAAACGCCACTGATTACTGCATCTATGCATATAGTGCTGTTGTTTTAGACAAAAGCCGATATTCGTAACTTGTGTCAACTATAAATTCTTAATCAATAGTAATATGAAAAAAATGTTTAGATGTAGAGCCTACAACATCATCAGTGCATCAATCAAAAGAGATTCTTTTTTCAGCTTTTATCATAATCCTCTATAACACAATAGTTTAAGGTTTTAAAAATTCATAATATTTTGTCCGTTAATTGTGTCCAACTATTTCGACTGCAAAAGTAGTTGTCGCTGTGTTAAAATCATGGGAAGAGAGATAAGAAATAAGGATATGAGAAATAAACGATGTTATTCTAATTACCATAATCTTCCTTCGCATATAGTTTATGCAGTAAATAAGATGACCATTTTATGCAAACTTCAAAATTATCTTTCGTATTAGGAAAATTAGCTTCACTTATTTACCACACCAGTTAAAATGCAATGCAAATGCTGAAAGCATAATGGATTACTAAGATTATTGTTTTTTTTTTTGGTCCTACAGAAAATATCTGTTATGGTAATAATTAATATTAGACGAGAAAAATTCGCTCCAGTACAGGGGATTGAACCCGGGTCCTTGGTTCTAAGTACCAAGCGCTCTCACCATAGAGCTACGCCGAAGTCCAAACCACAGCACCGGATCGAACTCCCCTCCTCCAGTGTTTTTCCCTTTCTGGCCTGACTCCAAGTTGGACATGTATGTTGACATTTTATTAAGTCAACTGCCATTATACAAGGAGCGCATTATACAAGGATTGGACTTCGACGTAGCTCAATAGTGAGAGCGCTTGGTATGTAGAACCGAGGACTCGGGTTCGATCCCCGGCGCAGAGCGAATTTTTCTCCTCTAATATTAATTGTTACCATAACAGATATATTCTGTAACAGATATACTCTTTAGTAAATTCTTCTAGCAACAGTGCATATTTCTGTACAGATTACTGTGCACATTACTGTGGAATCCCGGCCACCAAGTCACTCAATTGACTGCGCTCCTTGTATAATGGCAGTTGACTTAATAAAATGTCAACATACATGCCAACTTGGAGTCAGGCCACAAAGGGAAAAACACTGGAGGAGGGGAGTTCGATCTGGTAATATTAATAATGAATTACGTTTTAGTATAGAAATGACAATCAGTGTATTGCTTTAGTGTCATATTGAGAAAAAATGAGATTTAAACGAAGTGTAGATTTTTTTAAATGGGGGGGGGGGGAGCGGAATGTTTTATTATGTACTTTCATATTCATTACAACTATTAGGTTATTTAGCGTCGATGGGATAGATGATAGCGAGAAGAGACTGAGGATTCGCCATAGATTACTTGACATTCGCCTTACGATTGGAGAAAAACCAGGTAATCAGCCCAAGCAGGAATCAAACTCACGCCAAAGCACAACACTTGATCGGCAGACAAGTGCCTCAGCTGACTGAGCTACGCAGGTGGCCTTGAAGTTATTTGTACCTTAATAAAGAACCAATAAATTTGCATAATGTTTTTAAGAGACATTAAAACGTAAAACCCACCTTCACAGCTGGTTGAAGTTTTACTATTCTCATTCGATGTTTGGTTTGTGCTGAACTGAGTTTTAGATACAACATCTTCTCGTTGTGGTGATGTCTTACTTTCCTCTTTCTGTGTACACTTCGCTTCTATTACAGACAGAGAAACAGAGCTATGTAAGTAAGATTAAAATAGAAATTATTACAATAACAAAAAAACGTCTAGGTAATCTTTATAGAAACAAAGTTTACAAAATAATATCCTATTGGCAAAATTAGACAAATACCAAATGAGACATTGCATAAAAGATAACCAGTAGAAAAATACGGTAATTACTTCTAATATCAACGAATCTCAAAATTAAGGAAAAAACACTAGTTGCAGTACACTGTAACTCTTTGCACAACATATTCCGTTGACAATGAATGTTCAAACTTGGAGGACGAAACAAAAACAATCAAAAGTATCACAGAACATTTGTTATAGAGAATAACCATCTTTAAGTACCGGTAATGATTTTGTCAGGCCTTAAAGAAGCATTAAAATCAATTATCTTTCATTCTGCAGAATCAATACCAGTAGATCTAACAGAAATAAGAAAAATAACCCAGGTATTATTCAGTCTGAAAAATGAAATAGGACAAATGTATACCAACACACGTAGGTCTAAAAGACAATGAAATAACAGATTTATCTGCCACCAGTAGGTCTACAGTAGCTAGACTTATACACAAAACACCATTGAACGAAGAACCGAAGTCCAACAAAAACTTCTTTAATGACATGAGAAAAGAAGAATGAGAAGCCAAACTGAATAAAAGTATGACAAAGTACGAAACATTGAAATGACGCTTAATAAATTGAACTGAAAGAATGTAATAGCTGAAATTCGTGTACCGTATTTACTAGACATCAATGTTTAACATTACATAAGAATAACTAACGCAAAGGCTTCAAGGTAAACAGGATACCGTATTAGTTAATAAAGACCATCTCTTGCTCTACAAAGGACTGATAGAAATATTCTAGGAAGACGAGAATCTCCATGCGCTTTACTAAAAAACTAGAAAAAATATTGCATGATACATAATGGTCATTATTTTAAATCAACAACAACAACAACAGCACAATGTAAGACTAATTACTAACATTTTTTTTTTTAACTACCGATACTAACAATTTTATTCTGAAACAGAAGCCAATGAAAGACTACAAAATCTGATCTTTAGAATAAATAACTTCCAAAGATTTGTCATTTTATTATGCATTTTTTTTTTCCTTTAATAATAACATGGAATAAAAACATGATGATGATGATGATGATGATGATCATAATAATAATAATAATAATAATAATAATAATAATAATAATAATAATAATAATAATAATAATAATAATAATAATAATAAGACAGTACAGTAAAGTAAAGTAAACTGTACATTTCGAAAATAATTTGAAATAATACAGTAACCATTATTACAGGACACAGAGGATGGAAAATGTTCAATTAATTTCTGTGCTTACCTTATGATGTGACTTAGATGAAGCAGTGGGCTTCTTGATAATAGGAGTTGCACTATCATTTAATGCATTACTTATATATGTGCTGTTCCAGCCTGATGATAAAGGTAATCCACGAAGTGATCGTCTGTGACGATTTTTACCATTAACCTACCAGCAAAAAATGAAATATATAAATCATGCCAGGCACTAAGACAAAATTATGATAGCATTTTGATTAAATTGTTTGTCTAAAAATTTCAGTACCATCCATAAATAAAAAATTATTTCTTAATTTTTTTTCTTAGTAAATATGTAATGCTTCACGAAGCAAAATATTAAATCACAATTATAGTTAATAACAGAATCATGCTGTTCATTGTCACAAAAGAAAACTAAAGCAAGATCGACTTCAAAATTTTAATCACAAAAGATCACACTATAATTGTTCATTATTTCCTTTGTTTTTTTAATTTTTAAACTTTATCTTGATCTCTTTTCAGTTCAAGTTACCAGTCAGATATGAAGCCAGAGGTTATGTTACGTTGCAAGATAAGACATCTCCTCAATATGGTGTTAATAATGAGATGATAGAGAATTGGCTGAATGGTAGAACCCCAAGAAAATCTATTTCAACACCATCTTTTGTATCACACATTCTACTTGAACTACCAGTGTCTGAACCCCGATCTCAAACAAGGAAAGTCAGCAGTCATTCAGCATATTTGTTATATAGGGTGAGTCATAAATATGTTTGAAAAACGCGTGAGAGTGCTCCTGAATAAAACACAAGAACAATTTCCTTATAGGGAAATTTTACGGAATATGCTTAGTGTCCGGAAAAATGGACAAAATAATTTTAAATACTGACTTTATTTTATAAGTATCTGAAAGGAGTATTTTTGTTCTTTTTATTTTGATTCTGTCATAAGTATATGTTTGGAAACTTAATGAGAGTGTTCCTGGATGAAATAAAAATAATTACCGGTAACACAAAAGTCTGATTGAAAGATGTAAGTTATGGCATCGTCACTTAATGTTTACAAAGGGTGCTCAATGTGTCCCCCTCTAATGTTTACTTATGCCTGAGAACGACGTACACACAACTGGCGAATTCTCTCAAACATCACATCATCACAGATCAAATGGCATGAGTTTTGAACAAGTTGCAATAGCTCTTCTTCATCATTCACTGGTGTTGCATAGACGACAGTCTTCAAATGACCCCAAATATAAAAATTTAATGGGGTGAAGTCGGGTGATCTGGGTGGCTAAGACACTGGGCCACCGCATTCAATCCATCACTCTTTGAATTGTTCATTTTTCCAGAAAGTAAGAATTTTTTCGTAAAATTTCCCTATGAGGAATTGTTCTTGTGTTTTATCCAGGAGCACGCTCACATGTTTTCCAAACATACTTATGACTCATCCTGTATATGCAAATAATTTTGAGTGACTGAAATAAAACAAATATACAAATACCAACATACCTTACAGGAGAAACAACCTTCAGTAGATATGAGTTTGTCTTGTGGTATTTGGTAATGTTCAGAATCTATTGGATAAGTGGGTACGTTGCCTATGTCCTCTCCTGTATAACTGTGTGCTACAGGGTTGATTGTTGACAGGCAATGGCCCTGAAGGGAAGAAAAAATACTTCATTAAGTACAATCTGGAAATATACAGTAAGTCAGTTCCATGAGAGTAATTTATGGCATGTTTAATGATTATCATTTAGGTTATCAGATTGATTAAAAATGTGTAAAATAGAAATGGCATAAGGAAGAATAAAATTATTACTTTTAACGATTCATATCTTAAAATCTAAATAATACATCAAGTTACACTGTCAATATTAATAAATAAGAATATATAGCACTCCTACCTATGCTTTTCCGGTTTTGAACAAATGTAATTTATGCTTAATGAAACACAGACACTTAAAATTCACACCAATAGAAAGAGAAACTCAAAAATTCTTGTTTTAGTATATCATATATGGTTAAGACTGCTACGTAATAACTTTTGTTGATTGTCGAGACTAAATGGCTGCTATGGAGGAGAGAAACACTTTATGTATCCTTAATTTTATGTTAAGCAATCAGTTATTAGTGTAAGTAAGTTATTGGTATCAGTTTTACCATATGTATCTGAGTTTTATTGAACACAAGTTACATGTGTTCGAAACCGGAAAGCTCATTTGTGGGAGCTCTGTATTATAGTTTGTAGTTGTTAGCTTGTCTGACTATGAACTAGAAAATACTAGCTCCCAGGTTCGGTAGTTAACTATATCCAAGAAAAGTTTCAAGCATGTAATGTCTGGAACGGGACCCATCCAATCTCATGATCAGAAAAATTGTAGAGCCATAACAGTGATGAATTCTGGTCAAAGCAAAGCTGATTAATAACACTTACGGAGACTTAAAGCACTGACTATGAAGCACTACTATTCTGTCTGGTAGTTACACAGTTGGCTGTAAGATAGCAAATGCTGGGCTTGGCTGTGGATACTTATGACTATAGCGCCGTGGAATAATAATATATCATATAGAGAGTCAATTTAATACGTAGGACCCATTTTAAGGCTGGACTAAGCATAAAATCAAAATTAGTTTGTATAAACATATGTCGAGTTTTGCTTTGTTTTCATTTTAAGAGCCAATTTTTTAGGCATATTCCATTAAATCTGTACAACTAATTCTATTCAAGTCAGCTACATGGCCAGGGGATCATCGTGCTAACCGCAAGTTACCCCTGTACTGGTACTGGCTGGATGATCGTTCATCTCTGCTGAGGCATGTGGATATCAGGCCAGCAGTCGGCTGTAGCCTTAGTCCTCCAAGGACTGTTGTGCAAGGGATTTATATTCAATCATTTATAAATAACGATCAATATCTTAGCCTTGGTGAATATTCTGTGAGAAACATTTCGATGACTATTTCCTAGGGAAATAGCAGATGCTGGGCTTGGCTGTGGATACTTGTGACTGTAGTGCCGTGGGATAATAATATATCATATAGAGAGTCAATTTAATACGTAGGGCCCATTTTAAGGCTGGATATAGTGCATCAGTTATTCATAGATTTCAAAAAGGCATATGACTCGGTTAAGAGAGAATTTTATATAATATTCTTATTGAATTTGGTATTCCCAAGAAACTAGTTCGATTCATTAAAATGTGTTTCAGTGAAATGTACAGCAGAGTTCGTATAGGTCAGTTTCTGTCAGATGCGTTTCCAATTCACTGTGGGCTAAAGCAAGGAGATGCAGTTACAGGAGAATGGAGAAAGTTACACAACACATAACTGCATGCATTGTATTCTTCACCTGACATAATTAGGATCATTAAATCCAGACGTTTGAGATGGGCAGGGCATGTAGCACATATGGGCGAATCCAGAAATGCATATATAGTGTTAGTTGGGAGGCCGGGAGAAAAAAGATCTTTGGGGAGGCCGAGACGTAGATGGAAAGATAATATTAAAATGGATTTGAGGAAGGTGGGATATGATGGTAGAGACTGGATTAATCTTGCTCAAGATAGGGACCAATAGTGGGCTTATGTGAGGGCAGCAATGAACCTCCGAGTTCCTTAAAAGCCAGTAATTAAGTAAGTAAGTAAGTAGGTAGGTAGGTAGGTAGGTAAGTAAGTAAGTAAGTAAGTATTTCCTAACAAATGGACAGGTCTAATTTTTTTGGACTGCTCCCTCTCTAACTCGAATCTATTGGATTATTATTTGTGACCAAATCTGAAAGGGATTACCTACACAACAATCATCAGTAACAATGGAATATACTTCATCAATGTATTCAACAAAATTTTCAAGAAATCCTACAAGTACCTGGATGTCTTGAAAGGATAAGAATAAAAATGAGATGGTGTTTGTTGTAATTCGGAAACAAAACAAAATCGGACGTGTGTGTGTGTGTGTGTGCGAGCGTGTGCGTGCGTGTGTGTGCGTGCGTGCGTGTGTGTGTTGAAAATAATTTTTGATATTTCATTTCCGTGAATTCCACAGTGGCTAGAATTCACAGTATGGTGATAAATTTAATTTGATGAATCTGAATTAATTTTTTCATGAATAGTAAATGCACTTGTAAGTTATTGTTCTGATTCACAAGACAAATCATACCTGACCAATTCGCTGGTAGCCAGTGGGACATCCACACTGGAAGTTGTTGCCTCCAAGAGATGTACAGCCAAAAGCACACGGACTACCTGCACAACCAGCGCTTACCTAGAGTAGATAAGTTTCACTAATAGAATGATCCAATGACACAAGGGAAATGTATCGTTATTCTGTGCGTGTCTCATTATATAATCATCCATTTCAGATAAATATTATATTAAAGTACTGTAGTATAAAAATAGATATACTGGTAATGTGTGCCATTTTTTAAAACATCATTTTTAACTTTCCCTGCAACCCATAGCCCTTAGATTTTTAAGCACTCTATTTTTATTTAAGCATATTTTAGCCTGACTTAGGTATAAAGCAAGTGTCCTCAACTTGTTTCGTGTTTATGTAGTGATGGTCCTCACATTTCTGTATACAATGCCATCATCACATTTATTTTATTACATTCACAATTTAACTTCAGTTTAGTAATTCATTAGTTTTCTTATTTCGTCTATATCCCCTCATATTCTAATTAACCCAATTTCACCTCTACTTTTACCTACAATTCTCTATTCTCTATTATTACGTAACTTCTCTTCATATTTTCCTCCTAGTCAGTTATTCCCTCATTTTACTTCAATCCTTTTCCACTCTCTCTTTAAGTCATCTTCCCAGTACTAGCTCTTTCTGTATCTTTTTTATTACAATACTACCTCTCTCCTTCTCTATTATCTTTACACTAATTTTACTCATTCTTTGTGTGTGCTCATTTTCCCTTTCTCTATTTACATATATGCTTATAAAATTTTCTCTCCTGGCTATTTATTACTTGCTTATTATTTCTCTAACCTCTCTCATTTGTGTTTCCTACTTTCCTATTCTCTACCATTTACACTGTTTCACTTTCATTATCAGATTCATATTATTCCCACTATTATTCCTGACCAGTGGCGTACACAGAGAGATCGTTATTAAAATTGTTTACAAGTTACATTATCGGTATTTCAAATTTGGTGCATTATCACCATCATCATCATCATCATCATCATCATCATTATTATTATTATTACCCGGTATTATTATTATTATTATTATTATTATTATTATTATTATTATTATTATTATGCCATTGTCAAGATATGTATTATACTATTCTTGTCAATTCATATCTTTACAATATTACTTATATTATTCCAGTCTTCATTTATTTGATTTCATTAATACATTTGTAATTCATTCTATTCAATTGTCATTATTTTAATTATCTCACTAAACTAATTTTAATAATTATTATTTGTGCTATTTATTTTGTTGCATTTGGTCAATTGATTAATGTAGACTATTATATTGATTGTATTTCATCTCACTGCCATTTCTATCATTCATTCTCATCATCATTTGTTGTTTTGTTTGTATCTTGTGCTAAACTGTAATTGGCCTTGTGCTGTTGTTTCGCACATTAATATTCTAAATAAATAAAATAAATAAAAAATAAATTATTATCATTATCATTATTATTATTATCATTATTATTATTATTATTATTATTATTATTATTATTATTATTATTATAAGCTGAGTTTTCACAGGAGGATGTGAAAGTAGTTCCAGGAAGAATGTTCGTGACAACATCGTTATGCTATTGCTGTGAAGGAACACTTGTCAGTGTGAAATTTTAACTTACCTCGCGAGAATCACTAAGCAACTTTTTGCTAAAAAACTGTAAAATTGAGTTTTGTGGTCGCTTAGACCTATCAAAGAACCCAGAACGATTATGTGAAGTTTATATTAAAAATATGAACTGTCAAATGCACAAAACATTAAATGAACATTTCACAGTAAAGTCAGAACTCAAACTAACGAACAAGTGAATACAGTTTTTAAAATGAGTTTAAAATCGACAATGCATAATATTTAACATCTGCATTGCAGAACTGTCAAAACAACCTTTTCAATATGTTTCACAACAAATGAAATTTCATATTGTGACAGGTTCATTTCATTACAAGGTCGGTAGTACACAGTAGGTCTCTCTACAATAAAGGAGGGATAGGAGGACTATGCCTTATGTCGATGTAGATTTTGTTACTCTGACAGTGAAATATTAGAGAAGAGGAAGCGATTATGGATAAAAAAAATGCTCAAATCTAAATATGTTATTTTTTTTTTTCAAAATGTTCAAAGGGGGTTCAAACCCGGTAATCCCCTCTTTGCAGATGCTCCTGTTCCTGTCTTACATAATATTATAAATAAGGGAATATTTTTAAATAATTCATTTGCTCTTCCTCATTTTAAATTATTTTCAGCACATGTGGTTTTTTTGAGAAGAACAATGTTTGCAACCTCTATTGACAAATATCAGGTGATTAAAAAAAAAATGTCGAAAATTGTCTTGGTATGAAACTTAAATAGATAGTAATAAAAAGATTTTCAGGATGTAATAAGATAAATAACAATTTTCTAAAAATGTTACATTATGGACTGTACCAGTATTGATAATTGTTATGTATGGACACACACTTCAAAGAAATCTATTAAAACGTCTCGCACATCTAAATTTGTCTCAAACTTAGATTAAGAACCTCTGTTCTGAAAGATGTTACCTGTATGCAGACAGCCAGAGCAGTATCAAACTGGTAACCATCGGGGCATCCACAACGATAGCTACCAAATGTGTTATGGCAAGTTCCAGAGCCACATGGATTTTGGGTGCATTCATTGTCATCAACACATTCATTACGGTAAAAGTGTTGAATGAAACCATCTGGACAGGCACATCGGTAACTGCCAACCACATTCTAGGGAAACCAAAATTAATTAAAGTACAAAAAATTTGCATATTGCAGATAATACATACCGGTACCTACTTTCTTACTGTATGTTTTACGTGTCTTACAATTATTCAGTTACATTATAATTTTGTGCATGGCATCACTGTTTCTAGTTAATTTTATTGCATTGTTATTCAAATTACATACATAAATTAAAGTAATTTAATATGCATACAAATTTGAGAACAAACTCTCGTTTTCTGGATATACACCAAAGATATTCATTGTATAAGTAATATATTTGATTTCATTCATGCATTAATGGTTTAAGCAGGTGTATGTAATTAATATTACTCAAATTTACATAAAATATCTATCAATATATGCATATTGTAATGATATCTAAACTTACTGTATTTTTATATTAAAAAAATTCGGCCTTTAAAAATGTTAAAAGTGATATGTAAGCTTAAGGTGTATTAGACCTTACTTCTGTGGTTCACTCACATGTAACAAATGCGTTTATATCAAGATGACAACTACATCGTCTTATTTAGGCTTATAAATTGATTATAGGCCTACTTAAAAACAATCTGATTTGTTTTGGAGTAAGTCATTGCTAAGAGTTTTTTTATTTCCCTAATAAAAATGATTACAATTTCATGTGCATTTTTTTGTATGAACTGATTCGTGGATACTAAATATGAACAAATACGTCAAATAGTCTTCAAACAGATGGCAAGCATCGGTATCAGGAATGCTCAAATCTTGTATTTTCGTGAACCTAATTTTTTTTTCAGCAACACAATACTTTCTTTTTATGCTGCATGTAAGAAGTTAAATTTGTGTCATTAAATTACATATACATTGTATATTATCATTATACATATTGATATAATGAATCAATTAAAATAACAACTATAATGCAAAGGTAAAAGATAAAGTCATCCCCATTATAGGCCACAGAGGATCACAAGGCAGTGGTATGGCTCTCACCTGTACAGACAATCAGCATTAATGTCAGTTCTAACAAACCCAAAGATCATTGTACGGCCAGAGAGATTAGATCAATGGAGAAAATGCATAACCCATCGAGAGTCGAACCAGTGATCTTCTGGTTTGCAGATAACACGGTATGTAAAGGTTTGCCAAATTAATTTTAATAACATTCTTACAGATCTTTTTCTTATTTAAAGTCGTAAAATTTCTATTTCTGGAATGCTCTACCAGCTCTAACCCAATATATTATGAATCTACAATACAAAAGTAATAGAAATAAGCATATCCACCTTCAAGCAAACGCTTGTTGATGTAGAAAGCAAGACTATAAAAACTGTTATCTTCTAACAGTCACAGAAATCACAATTAATATCCCTCCGACACTAAGGGTACATTAATTTTTCTGTTATTCATCTACACCTGGTTAAGTTCTTATTAAAGGAAGTTATCAATTAAGCGGCATAATTCTATAGATGATAATTTCTCTCACATAAACATTTTGGGGAACAAACAGTTTCTACATTTCATTTATTATTTCGTCTTATATAAGAAAAAAATTCAAGAAGGAAATATTGACTTTGAGTAAGCCTAATTATTTTTGTGTTATTTTTTCAAATAAAGATCCGTTAGTTCTTGAATAAAACTGATATTCTGTGTGATGATTCGTGGATGAGTTGGCTTCTAGAAACTGAGCATGAATAATATTCGTCTTATGGTTTATGAAAATCGCTGCAAACATATAGGTAGATGTCATATAAACTCATCTTTCGACATCAGAGATGCTGAAAATACATAGTTTTGTGACAATTCTTCAGAAGAAGCGAACCAACGCCACATGTTCCCCCAACACAAGAAGCATTCGAGTGTTGAGGAAAGATGAGAGTTTTAGGATTGGGGAGGGAGCCATCTGTGAAGAAAGAAGGATTGTTGGCTTAAAATTTCATTGTAGATGTCACTTGCACCTACTCCTTCTCAACTCAGTTCTCTCTTCCCCTCCACTGCCTCTCTTTCTCTCTCATCTCCTCTCTTTTCTCTAATTTTCTCTCATCTCTTGTGTTTTCTTCCCTTTCTCTGTGAAGTTTCTGTAATCAGAAGGCTGAATTCATACAACTTGTTTATTGTGGATTTCTTACCTGAAATAGACTCGAACCATTGAACTCTGGAGCCTCTAACTGACACCTTATCCACTAGACCACCATGACAGGTGTTGGTAAATCTTTTTCTTGTGTTGTCGCCTCGAGAGATCCAGGGGGAATTCAATGGGAGAGGTAGCGTTATCAATGGTATAATGAAAAGACGTTATGGATAGTACGGAAGGAGTAACATTGGCGGTGATGTCTGATGAGAATAATAGCGTACAGTCAGTGTAATCTAAAGTTGTAATCTGATTATTAAGTCATTAATATTGAAAATTTAAAAAAACTTGATATAAGTGTATGGTCATTGGCTTATCTAAAAATCAAACATGAATTGTAAATTAATCTAAACTTGCTTAATTGTGTGGTAATAAACGAATCAGCATATTTGAGCTGACATTTTTCGGTTCTCCAATAATTCATATTGGATGCAATCGTGTGTTGGATTTGAATAGTAATGTTTGCATTCATATGTGTGAAGTGAAGTTTAGGGGAGAAATCTTGAAGAGGAGAAATGGGAGGACTTTGTACAGGTATATGGAGCCGTGCATGAGAACATACACGTAAATATTTTTCGATTGTTATGTTGAAAGTACAGTATTTTCAACCGAAAAGTGTGTGTCTAATGCCTACCCACTTCACTTTGCGTGATTCGGGTTCTGCATACTGCGAATCAGTGGCGGTTCCTCTATATGAGCACAGGAGCACGTGAACACCTTAAAAACCAACAATAATCGTACATATTACTGTATTAATATTATTACTTCTATTACTTTCCAATGTGTAATGACGTTCCTACATATTTCGTCTCGAAAGAATGTCCCGTTCGTGTCTTGTGTCTTTAAATCTCCATTGGACAGATTGACAGCAGTTCGCACGATTTTTCCATAGCAGGGTGGAATAGCCTCAGGCGAGAATATTTTCTGGTTTGTTACAATGGTTACAATAGCTCTGGCTCGCACAAGTCTTAACGTGCTAGTAACAGAGAGAGAGAGATGCTCCATCTCACTTGGGTCTGGCATCCTGTTCCTTTCTCCCTCTTTCCTCGTTTTCTCTCTTTACTGTTTCTTTTCAAAATACCATTATGCGAGGGTGCTGATTCTGTTGTCTTTTGTTCAGCAAAGTAAGTAACACACGTGTGTAAAGTTGTGAGGGTGTTAAATTAAGAGAGGATTAAAATATTCCTCCGTAGCACAATGACATAAGAGCGATTAAGTACATTGGCTATGTTGGCCGTAGAAAAAAAACTTGTTAACAACATTAGAGTTATTGATAAATTTGCATCTCTCAAAACTAGGCGCATGGAGTTTCTCTACAAATAAATCTAGATCTTCAACAACAGCAGTGAAGGTGAGTCCTATGAATTAATTTTACTCTACTCTTGTTTAATGGTTTTAATTTTGGTGTATATGCGTAGATTTGGTACATGCATTTTAGAACCCGTTTATCTCTGACGTGTGATTCACCTATACGAGAATAGCCTATATCAGTGTGTTCATTACCAATATTTTTTTTTGTGAACACCCATCCAAGAAAGCCACGAGCCGTCACTGCTGCGAATAGATGGCAGGACTGTGACCCATTTTCAAATTGTACACCAATTCAGTAGGCCATGTTACGCATAATGTGTATCTGTGAAGAGTTATGACATGTACTAGGGTGAGTGTATGTTAAGTGTTCGTGTAAGTGTAATGTAGGAAATGAGAGAAGATGATGAGGAAGGGAGAAGGGGAAACTTGGTGTCGGCACGTAGTCTACAGTAAAATCATGTATTTCAAAGTGTATACATGCCACAGAAGGTAGTAATTAGATAAAAAAATTGTCTTCTCTTTTTTCACTTCTTCTGAAGAATTACCAGTTGCATATAGTTAGGAAGTTAAAAAAAAATAATTAGATATCAGTGAACAAAATTTACATAAATTGAAATGATCTTCGTACATGTTGTACTCGTATCGATATGTAACTCAGGACGAATTATATTTACCTGACAGCCGTATCCATAGGGGCATTTGGAATCATCAGTGCATTCATCTGCATCTGTACAAAATGTTCCAGTTGAGTCCAGCTTGAAACCTCGGGGACAGATACACTTGAAACTTCCCAGTGTGTTGATGCAGTTGCCAGGAGGAGGGCAGGTGCCAGTCTGCTCCACACATTCGTTTATATCTATTGAAAATGTTTCATTGTAAATAAAATGTTTCCTACATAAATTACACTAACATATCGGTACACAACACAAAATAGGTCACAGGCCTACCTATTTCTGATAGCATATATAGGCCTAGTAATTCTGCAATATTCTGTCTTATATTTTAGCTTATTTCTGATATCATGCAAGCAATAAAGATCTTTTCTCATGTTACCGATAAAATGAAAGAAAACAATATGCTGTTTTACATATCCTAACCCACTTGTGTACACAATCAAGAAATAAAGATTCCATATCATTTAAGCTAACCTATTTCTGATATAATGTAGACATGATGCGAGAGATACCATAATATAATAACATATGAAAAAAAGAGATAAATCAGTGGCAAAATACAGCAGAGATTAAAAGTAGATACTTGCACACTCGTGCACACTTCCTTTATTATTATAATCATTTCATACTACCTACTTAAGAACTTGATATCGAAAGAATGAACTCCATGACATTTGAGGAATTCATTCAATTTTCTTACACTTCGACGTTGGCTGATAATGGAGTATGTAATCCTATATTTTATTTTCGCAATTTTTATGTGGATGTTGCCATTTATATATTTTGAAAATTTTTATTGAAATGAAAAATTATTCAGTATATTTGTTATATTCTCTTCATATACGTTCATAGAAAGATATCCCTGCTATTATGCATAGAATAACAAGCCTTCTCATAGGAAATAAATAAGTCTCAATATGAAATGTTTATGAAATTCATCTTTAACATTCTTAATTTGGTATAATATGTAAAGTGACACAATAACATTCTTTTCTATCAAGAGTTCTAAATTTTAGTTCGTGAATATATATATGATTTCATTAATCGGCCATAACAGAAGTGGAGTCAGTGGGGTATCACTTTAAAATTTCAAAATGGGAGTTGGTGTCAAATTTGATGAGCTCTTCAAAATAAACAACTTTCGTAGGAAACATATTTATTAATTCCTACCCTTTCAAAGAGAAAACATACCGGTACAAAAAGGCAATGCCATTAATATTGAGAAATATTACAAGAAGAAAATGTAAACAAGACAAGTCCATTTAATGTTGACATAGTACATACATAAAATTAGGTACCGGTATCTGGCTAAGAGGAGTGTAGATCTGGTTGCAGCAGCTATCAAGGGGTGGATACAAGTAAACTACTCCTTCCCCTTTGCTCGCTCAGCAGTGTTTCCTTTAGAGACTGCAATACAGTGCCTACAGTATGCTTCCTATGATAGTTATTTGTTTTCATGAGTTCTATAAAATGGTACCATATTTGACCTCGACTCCCATTTGAAATTTTTAAGTGATACACCACTGGTCCCACTTCCTGTTGGGGCTGACCGACGAAATCAAGCTCAAGTGAAAATTCACATGTCCTTTAGTCAAATATTTTTGTCTTGAAAATTTTAATGCACTAGTTTCCAAATGAAATGACTGTTACGGGTGGTCTGGATCATCCTCTAAGACTTCCATGCATTCAACAAGGTGCAAGATTTTGGGTGTTTGCATCATGTCATAGATTTAAAACATCCAATGTTTCGTATGTATAGGCTCCATCATCATGAAGGCAAGGAAAAGTGGAAACTATCGTTAGATATGTAATCTTCATCTGGAGATTAATCCTTGGTAACAGATCTAAGAGATATGTTCTCTCTTTCCCTCCTACCTCTGTTGATGGATCCGATACATACAGGCAACTCTGAAATGTTGGGTGTTTTACATCTGTAACAAGGCATAAACACTCAAAAAGCTCGTACAGGTACCAAATTCTTATACTTCTAACGTAGTTTTACTTTCTGAATACAAATAATTAAATAAAATAAGACAATTTTCCACGTGTTTTAAAATTACTTTTTGTATCTCACTGAATCATCATCATATTTGAATATCAGAACACGGTAATTATTTTGACATTTTTATGTTCAATTCTTGACGACAGTTATGGTAATCGAAGCTAGATTTTTGAAGTCAAGAAATGTAACATAAGAAGGTAAATGATTATAGTTTTATATATCCCCATTTTAATTCAGTGAAATGTGGAAAATGGAAAATGCAGAATTAATAGACAACTAACCTATACATTGATCTCCAACTTGGTTATA